>NW_028288705.1:4362857-4690000 GCF_059628265.1 Tinamus guttatus | reverse complement strand
AGGAGGCTCCCACGTGGCCATGCAGCCACCCTGCCGAGGGCAGCGCTCCCCGCCACAGAGGGAGCCCCTTTCGGGGCTTGGTCGGTCTGTGCAAGGCAGGGTGTGCAGCGGGTCTCACTGCTCCGGCTTCCGCGCACGAGCAGGGTGTGGGCTGTGCATAACGGTGTGCGGGTATGTGTTGCAGCTTGGAGCGGGTCAGGAATGCCAGACATCAACTTCATAGAAGCTGGAACTGACTTCCTTTATTAGCTTTTCATGCAGTACATTTATATGATTCTTAACAATTAGTGATGTAATTACACAGGCTCCTAATTGGTAGACAATGATCTAACTCAGACCCTTACAGCCCCCCTTACTTGTTTAGCTCATCCTTTTAGTTCAACAGCTCTTTTATTCCCTCTGACCTTGGTCTACTTTCTTATCTCCTAGTTAGCACTCCCTTTGTTCTTTCACTGAAACCTGAAGGCTGGAATTGAGCAGGCCTGCTGGGCAGCCATGTACGCGGCTCTCTAGCCATCCCTCTACAATTCCCCCTTTTTCTTTTGTACCAGCAAGGCCTGCTTAGTTGTACAGGACACTTCTTCCTCTCATGATGTTCTGCAGGCTCACACTTTCCACCGCTAGGGTACCAGCTGTTTGCCTGCTACATCTGATGTATGCAAGTTTGCTTCCAGCCAGGGTTTCACCCATTTTGCTGGCACCCATCTGGTTCCAGCATCTGTAATGATACAAGCATACCCTTTTTCCCAGGTTATCAAGTCCAAAGGTCCCATCCATTTTCCCATGTTCCAGTCTCTCAGCATCATCTTACACGGACCCGACTTTACTTCTGTCAGGGCTCCCTTTAGCCCAGCCCTGTGTTTGACCATCAGAGGGACTAGGCTGTCCTGGGGTAATCTCAAAATTTTAAAACATATTCTGCTCTTGCCAATTTTTCTGCAGGCATAATTTCCAATTCTCCTCTTTTTTTTTTCTTTTTTTTTTTTTTCCTTTTTTCCCTTTTTTTTTCTTTTTTTTTTTCCTTTTTTTTTTTTCTTTTTTTTTTTTTTCTTATAGCTAGCATTTCAGCGTTTGGTTCATATGTTCCACTATGTCATGGTCCTCAGGATGCAATAGTATGGTGAAAAAACAATCTTTCAAATCGATTATTAAGATGTCCCAATCATTTTGAAAGGTCCTCGATTTCCATTTCTATTTATGTTTGCATAGCTTCAATTTGGTTTCCTCCCCAGAAATTGCTTGGGATTTCCATATATTAAGGAGGCCCCCACTCCAGTAGCATTGAGGCTTTTACAATTTGTAAGGACTGTTGCCGGTCCTTCCATGCCAGTTGCACTGGAGCTTGGCCGTCGCTTCATTCTTGTTTCCCATGCTAAAGTACTCCCTAGTCTCTTTCGAAGGATACAAGTCAGAGTACGGCTCCCAGTCCTCCACTGGTTGTGGGGGGGGAACGCCATAGTCTGAGTTATTCCTGGCTTTCCCTCTTTCAAATTCTGTACTTTCCTGTTGTGCTTATTCAGCCCTCTCTGCTGATATATATATTACACAATAAAGATCTAAAACCACACACACAAACAGCACAAACACAGTTTCTATCCAGTGGCACGACCTCACGTAGCTGTGCACTCCACTAGTGAGTTCCACTGTTTCAATTGCCAAGTCCCATCCTCGTTGCCAATTAGGTTGCGAATGGGTTTGGGATTCGGCAATAATCACACAGAACAAAGTGGCTATGACTATTCAGGTGAAAGCACGTTAAAGAAGCAAAGTATGCCTAATTACTCGTGAGGTAATACTTGTCGGCAGAACACTGAGACTGAACATTCTCTCGAGTTGGCAGATTAGAGGGTTGCTGACAGGCTCCTAATGCAGCGGGCGCCCCCGCAGAGACAACGTGGGTCTCAGTGTTAGGAGTCTCACCCCTCCTCTTTCTGCACTGTCTTGTTTATGCCTGGTGCATCCTGCCACGTAGGGCCAGTACGTGCCAGCAGGCAGACCAGGGGGCGGACAAACCCGCCTTCAGTCACATAACCTTCCCTCCTGGTCGTGCAGGTGCGCATACCAGTAAGTGGTCCCAGCCGTCAGTCCGAGGGTCCTGCCTTTCTCATCTCCCTCCCTCTCGGATGTTTTGACCTTCAAATTAGTTTAGAGGATGTTTGCCATTAAGTTGGCTACAAGCCCGGTCGAGCAGCCGCCTTCAGCTGCTTTCGGAGGAGGTCGGCTGTGAGCCTGGCTGAGCAGCCGCCTCCATGCTCCTTATCACTCAGCCTGGGCAGGCAAACATCTTCTTTCTCAAGGTCTTGGATTCTGTTTCGCACAACAATTTTATGACTCTACAGATCATACAAATTTCCACCTTTCAACCATACCTCGTGTCGGCATCAATATACAAAGGATACAACACATAATAGAGATGAACATAGCAAACAGAAACAATAGCCCTAATAACGGTTTCTGTCCTCACTTAAAGCATTACAATTCTCCAACCCCCACTTTAAAAGACAGATCAAATCCCCCTGCACCTCCCTCCTGGCTGTTGTCAAGCCCTCAGCAACATAAGTCTCCTTGATCTCATTCGCCTTCTCTTCCCCGGCCCCCCTTCTCCTTTTTTCAAGGTGATCTAACAAGTCCTGGACCCAGCCGGGCCGTTCTTAGGCACGACGGGGTGGTCCGGGAGTGGGGGCACAGACAGTGCAGGCGCCACAGGCACAGATGAGGACGCGGGCGGGGGGGGTTGGCAATGGATCTCCAGACACCAGCGGTTTTCGGTGGCGTGGCGGTCCCGTTCCTGAAGTGCTCGCAAAGGCTTTTACAGGTACACTGCTCGCAGCTTCGGGAGGCTCACGATCCGGCGGTGGCCCTGTGATGTCCTTTGGGCGATGGTGGGGCTCAGAACCCCCTCGCTTCAGCTTGGGTCTTTGCAAGTGTCCCTTGTCTCTAGCCCATTTATACAGCTCATACAGCTTCTTCATGCTCACTGCTGCCTCCCTCTTTGCTAATAAGTCCCGCAGCAATTGTACAGCAGCTTCTCGCTCCATTTTGTACGTACACCGGGGTCTCTGCTTCTAGCCCTTCCCTGACGACGTCTTTCCGTCACGGGCCCCAGCTTCTTGCCCCCCTTCGCCGTCTTTTCCGTGTGCGCAATCACGGCCGGCTTACCCGCTCCGGTCCCCGTCTTGGTCGGATCACTCGGCTGCACCCGTATGTCGTCCTCCGGAATCCCGCACCGTTGTGCCAGGTCCCTGTTCGGAATCTTGTCCCTGTTCGGAATCTTGTCCCTGTTCGGGCGCCACTTGTTGCAGCTTGGAGCGGGTCAGGAATGCCAGACATCAACTTCATAGAAGCTGGAACTGACTTCCTTTATTAGCTTTTCATGCAGTACATTTATATGATTCTTAACAATTAGTGATGTAATTACACAGGCTCCTAATTGGTAGACAATGATCTAACTCAGACCCTTACAGCCCCCCTTACTTGTTTAGCTCATCCTTTTAGTTCAACAGCTCTTTTATTCCCTCTGACCTTGGTCTACTTTCTTATCTCCTAGTTAGCACTCCCTTTGTTCTTTCACTGAAACCTGAAGGCTGGAATTGAGCAGGCCTGCTGGGCAGCCATGTACGCGGCTCTCTAGCCATCCCTCTACAGGTATGTCTGCACATATGTATGTCTGTATGTTTATAATAGCAGACAGATCCGGCCATGTAGCTTAGTATCCTCAGTCTTGATGAAGAGCAAATCCTTCTGCAGCAGGACAGGACCTAGGAGAAGACCAGCAGCTGGGGTGGAGGTGGGGATGAGAACATGGGTGGTCTCCACAGAAAGCACTTCAGCACAGGTCACGCAGGCATTGTGGACACCTATGCCAGGCTTTTGACCCATTTCAGATAGGAAAAAAAGCACCAGGCGTGAGCAAGCTCGAGAGCTGGAAGAGGGAATGCCATGTCAGGCTGGGTATGCATTTCGGTCTTGCTGTAGGAACAGGGACCCTTGGCACTGTTCAGCTCCAGGGAACCCTGGTGGTGTCATCAAGGGGGCTCTCATCCTGCTTTGTGGGGTTAGAGGGGCTTGGGACCTGGCCCTGGGCACTGGACGACACCACCAGCAACAGGGGCAGTGGCAGTGGCTGCCAGGCCCTCCAAGGGGGCTGTCCCTGCAGTAACCCTTGCCGGGCCCTGCTGAAGCCGAGCGCAGGCTTCGGCTCCTGACACCGCAAGTGTCCAGGGCCCCGGTCCTCGCAGAACCTCTTGTGGCCGGGGCTGAGGCTCAGCACGTGCCGAGTGTCACTGAGGCAGACAGGCCTCTCGACCAGGGCCGAGTGCCGGGGGTTTGATGCTGCTCTCGGGGTCTCGGGAGCAGCGCAGCTCCCGCATTGTGGATTTCCCGGCACGTGCCAGCTCTGCGGATGTTGCTCCATTAATCAAAGGCACAGCTCGCTTCAGGAGAGGAGGCCCGGCTAAACTGTGATCCTGGCCAGGCCTTCTGCTCCCAAGAAGAAGATGACTCAGTGAAAGCCGGCTTGTCCCTAGATCCAATGTGACACCAGCAAAAGCAACTAAACCAAACAAAAGAAAAACCCTTAGACCCTAGTGTTACTTCAGAAACATCTCCAGGCAATATCAGAACAGGCTCAGAGTTTCATTAACTACTTTTTCTTTTTTTTTCACTTTAGAAGGTGAAAAATAAAGCAGACGAGGAGAGGTGATGGCTGAGATTCCAGCCAAACGTTGACTCTTCCCAGATTCCTGCCAAACATTGACTCTTACCGCTCTGCCCACTGTGTCCTGGGGGCCCCAAGGGGCTGGGGCAGCAGAGCTGAGGTCCACAGCCAGAAGCTGGATTTTTGCTTTTTTTGGTCTTGGCTACAGAAGTGAGAGTCCTTTCTGAGGTTTAACTGGGGACACAGTGAAGACCCTGTCGGAGGTGCAGAGTATGAGTCTATGGGTCAGCCACTGAGACACATGCTGAGGCCGCTGCATGGCCCCACGCTCCCACCTTGCCCTCCCGCTCCTCTGCAGAAAGTCCTCCCTGGGCAGCCGGAGCCGTGAGGAGAGGACGGAGGAGAGAGGTGAGACTGGAGGACAGGACGGAGGAGAGAGGCGAGACTCGGGAGCAAAGGTCCCCTCCAAGAACTCCACGAAATGCAGAACACGCAGTCCCGAAACCATCCCGGGGGCAGCGCACCTGGCAGCTCACAGGCTCGCTCCACAGAAGCCGAGAGCTGCCACTGAGGGTCTCCAGCGGCACCACCGTCACCCCTGGCGGTGTGGTGAGCCCGAGCAGGCTTCGCCCAGACCGCGTTCCACAGCGATGCCTGCTGGTGTGGAATAGGAGAAAAAATCACTTAAGGGTTGTTATTTACTTAAGTGTTTCCCTGTCTTCCTGTAGAGGTTGCTGTGTTTCAGCCCGCAGTCTGCCCAGGCTTCTCTCCTCTTGCGTGGTGAGCTGAGTGCTCTGAGAAAATGGGTCGAGATCCAGTGCAGTGGTGGGGAAGGGCTGGAGAAACGTGAGTCACCTCGACCCACAGGAACAGCAACCGGGAAAGACAAAATTGAGCAACCCCCAGGGTGTCTGTCGAACTGGGACCGAGACCTCTTTGCTCACGAGGCCTCTCCCAGGGCAGCCCCCTCACGTTTCTTCCAGCATCACTGGAAGCTTCCAGATGGCTTCTCGACTTCAGGGTAAACAGACAAAAACCAAAACAAACAGCAGCACCAGCAAAGCCTCCAAACCGAGCCCCAGACTCTGCCTCATTTTGCCCAGCAGGACAACTTCTTTCTTTCATTCTAGGGGATCTTGCACATGTGAGAGTGAGGCAGATAAAATGTATCAAAAAACACATGGAAATGGGTTTCCACAGCTTGGGCGACCCAGGGAGCTGCCATTTACATAACTTCAATGCAATCCTAAATTAGAGCCTGAAGCTGAAAGCAGCGACAAGGGGGAATGGGGACAGCTCCTGCGTGGGCATGAAAATTGGACTTGCAGAAGTAGCTGTGCTCCAGTGAGTGGCTCGTCCGATATTCCCAAGCATGCAGGGTCAATGGAATAGCCTGGAAAAGGGCCTTGGCAGAGAGAGCGGCCTGCACAAGGAGGAAAGCGAATGCGGGAGCAAGGGACGCTTCTGCCCCATCTCCCCTCTCCTGAGGCTTCCGACAGACCAAAATCCTTTGGAAACTGCAGCAGAATCAGTCAGAGCTGGTATGTAGTTTAGGCTGAGGGAAGGCTTAGGAAGCTCTTCCACCGGCTGGGAGGCTTTGGCTGGGAATGGAGGCTGCGTTTCCTCGCTTGCCGAGTTGCTGGGTGCTTTGGGGCCTTGGCCCACACCGAGCTGTTGGAATCCCAGGAGTGGTTCCCAACAGAGCATCATCATCCCCGTGCATGGAAAGCCCTGGGCATGGCTTTCCGGTTACCTTTTCCTCCAAGTCCCTGGTTCTCCTGTGCTACTGCAAAGGAGGAGCAGCAGGGAGAACTGCGCAAGGTGGGCACATTCCTGGGGTACCTTCCTGCACCGTCGCCCTCCCTTCTTGCTCGTCCCATGGCCACAGCCACTCAGTTCCCACTATTCAATGTATTTTCTTTTAATAACATCTACGGGCAGATATTCTGTGAAAAAGGCAGTGATAAAATTCATCGGGAGGAAACAGCTCTTTCAATGAAACTTTGAGCTCTGCCATTTGGGTTTTCTGGAATGTCTCATGTCTGAGCAATAAAATGCATGTGATCTGGCATTTCTGCTACTCTTTAGGATTTGTAGGATGCAGGATGGAGTTGGAGATTGCAGAGTTTAACGTGCTGTTCCTTGGTTTGGCTGAGAAAGAAGCTTCCTAATTTGCAAAGTTTTTTTCCTAGTTACGGACCAGTTTCCATTCTGTGACCATCCTTACTCCTAAGTAACCCTGCAGAGGGATCAGGTTTGAACCCTGAGACTGCAGTTGCTTTAAATGTCCCCTTTAAAGTGCTGGGCCTCCTGGTAACAGTGCAAGGATAAGGCCGATATAAGCAGGTTCAAGAGAAATACTGGGGAAAATGGTTTGCTCCTGTTGCTAAAGCTTGCAAAGAGGGACAGGAGGCAGCGTTTGGAGCCATAAAGTAGTGTGTAACCGCTGAGAAGGTCTGGGGGGACATAGTCACACTACTGCAGGCAAACGTCACTGCCTGGACTCTCTTGCAACATCTTGCAGGCTGGGGGAGATCTCATAGGGAAACGGTTTGGAGATGCTGTATGGTATATATATATATATTATATATATATACTATTATATATAAAGCTGTGCTACTTCTGAGTGCATTGAGAGCACATCTTTTTAAAAGTAATTGGGTGAAACTATCAGTGTCTCTTGGCACTGGGAGAAAAACTTTGTCAGGAGAGGTCACAGCTTTTATTAGACTGTCAGAGACAGATGGGATAAAAAAGCTGGCAGGTTTGGGGGCACATGGGCTTCTCTGCTTTTTTCCAAGTGCATCATTGGGTCTAATAAAAGATATGACCTTGCCTCTTCTCTGCCCTTAGACTGTGGCTGTGCTGGTAATATAGGCCATTTCTACACTTATTTGCAGAATGGTAAACCAATAAAGTGGGCAAACACCCCCAATCCCTGCCCTGGAGAGAGGACCAGGCAGAGAGAGGGAGGAAACACCATTTCAAGGAAATAAACCTGAATAATGTCCCATTTGTGCATGCTGTCCTGTGAATGCCAGTGCTTGGCCCAGATGGAGAGGCATTTCCCCACACACATAATTTAGGACTGGGACTGCATTTACCGGAGAACTATCTCCCAGTACCCACTGAAACTGAAATTGAGTCAGATCTTGTCTCCTAAAGCAGAATATTTGTCACTCTAAGGTATATTCCTCATGGGACACTCCTCTTGCTCATTGTTCAAAATGGGACTGTTAAATAAATGGCTGTTAATTAAAATAATTTCCTAGACAAAGAGGTTTGTTTCTCTTGCTCGAGTGAGGTTCAGAAAGAACCTTTCAAAAGAAAAGGAATCTGAACGGGCAGAGGAAGGGGAGCGATGTGTGGGGAGAAGCCGGCCAGAGGGAGACGCAGAAGGGCTGAAGCTGCAGAACCCTGAAACGCCAAGGGCAGGTTTGTGAGTCCCTGCAGAGCTGTGCGGAAAAGAAAACCTCGCTGTCACCTGAACCCAGAGCTTTGAGTGTCCCAGGCTTTGTGACTGGCGTTTGATCATCTTTTGAAGGGACTATTGTGGGTTTTTTGTTTGTTTGTTTGGTTAGTTTGGTTTGCGTGTATTTTGCGTAGCTTGACAAAAACACTCATCTTAAATTCAAATAATTGAATTATTTTTAGGATCAATGATTAACTAAATTCCGATGTTCATTCACAAATATTCAGCCTTTTCGTGCCTGGAAAGGGCTTTGTGTCTGCTAGCTGGTGAAAGTCCTAACAGAGCTTGCTAGTGTGTCTGAGCACTTGTGTTTGCTTTCCGGCAAGGATTTACATGCAAAAATTAAAATCAAAATGGAAGCTTTTGCTGCATCTTCATGCGCTCACTGGAAAACTGCTGCTCTGAGGTAAAACAGGTTGAATACTGGCATTTTTCCAGCAGCACTTTCAGCACTTTCCTGACATGAAAGGGATGCAAGAAAGTATTTTTCAAGGACGCTTGAATGAAGTGCACCAGCCTGTGTCATTTCTCTGAAGAAACACTCAAAACAGAATAATTTAAGTTTTTCTTTGCCTAGCTAGATGCCTGCCAGAACTGTCTTTGCAGGATCCTTGCAGAAGACTGCGGATGGTCTTCAAACATACATACACAAAACAACCAGGTTGTGCGTGGATCATGGGAACCTCAAGAAGAAATAAATGCCAATTTTGCAATGTGTTTTTCATGAAAGAGCAAGCAACCCCTGACCAGAAATCTTCTATGGAGGATCAGCAACCTGACACAAAAGCAGAACCGACAGCTTCTGTGACATTTGGGTAAAGATTAGGTAGCACCTGTTGCAGGGATCTGTGTCTCAATAGCACAAATTAAGAGAGAAACATGGAGCAATCATCTGCCCTCAGCCACCACGCTGGGAAAACAAACTATGGGAAAACATGATGAGGGGCAAATCCCTGACAGCATCGCCTCATCTCCCTCACTGTTGTCTCTGACCATCATGAATCAGTGTGATGACTGCCTGCATAAAAGCATTTTTATTATTAGTAGCATATTGGTATACCTGCTGGCCCATCTGTTTTAATCCCCTGCAGTGCCTGTTTGGTAGGCATGGATTGGACCCCATGGGGACATTTTAGGCAGCCTCTTCCCTGCACCAAGCCCAGGAGGTGTGAGTTAGTCATGTGCTCAGGGACCACATGCAAACTCTTCCAGAGCAGCAGCTCTTGGCCCAGAGTGATGAGCCAACCCAAGGAGACCAGCCAGGCAAATCCTTAGAGACAGCAAAGTATGCTTTTATTTTCTTTTTTTTTTTTTTCCTCTTTTTTTTTAGGTTGTTTTCATTTCTGTTCCATCCTTGCTTTGCTTTGCCATGCAGTGTGCGAGGGCTCAGCTCTGCCCCAGAGCACATGGTCCCCCACAATTGCTGCCAGTCCCCTGACCCTAACCTGGCTCCGCATGCAGCATCCCCACAGGTGAGCTCAGGGGGAACCTCTAGGAGCAGGAGAAATGCAGGTCGATGTGGGAAGACAGTGTTTTCCGCAACTGTGGGATCCTGTTTCTGGAAGAGACTTGATGAGGCGTTTGCTTTTGCCCTGTTGCCCACCAGGGATGAGGTAGCTCCTTGGCCTCTGTTTTTGGTAACGTGATCACCGCTTTGTCAGCGCTGCCCCCGCAGTCTGTCCCCTGAGATGGAAACCCCTCATGCCCATAGGTGTCTTTACTTGCTTAGCTCTTACATATGCACAAGCAGAGTCCAGAGACCACATCCATTGAAGTTCTGTAGCTGCTTCTCCACCGGCCTTTCCAGGGCTGGCTGAGCCCAGCCATCCTATGAGGCCTGTGTTGGCCCTGCAGGATGGTGCTTCTCCCAGGAGGAGATCCCCTGTGATCTCCAGGGGACTTTGCTTTGCTGGATTTGAGGGCATTTGACCTTTGCCAACAGGCTTTATGGGATGCCTGAGTGTAAGCAGGCTTTTTGTAGTAAACAGCACCCAGAAAGAAAAAAGAAAAAAAAAGCTATTTTACCTCAGGCTGTTGCAAACTGCCTGCAGTTTTGCAAAAGGCAAAATTATTGCAGCATACTATGGTTTTTCCTCTCCGTCCTAATAGCAATTTGCCATTGGGAGGCTTGAGCAAGCGCTTTCCGTGTGCCTCTCGGAAAGAAGCTGCTCACCCAGCTGCCATGCAGAGCACAGTGCTGGGCATAGTGAGGGAAACGACACCAGCGCATGCAGAAAAGCCTCTTTGTAAGGCACTTGTATTTTTAAAAGCTCATCCTGTTTCCTTCAATGAGCACTGAGAGCCTCTACATGCGATAGCTGCATCCAGTGCTGCCTAAAAGGTGTGGGAGATGGCAGCAGCCTGTCAGTCTAATCTGGTTAAAAACAAAAGGGCTAAAAACGACATTTTGGAGGCAACTTATATTCAAATATTCAGCTTTCCAATAGTGCTGTCCATGCCTGTAACATGCTTAATGTGCTTCTGCTGGTGTGCAGCAAGCAACATGTCCGTGTTGACTATCATCTCCTTCTTGGAGGCAATGTATCTTCAGTGCTATCAGAGGCATGTCTAAAATTGGTTCAGATTATTAAAGAAAGGGAGAAACCAGAGAGAGGAAAGCAGAAGTGACAAGTCAATGACATGTTCATTCAGCTCCTCTTCCTCTATGAATCAAAAAGCACATAAATGAATTTAAAAGGGACTGATGAAAAAAATAGTGTAAAGGTCATGAATCTCCCAGGGTGATGAGAACCCAGCAATTAATTTTCAGTATAATGAATATTTCCCTTTGTTGCTAACTGAAACAGGGGTCATGTTCAAGTGGTAACTCCTACAGGGTTGCAATTTCAGCAAGAAATTTAGGCACACGGCGAGATTTCCACACTGTCTTTGGCTTGCTCTGCCATGTTCCTTGGGTTTTCTTTTGCGTGGGGATGGTAGAATTAGTGCTGTGTCGGAGGGGTCCAGTGAGGCTCTGCCACCCTTTCATTGCTGTGCATGTGCTAAAAAAAGGCAGCACTTGGCAACTGGCTAAACATGATGTGCCACGATTAAGCACTGCCAAGAAAGAGTGCTAATAAATTATCTCAAAGGTGGGTCGGTCTGTGCAATGTGTTTTGGTGAAGGAGAGGAAAATGGGAGCAAGGACTGAGAGGATCTTATATGAGTGTAAACTAAGAAAGGGGAGGAAAAGGAAGGCTTCAAGGATGCGGCAAGGGAAAGCTCTGCTGCGTGTTCGAGCGGCCTGTGTGAGTGTGAGGAAGGCAGGGAGGCTGCTGCTTACTTGTGCCCGGTCTTTTTGTCACATCATTTATTCATTACAAAGTGCTCTTGAGAGCCCATGTTTTAGGTTTAGGGGAATTGTTTTATGGCACCTTCAAAATGCTTAAGTAATGCTCATTCCCATTTGAAAGACGTTGAGGAATTGGAGGTGGATGCAGAGCCACGTGCACTTAGACAAAACTCAGTGACCCGCTGTGGGGAGGACGTGTCCGGGGAGGACCCGCTCTGCCCCACCATCCCGCCGTGCTGGGATGATACCTGCTCCTGGCACCTTGCTCTGCAGATCTTCACATCTCCCTCAGACACACGTGAGGAGGGATTTCAAGCAACGTGGAGCCTCCTCCCGCTTGGGCTTGACTTGCAGAGTCCCAACTGCACTGGGAACAGGCAGCTCCTTCAGCCTGGCCAGGTGCCACTCGCTCCTCTCGGAGCAGCAGGGACCACAGGCCCTTTTTCCTCCCCGGATTCATCCCTCCTTGCCCAGTGATGCTGTTCTCTGCAGGACCACCTCCTTCTCCTGGTCCCACCGTCACTGCTCTTCTCCATCGCAGCTCTCTTGCTGGCCTCAGATGTCCTATCCAGCCTTGAAGGGTCGCCAAGGAGCTACCGCCTTGCCCCTTCCCCAGGCAAGTCCTGCACTTACTGATGCTCATGGCAAAACTGCCATGGAAGAGCCCGTGCCTCACCCATTAATTTTCCCCTCATTTTCCCCATTTTTAAGATCTCATCTTGGTCAATGACTTGGTCAATGTTAGCCGAAACCCCAGCTTGGGAGGCAACCTGGCCTGTCGGCGTTTACATTAGCCCAGAGAAGTAGCTCATTTCAGCAAATTTAGTCCAGTTAAAAAAAAATAAGATATTATTTAATAAGACATTTACGCCTCATTTTTCATTTTTGTCTATGCAAAAAAAAAAAAAAAAAAGAAAACATCAGCAAAATTATCCTCTTCAGCAAAACGCATCAGATTTGGGAACAAGAACCAAGACCTCACTGCCTCAGAGGCCAGGCTTTCCCCCTTCCCTACCCTCCCCAAGCACATTGGATCTCCAAATCATGCAGGAATGCATGAACTAGAATATCACGATTTGCCAATGGTCTCATATTTCTTCATCAGGGGCCTATATCTGTAG
This sequence comes from Tinamus guttatus, assembly GCF_059628265.1. NCBI lineage: Eukaryota > Metazoa > Chordata > Aves > Tinamiformes > Tinamidae > Tinamus > Tinamus guttatus. The sequence continues at coordinate 4,677,458 of NW_028288705.1, read as the reverse complement.
CTACAAAAGACAGAAGAAAACCCAGGCAGTGTAATGCACTCAGGGCAGCGGTGCATTTCTGTGCATCATAAAGAGAGATTTCTTCCTGATCCCAGCTGGCGATCAGATTATGGAGATAAAAATGCATCAGGCTTTTACAATTATAAGACAATGAAGGAACTCAGGAAAATGTTGCTGATACTTTATAGACTTAGAAAATGCATTCCTGGGTTGAAATCCTCATTAATAAAACTTATAGGTTGGTATTAATCACAGGAAATTGGCTAATCTCTGTGCGAGTCCTTATTTAATTACTAGGCATTATGCTGGGGAATGTAAGTACTTAGGTGGCTTTTCTGCCCTCAGTGGATCTGAATCACTTTCATTAGCAGGGAAAGAAAGCCAGAAGATGGAAGTGCATCTGTGGCAGAGGTGTCCTTGTCCAGAATACCAAGTGATGTAAAACATATTGTAAAACTTTGCAAAATCACTCTCACAGTTGGAAGCAAAATCCATCCAGGAAAAAGTAAGGTTTCAAGACTTCCAAGTTAATGGAGTTGAATGGACCTCAAGTGCGATTAAAAGCCATCCAATTCAGCGAGAAAATGAAGGTTTTATGTTCCTTCTCAAGTGCCATAAGCATCACCATGAACTTGCACACAGGTCCTCATAGCATAGATGCTGAACCCTGAGATGTGAGATGTGGTGGGGCTGCTGGAGTGGATGGATCGATGTCCCTCTCCCGCTTGCTCTGGAGAAGCCAGTTGTGGGTTTGGGCTCCGGATTTCTGCCATAAGCAAATTCAGCTTCTTCTCTCCTTGGGGCCACCTTCAGACACTGGTCCACTGGAGATGTCCCCCTCCTCATGCTCACACCTGCCGGCTCTGCTTGCCTGCAGAGTCAGAAGACAAATTGAAAAATCAGCGGCAACAGATGATGTCTGCAAACTACAGAGCTGGCAGATATGTCAGAAGCACTTCAGTATTGAACTCCCACTTGAAATCAATGATCCAAATGAGACTTAACTGGTTCTTTATTAAGGGCAAAGGCAAGCTCAATGTTTATATCTTCACCTACACGTGAGCTAGACAGCCTTTCCGAGCAGCAGCCGTATGCAACCCTTTCCTGACTCCTGCTTTAATCCCCCCCACCAATGGAGGACCAGAGCTTCACGATGCCTCTGCTCCAGCTCCAGGGGCAGGAGCACCAAAGTGCCCAACATGCGTTGAAGCGCTCGATGTGCAGTGAAACCCCCAGTGTGCACCGAAGAGCCCAACATTAACCAAAGTGCCCAACATGCACCGAAGCGCTCAACATTCACGAAGTGCCCAGCGGCAACAGCCCAAGTTGCTCAAGTCAAGCCCGTGCACTGTGACCAAGCCAGATCTGTCAGTGTCCGTGAGCTTCCCACTGCCTTTCCTGCAAAACGGAGGGGAACGATGCGGCGAGACCCACTCAGTTCATGCATCTCCCCTTGGTGGGCAGTGAAGCTACTCCCAGCAAGGCTGTGCCTGTGCTTTCTCCTCCACCTCCTAGCCCTTTTTGCTACAGGCGTCTAAGGAACAAGGCAATCCTTTCCCTCCCCGGATCTCATTTCTGGCTGATAGGAGGCCCCAAGGAAGCTGGGAGCACCAGAGCCACAGGTGGTGTTTTTCTAACCTTGCACAAGTCCTGCAAAACGCAAGACAACCGCGCAGAGCCGCTGGCCGAAGCGGGTGACGTGTGTTCCCTGCCAGGAAGCGTTGCTTACTGTAGCTGATGCTTGGTCCAAGGCTGGAAAAATCAGTGACTGCTGGTCTCCCATTACCCATCCATGGAATTGCAGCCCCGGAGAGCAGCGTCACTGCCCCGTTGCGGAGCCGCTCACTGGCAGGGGAGCGCGTGCTGGGGACGCAGCATCTCTGATGCCGAGTTGTCCTTTAACAGGGCTGTCGCGGTGGCACTCAACTGACACTAAAGACCCCGTTAAGTATGCAAGATAATTACGGGAGTTGTCAGGAAAAGCCTTGAGGTCTGCCACACGCACACAACCGTGTATGAAATAAATGTCCAGCCATCGACCAGCAGCGCCCACCAGACGTAGGTGATCCTCAAGCAGATCTTGCAGGAGCCTCTCACCGCTCCCTGCCTTTCCCCAGCCACACGCAGCAATGTCAGCATTGACCGTGAACGTGCACCTACTAAAGAACTCTAAATGCACCAACGCGCTGCCTCCTTGCACCAGGGACCCTTCTCCAGGACACGGGTGCCCTGCTGGCACCCACCCCTTCCTTCTGGTTTGCCCCCCTGTGCCCCTCGCGCCCTTGCTGCCTCCTGCAGCCCCTCGCAGCAGCGGTGCCTGGTCAGTTGGCCATGTTGGGAGTAGTAACAGCACGAAAATAAAAAATGTCGCTTGTGCACTGCTCAGATGGGCCCGCTCTACCCTGCTGGGCTCTTGTGAAAAGCCTGTATTTTTGCCATATGCAGTAAGCCTCAGCAATCTATCAGCAATATCATTTATCTCAGACCGCTATAAAACATATCTGCTTCTCCTTCTAGACTTTTCAATTCCTTAAGGAAATTGAAGGCCTTTTAATTAAATTGAAAGGCCCTGATTCAGCCTTTGCAACACATTTTTTTCTGTGTAGCTCCTTTGAATCGGCATCCAGATGCCTTTGGTAAAAAGTTCCAATTTAGCATTAAGAATGTTCCCATATATTCACAATAAGAGCTGGGAATATGCCAGTTTGGCTGCTCAGTGCCAGCCCTTACGATATTTTCCTGCAGGCCTGAGTCCCTTCAAAGAGAATCTCATTCCTCGCATGAGTGTAGCCCACCAGATCTGTCCCTGTCTGCAGGCAGTCTCTCATGGCGCTCTCCTCTCCAAAATGTTGCCTGTGCTGCCATTGCTGCCCTCTGCTGCCCCGTAAAAAATATAAAAATTAAAGTACAGGTTTCTTGGAGGAGGCCTTAGCTACTGAAGACAACCCAAAAGTCAGTGTGTAGGAACATGGTCTGCTGTCCATACCTCGCTGTCCATGTGCAGGTGTGTGTGGTGCTCTCCCAGACACATCCAGGAGCTCGTGGGTGCAAACAGCCCCACAGAAATGTTGGTGCCAGGTGTGAGACATCCCTCAAAGACTCCTATTCTTATGCAACTGGGAAGCTACTTGCAACAAGATACTTTTTCTGTGTGTATCTAATCTTGGCCAGCTGAGCCACCCTGGTGGCTCTCCCCCATGTCCCCCCATGTCCTTGCAACCTCTGAGGTGCAGAGCCCAGGGGGCTCCTTCAAAGGTGACCCACTCTGAAACTCTCTCCATTGCTTTCAGTCTCTTGGCCTTTCCAGTGCATGCTCCTCTGGCAAGGATAAAGACCAAGCTAGTCACCCAAGACTCCCCTTCTTCATCTTTGGAAAGTGGCACTTTCAAGTCACAGCTCCTCTGACTAAACCTTGACATTTCCTTTGGGGTGGGATGAATCATGCCCTAGAAACACCTGCCACACATCAGATGATTTCCACCCCTTGTTCCTACACTCACCTGTGTAGTCAGTGTAATGCAAAATGAGTTTTAGCCGCTTACCTGCTATTGCTTCTGGCTTTTCTTTCTGTGCCAATACCACTACTGGCACTTGACATGGCTGAATGTGACTTCAAATGATTTTTCTTTCGGGTCGTGCCTCCTTTTTTGGGCATCTCTGTGGCTTGTGCTCGTGCATTTGCAGCTTTTGTGTTTTTCTGAGGTCTTTGCCCTTGAAATCAATGTGTCCTTTTGGGTTGCTATTTAGTTTTTCAGTTTCTGTACCCTATCTGCAGTGCCCAAGTGCAAGTTTCTGCTTCAGCTTGGACCATGAGGCTTTTTTATCGGTTTGCCAAATACTATTTGCAGAGCCAAGAGTTTATTCTGACTGCTCCCTGCATCTCTCCAGATATCTCACCACAACCTCCAGCCATGGTCTGGGGCCTTGCTGGGCTCTCAAGGAACAGCTACAGCTCTAGGGTTGGCCCTCAGGCCGCTTCTTGTTTTCACCTTCTTTGTGTTTGTGAAACGGCATTTTTGGCTGCTTCTCTGCACCCACAGGAGTGAGGAATCTGGTGTGCCACAACCTGCTGGAAGAGTTTTTGCCCCTTCAAGGTGGTCTCTACAGGGAGGTGCCTGTCAGAGAGGGGCGAGAGCCCATGTGTTGTGCCTCACGTGGCAGGTCAAGGGTTATTTTCCACCATTTTGTTGAAAAGACAAAAATATAAGCAATAGTATTTGGAAGGGCACTGGAAGAAGGAGTTGTTCCTGTTGGCTAGGGGAGGTTGTTATGCCATGAGCCAGGTTCTCCTCCATTAAGGAGATGCAGAGCTAAAAATAAACACATGGCCCATTAACCTTGAAGTGCCTCACAGCAATTGCCCAGGGAAAAGGCAGCAGAAATGAGTGGAGCTGGAAACGATAATTAACAGTGAATAGATGCCGAAAGAAAACGTGGATGACATGGGAATTACAGCAAGAGCGTTTTCCCAGGGGAGCTCTGCTCCGTGCGCTCTGCCGCTCACTTGCACCTCCTGGTCAGGGACTTGCAGCAAGGCTGGTTTCTCCAGAGCACCTTTCCAATGGAAAGACCCCTTCTTTGCCATTTGGATTCGAGAGCGGACAAGTGCCTGCATTTTCACTGGCAGTCCAGGTTTCCGTTCCCGTACAGCCGGCCAGCGCACCTGGGACCTACGGGAACATGTTACAGGGCAGGAGCAGCAGGAGAGGAGGACTTGGAGCGTTGCTCAAGCACTCAGAGACCAGCGAGCATATGGGGACCTGAACCACCAGGCTGTTCTGAGCTCATGGACAAAACCTGGAGAAGCAGAGTCTATTTTGAAAAACAGCCTTTTTTTGCCATGCAATGTGTGAGTGGAAATTTTTTGGACCAGTTGCACTGCTTATGAAGCTAGAGGACGGCAAGTCACCCGCCTGCCGTGATTCATCACAGCCCAGGCTCTGACACAGCTTTTGGGCAGCTGCTCATGTGCCAGGTTTGGTCTCACCGTGATGCTCATCAGCCCGGCGAGGAGCTGAGGGTCCCTCCACCCGTGTCCCCGCTTCCCCACCTCCCTCTGTGGTGCTCGGCAGGAGGGAAGGACGCGGCTCTGCCTCCTCTCCCGCTGCACAGGGCAATGCCCAGGCTGGAGCAGGAGCAGGAGCGGGCACGGCAGCTGGGGCCGGGTGCCATGCAAAGCCATGAAGATGCATTGCTCGTACCCGGCCTCAACACAGAGGAGGGCTGAGCCGTGCTCCATAGCTCCCCAGTGTCTCTATGCCACCTACAAACCAACAGTGCTAATAATACTTAATGATCTCACCTGCAAATATTGACTCATGTTTGCAAAAGGCTCAGAAATTCCTGCCTGGAAGAGGCGATGCAGCTGTACTGTTCACTTTTGCACAGTGTGTCTGCACAGTGCCAAAATACTGAGGACAGAGAGACCTTGTATTTGGAATCTGCAATACTTCATCCAACACGGCTGAAATCTTAAATGCGCTAAGCCAAAACTGGAGTCTCTAATTAAAAGATCACTCTTTGTAAATGAATAATGATTTACTTTTCTTTTAAACTAAAATGAAATTTTAATTACATCCATGTAACCTGAGGCAATTCTCAAGTAACTGGGGAGTTTTCTGTTCACCTTTTCTTGGAGTGTTCAGCATTCGGCACCTCCCTCTTTTTTAAATATATCTGGCTTCTAGTAAAATATAATTAATGGCTATGTTTGCTTGATTAGATGGTGCTCCAAAGGATTTACCTGCAGCCCTAACTAAAAGAGGTGCCTTGTAAGATCAAATTTCCTACAGATCCCACAGTGATTTTCACACTCTCCCAGCAGCCGGAGCGCCTGCCGTACACTAGAGCAAACAAAAAGCCCCGCGCTCATCTCAGCCTGGATGCAGAAGTGCAGCTCATGTTTTAGCTTGGCTTTCCCTCCAGGGAGCCAGGAGAGAAGAACCACAGGGACCCCAGCAGCTTTTGCAGAATGACAGGAGCTCTGCATTGCCCTGGACGTGTCACCCGGGGACGTTCTTAAACCCTGTCAAAAAGACAGTGACCTTTTGTATATTGTAGTCTGATGGGAACTCACAGGAAAATACCGTGCATTTGATCTCTTGTCATTTCTTCTGCTGTATGCCCAGGTTTCTCAAAGGCCATAGCTACCGGGTAGAGAGATGGCCAACGAAGCAAGCAGCCTTACCAGGGCTTCCCGGCTCTGTGTTGATGCAGCCTGGAAGAATTTCCTCTTCCCTGCCTTCTGCGGCCTTCCCTCTTCTGTCTCTGTGGTGAAGTGTGGGAAGGTGACTTTTGGCTTTGTTTTGCTGCTTCTCTTTGCATTTTTTTCATTATGCGAGTCTAAGAGCACCAAAGGAATTGTGTTCTAGGACGGGAATCCAGGAATCTTTTCCTTGGAGAAACTGAAGCAGTTGAAAGAGATTATTCCCTAGCAATTAAAAGACATGAATTTTGAGGCGAGTGCGAAAACTCTATTTTCAGGGCATGATATTCCCTTCATTTAACGTAAGTACAGAAGAAATTTTACCTGGAGGAAACTACCCAGTAAAAACTGCTTCCAGGTTTCTTGTGCTTTCCTTGAAGCTACTGGCCTGGCCTGTTCTTACCCGGGGGGTACTAATCCTACGAAAAGACTTGTATCAACCAGGCTTGCATATGCTCTGTGCCTGGCTAATGTCAGGTGTTCTGCCCTCTGTACGCGCTGCCTGCCTTTTGCCTTCTCCTTTTGAAGCAGGCGCCTTGGGTAGACATGGTGGCCCGACTTGGACACCTCTCTCCCACCCATCATCTTCTCCCAGATCAGGCCACCTCAGACCTGGCTGACAGTGCCCAGGGTGCAGAGGAGCCTTGCTGTGGCATTCGCACCGAGAACACTTGGAGAATGAATCTGTGGGAATGAATCCGCTGCCCGCGGGCGGCGCGGGCGCATCCAAGCAGCACCGCCGGGCGCGCAGCGTGCAGAGCAGCAGGAGGCCTCCGTTGTTTTCCACACCACACGACGTTAATTATTTACATTTTTTCTGGGACTTCTGCAGGTAATCTTAAAAATACTTCTGCACCGAGTGTTTGCTAAATTATGCATGGTGTTTACTTCCCATCCTCTGCAGCTCTGCATTTCATCTTTCATGAATATGAAAACAGAAATCCAGATAGCTGTCTTTATTCTGATGGTAAAAAATTTCCAGCAGGATTGACCTGATTATACAAATCTGTCCTCCTGCTGATGCTGCTGCTTTCTTCAGCAGGATTTCGTCAGTGCTTGGGAGTTACTTGTGTAAACACGGGGCCGCCATGTATACCTGAAACACCTCATGCCTCAAGCCACATAGCAGAGCCCGACAAAACTAATGCTTGAAACCGCAGGGTAATGGCAAGGCAAAAGAAAAAACAAGGCTGAGTGTCAAAGAGTTCGAAGCCAATGTACAGCAGGTGATAAATCATCCTTCCAGGGTTAATCCCGTACAGACACAACTGGCTTCTCAGCCCTGATAAAATGAAGAGTCACAGTCTCTGTCAGAAAGCTGTCATAGGCTCTGGCTTATCTTCTCTTTTTTTCTCAGAGCAGAACCCTCTGTGGCTTTGTATTGGTGGTGCAGGGACCCCAGCTAGGCGAGGCATCCGAACACTACCAGGTGCTGTCACCAAAGCAATGCCCACAGGTGAGCAGCTCCTCCTGAAACACTGAGATCGCTCCTGAAATGCTTAAACTTCTGCTATACTTTTAAGAAATCCAGTTACTCAACAGTATCCAGCAAAAATGCTTAAACACATTTCTGTAGATATTTTCCACTTCTGCAGATATTTTCCACTGAAAAATTCAAACATTGTAAGCTTGACCTCCAGATCCACTAAGAGGATTCTCAACAAAAGTACATCCTTAAATAATACCTCCCAAAAGGTAAGTGGATTTTTTAAAAATACTTTTCTAAATTAAATGCCGATTGTACTGCGTGCAGGGGAATGTGTTTGCCAAGCAAAACATTCCTTTGACCAGCAGGGCTGCGCTTACCCAGCTGAGCCTGCCGGCCACGGGGTGGGAGGCATCTGTGCAGGTGTAGGTGCCTAGTGGTGGGGTGGAAGAGGCGCTTCCAGGACGCGCTGCAGCTCCTCCCAAGGCACCTGCCTGCAGCGGAGCAGAGGGATTGCAGCTCGTAACGCACCTTGCTGCTCGGGAGCAAGCCTCAATGGCAGCCGGTGGTGCGAGGGCCTCCTCCTGGCGGGGTCTTCACAGCCCAATGGGACAGATCCTGGCAGGGAGCCCTGCACGAGGTGGAAGGAGCAGCCCAAGGAGCAGCCCAGGCACGTGGGGGTTTGCTCTGCGATGCCTTTGGAGGGGTGCCCAGCACCCGGGGGCGCCAAGGGTGGGGAACATCCTTTCTATTTCCAGTTCAGATGTGTTGATAACCTGCAATATTTAAAATATGAGTAATTATAGTATCAAACTATTGTATTCCTTTAACATCATCATTGTCTTAGGTGTCCCTGACTCGTCTGGAAATATCCCTCTCCTGCGATCATCTGCACTCGTCACAGTGCCAGCACATAGTCACCCTGAGTTTGGCTGCTGTATCGAGTGTTTCTCCTCCTCTGCAGTTTCCACTGCTGAGCTCCCAGTTTATCCTTCCATTAGTCCTTTGGTACCAGGCCCTGCAACTCCATTTCTGCTGCTTCAGCTCCGAAGGTCACCCGGTTCCTCCACCCCACCGCCCTCCGCAACAGCTTGCGGAGGAGCCGCCTTCCCTTGACCCTCACATGCTGGGCCGGGGTCACTGGTGAGGGGCTGATCCAAGAACAGACGCTTTTAAATCAAGCATAATGAAAAGGGAACCCAAACTGAGTATTTTGTGTTGTTGCTGTTTGTTCTTTAACACCAAAAATCACAGTTTAAATGTATCCTAGTGCTTAGATGACCACAGGTGAATTCTGCTTAGTCATACTAAAAGCATAATCTTATGGACATTTCTTTTTCAAAGTAATTCCATATAAAAGAACTGGTGAAGTTCTGTTATATATATTCACGCCTTAAGCAGGTATTTTCCTAAAGAAATATTTGTGTATTATAGTGGGAATGGAAATGTATTATAGCCCAGATTACTAATGCTGTATCATCAGTCTTAATATGAGATCATCATTATATACAATTCAGGCTGCATAGCAACCCTGAATGTAAATATAATTATTAATACTCTTATAAATGGAGACTGACACTTTGCCTACTCCAGCTGTGAATGTTTGGAGAAGAAATGGGGGCTCTATCCACTTCTGTGTTTGCTCAGCTAGCTGAATAAATCTAGTGGCAATTTAAATGAATATTTCATTGAAGAAAAGAGGTTTCGTCTTTTGAAAAAAAAAAAAAAAAGCTCCAAATTATGGTCAACTGCTTGCTCCGAACTGGGTGCAGGCAGCAAAGGCAGCACTGCAGAAACGCTGAATTAGCAGAGCCCTTGGGAAGCGCCAGGAACAGTGTAAACAAACACACGTCCGTGACGCCGCGAATCCGGCAAGGAGGAATGTGCCCGTAGGTTTCCAGCTGGCTCTTTTAGGGGTTTCTTGCCACAGTGCTTAACTAACAGCAGCATCGCGGGGAGATGTCTTGTAAAACTTCGCAAGTGTTATGAGAAGTGAATGAATCTGCATTTAATTTGTGGAGGTGGCAGGAGGCCGTGCATTTAATGAGTTTTCCTGTGACCTCTGTCAGGAGCTGGTAGTTTCTTGCACTGCACAAACATTAGAGGAATGCGGAAGAGGAATGTGTTGCTAACAAGGAAAAAGAATGGCATAAGAAAACGAGACTCAGCAACAAAGGAGAAGAAGCGTCTGGCACCGGGCGCTCCTCTCCTCCTCCCCAGCGGTGCTGCGCGTGTTAACCCTTGTGGTCTCGGGTGAGAGGCTCCTGGTCACGATGGTACCAACGGGTTTGCCAGCAGCAAGCGTGTGTCCGGCTGCTCCACACCCGGGATCTGCCTGGCAAGGGCTCAGTTCTGCAAGCTGAGCTGTACCTGCACACTTCCTAAAAGCTATTTAAGGCTCATCAAAGGCAACAATATTTAGACACGCGAGGACCAGACAGTTGCTTCCTCATCAGATCTCTGGAAGAGAATTAGAAGTTCTGGGTATTTCTCCTGGCAAACAAAATCGACAGGCCAGGCTGCCATAGCCAGTGCCACTGTCAGAAGAGGGACCTGTTTTGCAGGAAGGGTGGCGAGGTGTGAAGCCATCACCCAGACGCTGCTGGCGGCGGTACCTTTTACAAGCAGCAAGTAAGGAGGGATCCGCAGACAATGTCCATATGCTGCTTCATTGAAGGCATGTGGAAAAATAGATCCAGACACCGAAGGCTGCAGTAATCTCTTCTTGGCAGGGAGGATGAGCAAATGACCTAAGAGGTCTTTTTTATCTGGAATATCTACGAACCTGAATCAGCGCTGAACTGATTTCCTAAAATAGTGTCTTCATCAGCCAGGGCTTGTTGCTTGAACTAGTGCTTCAAAACTGGGGTATTTTTGTGCTACCTCAACTTCTTTATTTGTCCCCGTGCCCCTGCATGGCGAGGAAGGCTCCTGCCATGGGGGCAGGGAGCAAAGCAGGCCTCTTTCCAGATCCGTTTTTGGAGACGGGAGGCAGGCACCATCCTTTCTGCTCTGATCTCCAGGGGAATATCGGCGTGTCAGCCTGGTGCGGAGAAGACGTTCAGATTGCCTCGTACTTCAGCAGGAGGCAGGGGGACCTGCGGAGGAAAGGCTGGATGTTTTCCAGCAACGTTACTTTGGTGCTTCCTTGGGATTCACCCCCTGAATCTCTAAGCGGGGTTTGAGGAATTGCAGGGCATATCCATGACCAGCAATAGGGAACAGGGACACAGGGACACGGGCGGAGCTGGTGCCAGTCCAGGCCGTGTGTCGCCACCTGCGATGCTGGGGCTTTTCTCAGGCCTGGGAGGCCCCTGGCCACACAGGGCAGTGACCGTGTTCAGGGGCCACAACTGCGGGAGCTTCACAAGGAACAGCAGGATGAGCCAATTTCCAGGCTTGGAAATAGGTAAGAACAAAACAGCAGGACCACAGCTGGACAGACCACACAGGGAGGAAGCAGAGCAGCCGTATAACTACAGTGAGCTCTGCAGGATTTTATTCGCTTAAGCAAATTTCAGCATCGATGGAGACATCGCCTGCAGGTCATTGATGGAGAAAAGGCATTTCATCAAACTATGCTTTTATGCAAACTAATCAATACATGGTGTTTGGATAGAAATGTTTCTAAATTTCTAAACTGGTATCATCCCTGCAATCTGATATTAGTGGAGCTGTTTAAATGATTTGCAGCCTTGTACTCAGCCCAGAATCCATCTGTCATCCTGTCTGTAATTTCGTCTTGCTATGAAGATGAAACATCTTTTCAAAATTCATCACGGTTGCTGAAATGGAAATAGCTACATTTCTGCTCAGCCTCTTCTCATATTTTTCTTTGTTTTTCCCCCCTTCTGAGAGCGTAATAAACACCAGGAAAAGCTATTTCACCAAGAGACTTCTGATTCCCCCATGTTCAACTGGGGCAAAACTGTGGTATTCCTTTCCCTACAACCTCTGGCAGACAGATGAGGAATATGATTTTGTAGAAATCAGAGGTTTACTCCAGCATTCTAGTCTTACCATAGGAGTACACACTTACATGGGAACGATTTTCGTTGCATATTTTCTTGTAACTGAGAATGAGGAAAAAAACCCCACTGTTTACTCAAGAACCAAAATAACCTTGTATGTGCTGTCCTTCCTTTGACATTACTATTGGCAATGCTGCAAAATAGTAATAGGATAATCCTTTCACATGGACACCTATCTGACACCAGCCATGGAGGGTCTCTCTGTACCTGGCAGGGCCTTGCAGCTGGAGGTGGGCACAGCTTTTGCTGGGCTGGGCAGGGGGGGAATTATGGAATTGTGGCTCTTCTGATGTCTTTCTATCTGCCTGGCCCAGCTGTAACTTGGATTTGAGCCACAGACAGCCAGGTGCTTGATTCATCTCCACAGAAACCCCTCACGCCAGCACCTATCATCTCTTCTCAAGCTGGCCCCTGGCCTCAGTCTTGCTCCTTGCAGCTGCCTCTCCTCAGCTCCTGCTCTCTGGTGCAGCCCCTGAAAGTCTCAGTGCCAGGTTTTTGTCAGGACTGTGCAACCAGTTTGGAGCAGAACTGGAAACAGCACCTTCGTGTCCTGTCCTCGAGGTCCTGCCTCTATTATGGGACATTGCTCACTGTTGGCTACAGTATTGGAAGTGGGAATGAAATGCTGCTTCCACCTTGACAGCGAAATGACTCAAACTGGAACGTATCACTGGATTTTAGCGGGGATGCCTCGCACGGGGGAATCTCGCAACAAAGTTATGTACAAGTGCAGGTTCATATAGTAAAGGATAAGTGTTTTTTTTTTTTTTTTTTTTTTTTTTTTTTTTTTTTAAACGCCTGTCACGATCTGCTATGTGCAGAGAAGCCGGTTGCCAGCAGCGGATCGAGGGAGTCTGTTTGGCCTGTGCAGGGGGCTCCCCTCGACTCCCCCTCGGCGGCTCCACATGGGGAAGAACACGCAGGGGCCAGGGCGAGATGGGCCATTTACGTCCCATTTAGCTTCGCAGCTGAGACGGGTTGGAAAGATCTGGGTCAGAATCAAAGGGAAAGCACTTCAGCAGGCAAAGCACTGCTTTTTCAGAATGTGCTTGTGAAAGCAAGGCGCAAATTGCAGCTGGGGAAAGCCCGGTCCTTAGCAGAGCCCATTGGGGTGAAGCTCCTTCCTCTCCTGCAGGGTTTCCCAGCAGGACCCCAGGGCACCGGCCACCGCAGCGCTAGGGAAGAAGCGAAGGGAGCACGAGAGGGGCATGCAGAGACCTGGCTACTTTCGCCCACACTGCCAATATTTTACCAGGTAGTTCTGGAGCTATCATTTATTTTGCTGAGTTTCTTTCCTGTTGGTAAACACAGGGCCGGGGTTACAAACCCCCTCACCACGTTCTTCAGTCGCTTCTGATCCTGCAGAGCTACGTGTCTGCGTGAGCCGAGTGCTGCCATCTCGAATTGCAGCCTGCAGCCCTCCATCCTGAGGCACCTCTGTTCCTGGCCAGCCCTCGCAGCTCCTCTTTCCCTTGTATCCAGCGTAATCACAAGCCTCTGATATCCAGAATCAGCAGCTTTTGCAGCTTATGTCACCACCGAGGGAGCTCTGGCCTATTTTGCTTAGTCAATAGGAAGCCAGAGGCCGTGTTCACCACCCGAGTCCGTGCGGGAAGACCTGGTCTGTCTTGTGTTTCCATGCGCTGCCAGGCGTGTGGACACGGAGGCAAGAGCAAAAGAAAAGAGAGCCCAGCATGAACTAGAACTCAGTTTGCTTGGTTGCTTGGTCTCAATCTTGACCATACAATGACACGGAAATGTAAAATGGCTTGGGATGCTTCATACAACGAAGCCCCAGTAGCGGTGTGCTCTTCAAGACAGCTCGGAAAAAAAAGGGCCAAGACCAAGTCCAGTGAATCTTTTGGGTCATGCTCTGAAGGATCTGTCCTATTTATGTTCTAATGTTTTGTCCAGACAGCTTTCAAAGTCCATCCAACATTTCAAAGGCTTTATTTTTTTTGTCAGATAAATGTTAAGAAATTGAATGCCTCTATAAAATAAGCCTCCAGGAAACAAGTCAAATGCAAAAAGAAAGAAAAGAACACCCCAAAATCCATGAATCTTCACTGAAACAGGTTGAGAGATGGAACAAAATTTCACTAAAAACCTTACAAAATAACTGCAGATTACTTGATAAGCTGCTGAACCACGGCTGCCTGGAATTATTTTTTTTCACACCCAGTGCCATAGACATCTATCAGAAGTTGCTATCAGGACCAGGGCCTGTGACACATGGCATTGGTTACGCCAGTAGCAACCTGCCAGCTGTGTTGTTGTGTTTCACACCAAGAACTGCAGCAGTGTAACAGAACAAGATACATTTTTAATGCAGTAAGGATTAGAGCAAATCACAGGACAGATTCCACTTACAGCATGCTGTAAAAAAAAAAAAAAAAAAAAAAAAAAAAAAAAAACATGGGCTATATCTAAAATGAACTGGCTCTTTCTTTGCAGAAATGTTGGAACAGTGTCGACTCTTCCAGCCAGAAATTTGCAGGCCAGTATTGCCAGGTCCCTCTAAATCCTTCACCCCTCAGTGTGCGCTTCTGCAAGGGTTGCACGCCATGCACTGCGTCCGTTTCCTTCCCGTCTGCGGCTGCCCCACACTCAGTTCTCGTGTACAGCCGGAGTGAGAAACAACAGCACTGATTTGCCAGGTCCTTCGGAAAACAGAGCTGCTGGCATAAAACAAAATTCCTTTTTTTCCCATTTCGCCCCGTGTGGACGCGGGGTATCAGCGCTGCGGACGCGGGCAGCCCAGCGGGGCTCGCGGAGCTGCGGGAAGCGGCGGAGCCACCACGACGCGGAGCTGGGCACCAGCCCGCCCGCTGCTGAGGAGCACACGCAAGGGCCAGCGTGCATCATATGGGCACACGTAATGCCAAGACACGTCCAAACCGCTGGCTCTGAGTGCTTCCTCCCTTTGGGAACTCACTGTCTCACCTCAGGTCGCAAAACCCAGGCTCCAGGTAGAGCTTGGGGACAGACTGTTCCTTTCTCACCCTCCTCCTCGATGCTGCTGATCACAGATTTTGCAGGTTTTGCAAGATAACCCGGCATTGCCTCTGCAGGAGGCGTTCTTCCTCCCCAGCACCCAAGGGAACAACACAAATCCAGCAACTTGCTGCCGCTGGCAGTCTGAGGGGTCAATGCTCCAGAGGACGAGGCGGCCTCTCACCCTGGAACCTCCCCGCCGGCAGCGGCGCAGGACGCGGCCGCCTGCAGATAAACGGAGCCCGCGAGTTCCCAAGGCTGCCAGTCTGGCACCTTGGCTGCGCTCTGAATTCCCCTGAAAATGTGAGCGGGGGTGGCGGCGAGGAGAGCTAAATGTGGAACTGGTATCTCTGCTTCGCATCAGCACGCTAAAATTACATCCTTTTCAGCAAGAACTTCCATTCAGGAGAAATTTTAAATATGAGAGCCAAGTACAATGCTGCTAACTGAATAATTTATCTTTTTTTTATCAGGAAGGAAAGCAAACTGGCAAAGCGATTCTGGCATAGTGTGTATCTGTTTAATTTAAATACAGCACTTCATGTAAGATTTTTTTTTAACTTGTGGGATGTGACTGGGATGCTGCCATCCAAGCTTCCTCTGCAAGTTATAAATAAACAGACCAAGGCACTGTGAGCATTTTCGCTCCTGCCTGAGCACATATATGGAAAGAGTAGTCCAAAATGAAGGAGGCGCAGAATGATCTCCACAACTGCTATAAGGGCTGGATGTTCAAAGCTGGAATTATGGGATTTTATGCATCATTTGACCAGTAATTTGTAGTCATTTGTTATGAATTAAATGAAGTCAGCAAGCAAGACAATTATTTTAAGGTAGTTTCCTTGCTTATAAGCAATAGTAATAATTAATAATTTACAGCAACAACATGCAATGTGTCACAGTGTCCTCGTGCTGGCACAGGAAACAAGGCGTATGATGCCTGCATGTGGGAAAAAGAGATGGGCCTGGGAGTTCCCATTCTGATGGTGCTTCCCCGGAGTCTGATCCAGTCTGGAGAAGGGCTGCAGACCTGGATCACTTCCACACTGGGAGTCCTCGGCTGAGATGGCGTGATCCACCTTCCTCTTGCTCCAGAGGAAAGCTGGAGAGGGTTTCTGATGATGCTCATGTGAGATCAGAGCTCTACTAGGCATATAGAGACACCCCCACCTTCACAGTCTACATGAAGGGAAAGAAACTCAATAACCCCCATTATGGAGAGAAAGAACAGAAGTGGAGAAGCATGTGGAGCAGGCAGAATTCAGAACTAAATCCCTATTACCTGAGTCCCACTCCTGAAATACCCACTCACATCTTTCTCCCTGCAAAGGCTCTGGCTGTTACCTCTGTGCCTTTAGAGCCCATGACTAAATCTTGCCCAAACCTTTCTCGAGTGGCAGCGTGTGTGGACATGTGTCTGCATGCTGAGCAGAGAGAGGGGAGAAAAGGAAGAGAGCAGGAGGCAGGGGAGAAATCTGAAAAAAAAAATGCTGATCCCAGTCATGGTCATCAATAGTACAGAGTTACCCTTTCAGCGCTATCCACTACATCTTTTCTTATGATTCTTCCTGTTCAATTTATTTATCAATGACCTGGATAAAGGCACAGAGTGCTCCCTCAGCAAGTTTGCTGATGATACCAAACTGGGAGGAGTAGCTGATACCCCAGAGGGCTACGCTGCCATCCAGAGGGATCTGAACAGACTGGACAACTGGGCGGTGAAAAATCTTATGAAATTCAACAAGGCCAAGTGCAAGGTCCTGCACCTGGGGAGGAATAACCCCAGACACCAGTACAGGCTGGGGACTGACCTTCTGGAGAGCAGCTCTGCGGAGAAAGACCTGGGTGTCATGGTGGATGATAAGTTGACCATGAGGCAGCAGTGTGCCCTCGTGGCCAAGAAGGCCAATGGGATCCTGGGGTGCATTAAGAAGAGAATCTCCAGCAGGTCGAGGGAGGTGATCCTGCCCCTCTACTCAGCCCTGGTGCGGCCGCATCTGGTGTATTGTGTCCAGTTCTGGGCTCCACAGTACAAGAGGGATGTGGAGCTGCTGGAGAGAGTTCAGCGCAGGGCCACAAGGATGATCAGGGGCCTGGAACATCTGCCCTATGAGGAGAGGCTGAGGGAGCTGGGCCTGTTCAGCCTGGAGAAGAGAAGGCTGAGAGGGAATCTGATCAGTGTCTATAAGTACCTCAAGGGAAGCAGCGAGGAGGATGGTGCTGGTCTCTTTTCCCTGGTGGCCACCGACAGAACTAGAGGTAACGGCCACAAACTGAAGCACCAAAAGTTCCACAGGAATTTAAGGAAAAATTTCTTAACAGTGAGGGTGACAGAGCACTGGAACAGGCTGCCCAGAGAGGTTGTGGAGTCTCCTTCTCTGGAGATTTTCAAAACCCGCTTGGATGCAGTCCTGTGCCACGTGCTCTAGGTGACCCTGCGTGTGCAGGGGGTTGGACTAGATGATCTCTAGAGGTCCCTTCCAACCTTGAGCATTCTGTGATTCTATGATTCTATGATTATGCCAGTTTGAATGTGGATACATAGAGTACTGTTCAGCACTGGGTTTCCTACAGACTCGCTGTAACAGTGAGATCGCTCTCACTGAAAACTGCATCAAAACTGGGTCATCGCTAAGCTCTTCTACCTGGAGAGTTTTGCTAGGCTGTATGAGGGATGTGGAACCTTGCAGTTGCTCCGAGCGTATGTGTGGGGCAATTCCTGTGGTTTTGCTCCAATTTGTAAAGCTTTTAGTAACTGTGTTACTTGTAAGCTCTCTACTTTTCTCTCAGCTTCAGCTGCAATCCACCCCTGGCTTATGATGTGCAGAGTGGGAGGAATGGCACACGCAGGAGACAGACGGGTAGGCAGACAGACAAAGAGCTCATAATTCCGATTTTCTTTAAAAAGCTAGCTAATTTAAGCTGGACTATTTCCTTAATAGTTTGGGATCCTGCAAAAGAAGATTTAAAATAACTCACATGAATATTGTATCTAACCCATGACATAGCATATTTTCACGTAGCTCAATTTTTTTCTCTCATCTGTGTCTCTCACCCGAAAATATTGGTACTAAGTGATGATAAGCTGGAAAAACCATAACCCAACAAGTTGCTTGACTGGTACAATTGCATTCTGCCTGTTATCCCTCTGCAAAATTCAGCATGGTTGAAACTCAAATGACTCTGGGAAAACACACTTTTCCATTATGAAAAAAAAAAAAAACACAGAAAATGGTTACACATATTTTGCCAAAAGAACAGATAGTGGTGCATTTTTTTCCCATTCAAATAAATGTTGGTCTGTACATTACACAGCTTTAAAGACTAATACAGCTTTAGAACCTCTGAAGTTGAGTAGAACGAAAAGCAAAAATCTTTACTGTTTAGGGCTATTTGTAACTTCCGTAGGGAATTATTATTAATCCAGCTCACCTTGCTAAAACTCCCTCTTACAAGAAAAGACCCCTTGTGCAAGGCACTTTATGTGTGGATCCCAGCAGTGGAAGGGATTTCCCGTGGGCATAGGCAGCTGTAGAGAAAGGAACCCAAACAAACCCTGGAAGCTGAGGAAATTTCCCAGAACTCAAAGATCAGAAAACATACGGCTGTGGCCAATCGCACAGCAGAGTTTTATTCAGCTCCATTTTCAAGGAATAAAAGGGAATTGAGAAAGCGCAGGTGAATATCCATGTCTCAAAGGTAAGTGGCAGAGTTCCCACATGCAGGTACATGCAGGAGCACTGTCCTGTGACAGTTAAGAGGAATAATCTATTCAGTTTAATGATCTTCCCATTCTATTGACTTTAGAGAATAAGCAGCCATTTTATTTCAGTTATTCCATTTTTTTTCTTATCTAACACTATTGCAAATCCTTATTCTTACTTATTTTTAACTTTCCTATGCTGCCATAAGTTTAATAATATCCTTAGAGAGATTCTGACACCCTTGCCCTTTGCCTGAGATGATAATGTTAATCTGAGCAAAAGTAGGCATTGAGTGAAGGTACCACCCCTCTTCCTATCAAAAGCTACAGAGTTCAAATTGGAATTACTTAAGAGATTTAGGAGCTTGGCTTTCTGAACTCTGCTTAAATCAAACCAAATTAAGAGTACATTCTGAATAGTAACTAAATTCAAAAAGAGAGTAACTCATCTTCTCCTGCTCCAAAAAAACCATGTTTTTGCCTTGAGCTCAGTCCTTTGACTGTCTCCCTTAAATGCCTTGGAGAAGATTCGCTCCAGACTGACCTTCAGATTTCTCTGTGGCATTGGAGAGAAAGGTTTTCAGGGCATTGACACCCTCTCCCAAGGGGCCATGTTGCTCTGCCATCCCACTCATCTCTATTTCCTAGCATTTTCGTAACTCATTACATTCTTGTTGTTACTCACATGCTGGACATTTCCTTGCTGTTCTTTGTCTTTATTTCTTCTCACAGAGAAAACAGAAAGAACAACTACTTTTTGTTCATCTGGGCCTTGCCAAACACCAATGTTCATTTAAAATGCAAAGAAGATGAGCAATCTGCATGGTAGCAAAGCCTGAGTCAGTAACATCCTGTATCTCAAGGCTTAGCGGGTACGTTACCCTCCAGAAGACTTTCCCAGCATATGTACATTTAAATACAACCATTCACTACACGGTCATAACTCTTTGTTGCAGAGAATCACTAACTCTTCTGGTATGCAGAAAGAACATTGACGTAGACAGGAGCACAGAAGAAAAAAAAGAAAGAAAAATCTTTAAAATGTCTTCAATGAGAAAGCATCTTAGTGGGACCCAGGAGATCGATATATTATTGCTATATTTACTACAACTCTGTGGGATTTTAGGAAGAAGATGGCATAGCTGTATTTTTAAGTATTTTGAAAAGAAGAATCTTTTGCATTCTGAATAAAATAGACAACGCAATCTTTGATTGTAATGATAATGTCTTAAGGCTGATCACTTTTTCTCCTGTGTGCATCTTCTCCTCCAGCTGTGACTCTTAGAAAATGTTTGAAACATTAATGAGTCATACATAACAAAAGCAGGTATTATTTCTCTATTGTTTTGTAAGGATTTGAGCTTGCTGTCTTAAGCTGTTATTAATTGCAGAAGAAATGAAGATGAGATCTTACTATTTTCATCATGTGAAGTCAGAGTAGGCAAAATTGGTCTTATATCTCAGGTGCCTATTGCAGCCCATCACATTAGAAAGTGCCCTGTGCTATGTGTTCCTTAGGCTCCTCTCTTTCACTTCTTAAGAATTACCAGGAAGGAAAAAAGACACGTTTAACTCATGTTCTCAGGGACAATCCTCCTCATGGAGGTAAGCTATAGAAAGACCATGAACGATGTGAAAAGACTTTCTCAATAGAAATTAATGAAATGTGTAGATTTCCACCAAAAGCAGAGGTTTTGGAGAATGTACATCTTCCAATGAGCAGCTATTTCATTGGAAAATTCCTGACCAGCTGTAGGGTATGAAAGACAAGGCATGCAGCCTAGTGTCGTCATCTCTTGCTCTTCAGGAGGATTAATATGGATCAGTAATAACTGCAGCAGCCAGAACAATTAATAATTGAAAAGGTGCTAATGAGCGTTGATGAAGTCAGCAGTCAGAAATTTCTTAGCCATAATACTTTTTCTGGTTTTGCTCCTTTTTACAACATACATGCTGCAATAATGTAATAAAGCTTGACCATCCCTTAATCCCCAGAATTATGTTTTGCGATACTGTGACTGTAAATAGGAACATAGGACAGTAGTCATTAAAATTTGCCGGAGTTTCCTGAGTCTTCCTGAAACTGTGCTGCTCCTTTGAATTCCCATGAGATTAATTATCCTTAGGGACCTAAGACCATCTCTATCCCGAACATCACTTTGTCCATGAACTATGCGAATCATCAAAGAGGAGTGACTACACTTTCCCTGCACTGTGCCACCTTCTTTCAGACCAAACAAGACTACCTGTCTGGCCTCTTTATAGTCCTTGTGTGGCCTCCAGTAAGATCCCCCATGAGCAGACAAAAATCTCACTCTCTAGGTTCATGTACTAGCTTTATCTCTGATGTAAAGTCAGCTTGAGCTGTAATCCAGAAAATCCTTGTGAGAGGCTCAGTCTGATGATCCTTGTGGTCTTTCCTTGCTGAGGGCTCTGGGCCAGATGCCTTCCCTATGAAATGACTAGGAGGACTCATACTTCTGGAATATGCTCTGCAATGGTATAGGAAAATCTGCTTCAAAAGTGTCTGCTGTTGACTAAATGCGGAAATAAGGAATGATAGGGCAAAGGAAAACCAAGACCAAGTAGGTAATCTCATTTTCCCTGGCTGCCTGTACCTTTCCCTTTGGAGAACCCTGCCAACATTGCATTCTCCCTACCCAAAATGTTCTTGGGACTTTACTGGAGAGACCATAAATTAGTGTTTGCCTTGATGTGTATTTTTTACTATGTCACATGTCATTCATGGCACCCAAAATGTCACCTGCACTTGACAGGGATTATTCTGAATGCAAAGTACTGATGCAATGCAAGGTCTGGAGCCCTGAAGAGTGCTCTAAAAGCATGTCATAATCATGACATTAAGAAAGGGATATGTTCTTTGCGAACCTAAATTCCCCACACACACACGGCAGCCCCCGGATGACTCAGTGGTTATTGGTAGACTACCTGAGTCCTGTCTATCTGAGGCACTTCTGAAGCACAGTCAGCTCCCACAGAAAGGAGAAGGAAACTGCAGTTTCAGAAACAGTGTAAAGCTGCAGTTCACAAGGCTGCAAGCAGAAATTTCTACTTCCATCAGGAAGGAGCCCGTTTGTCAAGGTAGACCGTACTGCAGAGTAATACTCTTCTCGGGAGCACAGTAACCCTTGCCACCTCCCACCAGTGGAGGCAGGGACAGGCATTCAGATGAGGATGGAAGGAAGGAACTGAAAGGGCCATTAAGCATGTGGTGGGTGGGATGACTTTACCTACTTAAGCGCAGTGCACTTCTGCTCCAAGTGTCCCACTTAATGGTAGCACATAGTAGTTACAGGATGAAAAATCAAAGCAGGGAGCAATTCTAGGTATTGCTGAGAGGTGACAAGCTGTTCAGATCAGGATCTGTGTAGAAGTGCTTCTAAGGAACAAAGATCCGCAACTCCTTCCTTTGCTCTTGCATGCTCTGCATCCTGCTTATCTCAGATAAACGAAAGGTAAAGCTCCCTTTTTAAATTATTGGTCTCTGCCACCTGTGCCAAGGTGTATGTACCTGAGTCTGTGAGTGTCCACTGCTTAAGTGGGAGTGTGCTATCCTGAGTTCCCCAAACCCTGGAAAAGCTTTAACCATGGAGAATTTTTAATCCTCTCCTAATGGCTATGACGGGCTTTCAGTACATACTTTCATTTCCTTCACAGATTCACTGAAGTGTGCAGACCCCTATCCCAGTACTTCAATGGGTCTTGACAATATCCCGCCAAGCCCAAAGTAACAAATTAGCAGCATTTTACAGTCTGGGAGGTAGCTTCATTGTTTCCTTTGCTGAATAATATATGAAGAACAACACAGGCCCACACTCAGCTATCACTACCTTTGCTTTCGAAAAAAAAATTCCAGACCATGTCCCACACAGCTGGGGTGTTTTCTCTGCTGAATGGATACCAAAACTCTTGAGAGACTCTCACTGATGTCCTGTGAAGGAGTAACCACTTCTTTGAGAAGCTCCCTTGAGAAGCCTTTCCTAAAAATATGACACAGTTAACCAGTAGCACCAAAAAACATACTCAAACAGAAAGCAGCTATTTTTTTCAATAATCTGCAAAACATTCAGTCTTTACCCATAGAACCATGAAGTCCTTCCCCAGCCTTAATCTAGCAGATGTTTTCAGTTCATCGGTGAGAATATAAACTCAAATGCAGGTAACAAGGATGAGATAGTCTGACTTTAACAGTGATTGATTAGATATTGATTAACCGAAGATTAAGCCGTGTTTAGAGCCAAGTCTCAACGCAGAAAAGAGGTGCAATACAGAATCAGGGCAAAGCACGTGGGAGGGAGACTCGATGGGCCTTTAGGCCAAGAGCATCCCGCGGCCAGGGACGCCGGCGCGGAGGAGCGCGGCAGCCACACAGTGCCCGAGGTCTGGGGGGACAACCAGGCAACGCGGCGCAGCCCAGAGGGGACCCGCGCAGGGGACCGGAGGGCAAAGTCAGAGCAGGTCCTTAGGACTCGGGCAGCAGCAGCAGCAACGTGGTCCCAGCCAACCTGCAGCCAGCCCGTGCGCTGAGCAGCTAATGAGATCCTAAGAGACTGCAAACGGATCGGGAGGCTCCCTGCCTGCTGGGGCTCCGGAGGAGGAGCTGTACACTGAGATATTTTTGGAGGATGCAATAGCAGGCTCAGTTTAATGAAGCAGAGCTTCTCCAGTTCATTGAACGTCAAGAATGCACATTTGCAAAGCAATGCTTCTTCAACTATGGTTGAATATTTTATGGTTTAGAATGAACTAGAGCTTTGAGCAGCCTGGATAAACAGACGATAATCATAAACATTTGGAACAATACTCGCCTGTGAATTTATATCCCATTTACAAAAAGACTTAATTATATCACTAATTGTATCACTATCGCACTAATGCGTATAATGCCACTTTAATGTTATAAGCTACTCTTTAATGCATAAGGTCTTTAAAATACCACAATATTCTAATACAAACATTAATGGCTAAAAATCTAATAATGAGCAAAGTAGAAAAGTTATATTGTTAAATGTAGCATTTTATAATAGTAGATATTTATATTAGTATTACATAATATCTAATATGTTGATATATGAAATGCCACTACTTGGACTTGAAGTTAACAAAACTTCTCTAAAACTTAATGAATTCTGGAACTTCCTGAAGACTTCTTATACAATTTGTTTATATAATTTGGAATTTACAGCAGAAATTTGGTGGAAATTAGACTGTTTCATTTTCTGCAGGACTAATTTCAAAATGCCTGTCCCTTCCTGAACTGAAGGTAGGAATCATTTTTAACTGCATGTGTCTTGCCAATGATTGCTAGTGCTTATAAATTATTTATGTTGAAATCAGATTATTTTTCATTGTGCATTAGCACTGAATTCATGACTGGACGATCAGCTATTAGGAAGTAATCAGAGAACTGGTAGTTTGGCCTTTGACACAAGGAAGGATGGTTCTTCAGAATTTCTTTAGGGATTTGTGGAAAGAGAGGCTTTTCACTTCTTCTGAGTCCCTTTCTATTTTATCCATTATTAATTATTCCTCTGTAGTTGCAAAAAAACTATTCCAAAATGATTTTCTCAGAAAGACATCTATGTAACACACACACATGTGGATTAACAAGTCTCCTTTCTGTTCTTCCTCTCTGCATAGCACCACTGCTGCACCAGACCACCCGCTCACCTTCCTGACATCTTGCTTTGATGACTCCTCCATGCTTAAATATTGCCACAAATTGCTGAAATATCTACTGTGTAACCAGGTATCTCCAACTCTTTGCAGATTTGCTCACTCAAGACATACATACCCACTATAGGGGATCTGTGGTATCATCTAGACCTCTCAGGAATGTTGACCATCCTTCTTGTCCTTCAGGCATGTGCCATAACATTATGGTTTTTTTCTGACACAACAAATTCAGGAGAAAAAGTATGGGACAAGAAGGACAAAAACGCCATCTGCCCCAAAACGGCAATGCTGACACAGCTGCAATAGCCCAAGGGGAAGGACCAGCCCCTCTAAGGAGGACTGCACTCTGTCCATGCCTGGAGTTTTGCAGCCATCACTCCTGCGGAGGAGGGACCCAGCAGCCACAGAGGGCAGTAAATATCATGCAACTGAAGCTGAGCACATCTGCAGTTAAGCAGAATCAATCCCACACACCTTATTTTCACAGGGTTTAGTTCAGTTAGTAAATCCTGACTCTTATCAAACTTACTTTCCTCTGCTCCCTTCCTGTGTGATTCTGGCCGGTTTCTGCCTTTCGTCCTCTCTCAGCTAATGCAGTGAAACCACAGGGATCTTAAGAGTGGCAGGTCTCGTGGAAGACTGGAAGATGAAGAGTAAAAGGAGCAACAAAAATCTTGTCAGACAAAAAAAAATGTTGAAGTAGTTTTATCCTCACTTTTAGATAGTTCTATTTCACAAGAAAACAGCCTAAATTAGGCTACAAATTTGATAAAAAATCATAGAGAATACAAGACCAAGTGATGCAGAAGCAATCTGCTCTTCTGCAGAACATAGGAATGCTATATTTATCGCCAGCAGCCAGTATGGCTTTATAGACAAAAACTAGTAAACAGGAGGGAACAGAGCCAGCTTTCAGTTCCCCAGGTGTCAAGGTTTTTCTTTCATTTTTTTCCCCATGCAAATCATGGACCACAATTTCGATCTGCATGAATATTTCCGAATTAATCAACCAGACATGTGAGCACTGTGTATGTTAGACATGCTGTGCTACTGCTTCAGTAGTTTTAAATTAACACTATTACGTTGCATTTTTCATTATGAAAAATTTGGTTGAGTTTTTTTTTTTTTTTTTCATAACATTTCATGCTTCAAACGTCCATTTGCTTCCATGCAAATATCAGAGTCAGAGCCTGGCTGAGGTTGGCAGGCTCCTCTGGTGACTGAGTAGCCCAACTCGTTGCCCAAGCAGGCTCAGCTACTGCAGGTCACTGAGGGCTGTGTCCACCAAGGGTTTGATTGTCTCCAGGGCTGGGGACTCCACAATGTCTCTGGGCAAACTGTTCCAGCGCTTGACAATCCTCACTCCAGTGGTGGCCTCACCAGACCTGAGCAGAGGGGAAGGATCCCTTCCCTCCACCTGATGGCAACACTCTACCCAGTGCAGCTCAGGGCACCATTGGCTTTCTTGGCCACAAAAGTGCACTGCTGCCTGACTGTCCCCTTGTTGTCCACCAAGGCCCCCAGGACCTTCTCTGCAAAGCTGTTTTCCAGCTGGTCGGACCCCAACTTCTTATACAGAATCACAGAGTCACAGACTCCCAGAATGGTTGAGGTTGGAAGGGACCTCTAGAGATCATCTAGTCCAACCCCCCTGCTCCAGCAGGGACACCCAGAGCATGTGGCACAGGGTGGCATCCAGGTGAATTTGGAAGATCTCCAGAGAAGGAGACTCCACAGCCTCTCTGGGCAGCCTGTTCCAGGGCTCTGTCACCCTCACAGGAAAGAAGCTCTTCCTCATATGGAAATAGAACTTCCTGTGTTTCAACTTGTACCCATTACCCCTTGTTCTCTCACTGGCTACCACCAAGAAGAGTTTCACCCCATTCGTATTTGTACATATTGATCAAATCCCCTCTCACTCTTCTCTTCTTGCAGGACCCTGCACTTGTCCTTGTTGAACCTCATGAAATTCCTCTCTGCCCAACTCTCCAACCTGCCTAGGTTCCTCTGAAGTGTCTGCCATTCCACTCAGCTTGGTATCATCTGCAATGGGTTTAATGCAAGTGGTTATTCCTCTTCAGGTGCAGGATTTGGCACTTCCCTTTCTTGAACTACATGAGCTTCCTATGGACCCATCTGCCCATCCTGTTCAGGTCCCTCAAATGGCAGCACAACCACCTGGTACATCAAACACTCCTCCCAGATTGTATCATCTGCAGACTTGCTGCGAGTGCACTCAATGACAACTGTCCAGGTCATTAGTGAACATGTTAAATGATATCGACCCCACTATTGTCCACTGGGGGACACCACTAGTGATGGGGCTCTAGTTGGACTTCGTGCTGCTGATCACAATTTTCTGAGCTCTGTAATTCACCCACCTTTCAGTCCATCTCACTATCCACTTACATAGTTCATACTTCATCAATTTGTCTATGAGGAAGTTATGGGGGCCAGTGCCAAAAGCCTCGCTAAAGTCAAGGTAAACAACATCCACTATCTCCCATCATCTACCAAGCCAGCATTTCCTCATCGAGGGCTATCAGGTTAGTTGGGAATTATCTCCCCTTTATAAATCCATGAAAACAACTCACAGTCCTTTCTTGTCCTTCATAGGTTGGGAAATGACCTCCAGGAAGATTTGCTCCATCACCTTTCCCAGGGCTGAGGTGAGACTGACCTGCCTGCAGTTCCTCAGGGATTCCTTCTTGCCCTTCTTGAAGATAGCAGTGACATTTCCTCCCTTCCAGTCTTCAGGAACCTCTTCTGATTGCTATAATCTTTTCAAAGATGATCAAGAGTGGCCTCAAAGTGACATCCTCAGTGACAGCACTCACGGCTACATCCTATCAAGTCCCATGAACTTGAGTGTGTTCAGTTTTTTTTAAGGGTTCACTAATCTGATCCTGCTCCAGTAAGGGTAAGTCCTCCTTGCTCCAGACTTTCCCTCTGGTCTCAGGGCCCTGAGGTTCCTACAGCCAAACCTTACCAGTAGATACTAGGTTGAAGAACTATCAACTGCTTCAGCCTTCTGCATGTGCTTTGTCAGCAATGTCCCTTATTTCTTTAAGCAGTGGGATGACATATTTCCTCTTCTTCCTTTTGCTGCAGTTAGACCCATAGAGGCCCTTCTCATGTTCCTTCATCTTCCTTGCTAGATGCAGCTCCAGGTGGGCTTTGGATCTCCAAATCCCTTCCCTGCAGGCTCAAACAGTGTCTCTATACATCTTCCTGTTGCTCCTTGCTCCCACCTCTTGTACACTTCCTTCTTATGTTTGAGTTTTGCCAACTCCTTGGAGCTCCTTGCCCATCCATTCAGTCCTCCTTCCACTTTTGCTTGACTTTCTGCACATTGGGATGGAGTACTCCTGAGCTCTGAGGAAGTGGTCAAGTGAGGTAAGTTTTGAAAACTTACCAGCTGTCTTGTACCTCGTTCTCTCTAGGGCGCACATGGAATTCTTCCAAGCAGATTCGTAAAAAAGCTGAAACCTGCTCTTCCAATGCTTAGACTCATCTGGTTCAGATGTTTTCCTGGACACATTTCCCTGCTCATCATCTGCAACCAGGGTGTTCCGTAGCTGCAGATCTGCAGGTGGGCAGGAGCCATCCTCCTCTTACCGGAAGTCATCACTTCCTGTCTGCACCATCACGTTACTCTCCGTTTCCCAGCCTCATAAGAACAGACTCTGGTGGTACCGTTGGGAGCTGGGACTCTGGTCTCTTCATGGGCTCAGAGATGATCTGCTCAGTCTCATTTTGATCATCTCTGATGCTGTGCAGCCTGCTGACCTCCTCCCGCAGCACTTTTATGGTGACATGGTCCCTCCACCACTGTGCAGCTCCTGCAGGGGACGAGTGCCTCTCATCTTCATCAAGAGGACCCAGGAACTCCCTGCCTCCCCAGACCTGAAGATCTGCAGCCTCTCTCTGGAACTCAGTCTGGGTCAACTCCCTTGAGGGGAAAGGGGAAAATGCTCCAGTGGCTGCTGGGCAGAGCACCCTGTGGTGTTCCCCTGCTGCTGCTCAGGACACTGTCCTCAGCTGCCCCCTTCTCTGTGCCCTTCCACACGAAC
The DNA here is from genome assembly GCF_059628265.1 of Tinamus guttatus. Lineage (NCBI taxonomy): Eukaryota > Metazoa > Chordata > Aves > Tinamiformes > Tinamidae > Tinamus > Tinamus guttatus. The sequence goes on along the minus strand of NW_028288705.1, from coordinate 4,649,329 downwards.
TGCTGTGTCTGTTAGCTGTTCATATTTGTTGGTATCTCTCACCTTTGGACCTCAGAGATAATTCACCTTTTACCAGTTTCTTGACCTCATGAAGCATCTAGCAGACAACACCTTATTTGCAATTTGTAATTTTCAGTAAGTTTATTCCCCTCCCCTTCTACGAATATAATTGTCCTGGTCTCACAAATGTATTTACAACACAGTGGATATATTCCACCCAAGGCAAACATCCTCCATAATCCACAAAAACACCTAGCGCTCCTGTCATGCTTCACAAACACACACTCCCCTGGCCTTGTGCAGCTCCTCAGGATAGAGTTAAAGATGTTATCATGGAACAGTTTCATAAGCAGGGTAGCAGGCTTTCCTCTCAGATTGACAGGAAGGACTGCAGCAACATTAATAACCAGCACGGTCTTACGATCAAAATGTCATTTTCCCTACTGCAATAAACAGAATTTGAGCTTATGATTATCCTAGCAATACAAGCTCTTCTGGAGCCCCTTCATGGCAGAAAAGATGTCAGTGCCTGATAGATCGTCCTGCAAAACTATAAACGTGAACTATTGGGAAAAGCCAGGATAATGTAAGACACTGCAATCATTTACTTAAACTGGGAGATCTTTAGCTGCAAACGCTTTCCTTTCTTCTTTTTGTCTCCCAGCTCTCTCCCCAAGTAAAAGTAGAGAAGTGAGGAGTAGGGAGTAAATGAGAGAAGATGACTGCTTGTTACAGGGAAAAAAAAAGGAAAAAAAAAAAGAAAAAAAAGAAAGATTTAAATTTGGTTCTTCTCTTACAAATTTATTTAAACATAATAGAGCTTGTTCATATCCCTATTTTGACATCTCTGAGTCACCTTCAAGCATGCAACTGATCAGTCTTTGAATGCCAACCCCCTAAGGTGCTATTTTTCAAGCTGTAATTTTGAGACACTAAGTTATATAAAGCCTTAAGTTCTTCAGCGACTGAAGTTGGGTGACTTAAATTTGTTCCACCTGCATCCTGCAATGCTTTGTGATGTCAAGATGCCTGTCTTCAGGCGAGTGCTGTCCATGTTGCTGGAAAAACAAAAAACTAAAACTAAAGCTTTAGAAAAATGTATTGAGAAAAGCAAACAGTCTGTATTCATCTCTGCACTTACTTAAGATTCACCATCTTCTGAGAAATCAGGTTGCAAGGGAGTGCAGAGGAGCAGAAGGAACTAGCTCACCCAGGCCAGGTCATAACTGACTAAAGCTACATCTTTTTAAAGGGCAAGACAAGAGACTAATTTGGTAATTGTCAGTTCATTGCAAACAGAATTGCTCATCCGAAAGGGTTAGCCTTAGCAAATGCTTCAACTCAAAAAGGGTGGGTGACAAAAAAGTTCTAAAATTGTCAGTGTTTCATTTTGATATTTTTATTAACAAAAGATTTGAGATTTATCATGATTTTCATTTCATCCAAAATTAGAATTAATGCAAGTAAAGACATAGTGAAATGGTAAAAAAAAAAAAAAAATCGATTGAAAATGATCTAAACGGAATGCTTATTTACTTAGTCTATGATTCTCTTTTGGGAAAAGGGAAGGGAGAGTTTCCAGTTCATAAGAAATCGGATATTGACTTCTCTTTGTTATTTGGAATGTGATTCTTTTCTTGTCTCACAACTGCTTGTGGCACAGGAAAATCAGGTCCTGCTCCGTTCTGGGGCTGAATATGTATCTTGTCCCTGGTGGAACCATTTTTAATGGTGACAGAGAGCTCTGTCAGTGATGAGCACGCTCTGATCCAGACCCAAAATCAAACCAAACTGAACCTAGCTCCAAAGCACACATTCTATGAAAGCCAAAGAACCACAGCAGGATGGGGAAGGAACACAAGGGAACATATAAGGGAACACATGTTCCCCACATATAAGGGAACAAAGCGATCACTGGGTATTTTTCACTCCTTCCAGCAATAGATTGCCCACATCTTTACGAGACCACAGACATACCGTTAACTATCAGATTTCAAGGCATTTTATTGTATAATGTGAAGGAACTGATGACACCAGGAAAAAACGACTCCTCAGTATATACTTTTGCTGTCACTGTTAAATGGGATACATTAAGGATAAGCGCTACAAGACATACAACTATTTCTTCTTAATGCCTTTTTTCCTTATGACTTAACCATTTCAGATACATTATTAAAAGATTTCTTCCAATCTAATAATTTAATAATTTATCAAATGCAACGTACATCTTAAAAAGCTCATTCTAAAGTGATATTTAAATCAGCATGCTTAGTTTTTTCTGGTAGAATTATTTCACAGGAGACGCAATACTTTATAAAAGAAATTGCAGTAAGCACCAGCCCCTGGCAATGACCCTAAAAAACACCAAGTGCATTGTACATGACATTTTAACTCTTATACTGCCTCTCTAGTAACTGTACTTTCCATTTCTTACTTATCTCAATATATCTGTAGTTTACTTTTTTTCTGAGTTCACCATTCACATTGTTTCCCTATTTTTTCAAAGTATCCCCTAAGATTTTCTTTTTCCTGTTACTTTCGCTTTATATCTTCAACATCTATGAGCAATCACTATAATGTAAGACAAGAGTCACGATTTATCCCCGGAGAGTTAAAAATATCTAGAAATGAAGGATGTTGAAAGTTTATTATGTCAAAAAAAGTGTATAATCACTTCTCATCATTTCATTTTTTCCGAATCATGTTATTTGTCTTTGTCTTTTATTGCAGCATTTCAAAGGTTATATACAGTGTATTTCTTATTTTGCTGTTACCACGGTCTGAAAACATGTTCCCTGAGGGAAAATTCGCTCTCTTTTCACGAAGGCAGAAACAAGTGCAAAACAGGAACCGGTGAGAGCCGTTCATTCAGTTCTACACGGGGATTTGCATGATTCGCCACGTGACAGTTCAGCAGAACTTTCTGTGCTGTCTGGGGGACTGTGTATAAACTATGACTTGCTTTCTGGGATGATGTACTTCAAAACAAAACAAAATGAAAAAACCCAGCTTAAACCCCCTCAAAATCCCCTCAAAAAGTAAGTGGAAGAAATAGCAGCTGCTTTGTATGGCATCGTTCGTTGGCTGGCTGTGTAACTTAGAATAGCAATTCTGTAAAAGTAGAAATGATTGCTTTTGCCACAAGAAAACAATGCAGTCTTTAGAAGGGAATATTCTGGATTCATTGTTTGCGCTGTGTGCAGGTTAACCTGGTACTTCCGTGCAGCATTTCTTCATGGTCTGAAACTGAGCCGAGGAGAAAGTATCTCTTTGTGGCACTTGGAGAACCTTGGGCTATTTATTTTGCAAATAGTTCAGCGAGGGTGTTCTCATTTTCAGTGACTGATGATAACTTCCATGGTGACTGTAACCAGGCCAGCTACAGACAGAAGCAGAAAGGGAGCACTCGGATCGGCCCTGGCCGTGACACAGCGCTCGCATGGGGAGCACGGCCAACAGATTTCGGGGGGGGGTAACCGTGGGCAGCTGGGGCTGTGGCAGACTGCTGGGGATGAGCTGACTGAAGTCAGCTATGGTGAGAGGGGAGTGTGTGATCACGGCCTTGCGTACCTCACAGCTTTGCAGTGCCCACCAGGAGCGAGCCCTGCGAAACCTTCAACAGGTGCTAAGTGCTGCTTTGCAAGGGGGCACTTGGGTTTTCATGTAATCAAATCCATGGTAAGGACCTTTTGCATCTTTCCGTTGGTATAAAAGGGAATGAAAATAGCTTAACCCTGCAAAGAATCCCCTGCCGCAACGCATAGTGAGCTCTGTGACTTACACTTTAGCTCCTAAGCTAAGGCACCGCAGTTTTACCTTGGTTGTAGTCTGAATACAACCCAAGTACACAGCATATATGCTACGCTCTGGGAGACTGGGTTTTGCTGTAGGTACCGTCCCAAACCTGTCTTCTGTCTTCTGTAGAGCCTTCTGTAATAGCATCAGAGCTTGGCTTCCTTCAGCGCCCCTCCGTGTACAAGCTTAGGCCTGTGCTCTGTCCCCGAGTGTCCTCACAGTCTCTGGCTGGCGCTAACTACTCTTGGAGGCTTAGCACATTTGCGAGGTGGTGATGCAAGAGGAAGACTTAGCTGGAAAGTGCACAAAACTGATAATGTGTTCAAGGAAGAGAAAGAGAGGTTTGGACTCCTTGCTGTTTACTAGCTCCACGGGAAGAATAAACAACTCCCATGGGGAGATCAGTCCAAATTCTTCTTCCTCTGTCTGATTTGGAGCAGTGATTTGACCTGGACTCTCTATCCAACAGAGCTGCCCTATCTACTACACCACAGGGAGGTTTTCCTGGTGGCTCTTGCTAAAGTTCTTCAAATCTTTAGAAAATACTGTATTGCTGTGCATAAAATAGCCACACCTGAACATTTTTACATGTTTTAAAGTTTGCAAAAGTTTCCTTTCAAGACATAATATTTCAAAAAGCAATACATGCTCACAAGGAAAACCTGTGATCATACCAAATGTATTCTCAGGGGATTTGATTCCTTTCATTTAGAAAACGAAGTTAGTTTGACTTTGAGTGCAATATCAAGTCAATACTCCAACTATGCAGACAGATTAAAAAAATGAGTCACAGTGTAAGTGTATGCTCCAAACCATGGGCAACCTGCTGCAGGCAGATAAAAAGGTCAAAGTAAAGAAGACTATATGGGTCACTAAAGTTCAAGCACAGGATTAATTTCAACACAGGTCTAACTTTGAACTTCCTGTAGCGGACTGCATAACCGACAGGGTGAGTTGAACTGTTGGTTTTGACAGCTAAACAACCCACACTAGAAATCTTGCAAGTGCACATAAGTCAGGCATTATAAGAAATATTCTTATCTTTTCCTTCTTCCACTCCTGTGTGAAGGCAGGGACCACACGGGAGGAGGAGTGGTGTGCATATCCTCCTCCTTGTCCCTTCGTGCTTAGGTGCTCACACAAGCTGTTTCTCCTTAGAAAATGCTTCCATACCTGGCGTTCTTCAAAAATTCATGAAGGGGACCTCTCGCCAACGTGGGGCCCCCGCTTTTATTTTGTCCCCTAGGAGGGGCCTGATATAGTTTGGGATCCTGGCCTGCATCAGGAGGAGCGTTGCCAGCAGGTGGAGGGAGGGGATCCTGCTGAGGCCGCACCTGGAGTATCGGGTGCAGTTCTGGGCTCCCCAATACGAGAGGGATGTGGAGCTTCTAGAGAGGGTCCAGCAGAGAGCCACGGAGATGATTAAGGGATAGGAGCATCCATCTGATGAGGAAAGACTGAGCGAGCTGGGCCTGGTTAGCCTGGAGAGGGGAAGACTGAGAGGAGATGTGATCCCTATGCACAAACACACATGGGGCGTAACTCTTCTTGGTGGTGGCCAGTGACAGAACAAGGGGCAACGGATATAAATTAAAACACAGGAATAGGTGTGGGAAAGATGGCTGTGAATTTGGGGTGAAAAGGCATTTATTTCCAACTTAGAGACAGATGGCCAGCTCTTTGGTGGGCTTAGACCTCTCCCCCCCTCCTCGGCCTTCGCTGCTGTCTAGCTTAACTCCCCACACTCTATCCGCCTCATTTCCTACATGCACCACTTGTGTATACTGCACTTGTATACCACTTGTGTAATGCCACCTACACTCGTGTGAGTCTAACCTTTGCTGTGTCACTCCCTCCTGATTGAATAAAGTGAATGTCTGCAATGAAACATAATTGACGTTGCAATAAATACCAATCAGCTGCTCTTATTTCTTTATTAAATGTCTTCTGTGCATGTCTGGTCTCTTCATATTCCCAAGCACCAGACACTTCAGCTAAATAATAGTAGCAACTAGTACAATTTTAAAATCTGATAGTTTAAGGGGATGAAGGGAGGCTACAAGTACTTTTATTTTAGAATCATATAAGATTTCCATCCCTCATTCTCCCAAATTCTTATCACTTGGACAACGCTTAGCAAATTTTTGCCTGGATTCTTCTTTGGTCTCCTTTTACATTTGCTGATCCGAGTTATTTAAAATTCCATGTTACAATCCACTCTCCCTCCCCCCACAGACACATCTCTGTCCAACTTCCATGTTTTGGGGAACTGGACACCCCCAATTTCTGAGCTTAAACATGTGTTTTGTAGGTTGTATTTATTTACCGCACTGACATTTGCATCGAGGGCCTAAGATTTTACTGGAACATCCCAAAATAAAGCTGGTGTGGTGCAGTACAGTAAGGAAAATGACCCTTTATCCACTGCTTGCTTTTAACATGGTTTGCATCACAGATATTAGGCAGAGCCATCACTTTTTTCTTCTACTTTCCCTGTCATTTCCATTATTAAATAACTAAACTTAGATTGCAAACCGCCTTGGACAAACAAAAATAAGAAACACGCAGGACAGCAAAGACAACGCATTAAATTGCTCATGAGTGATACAAATCCTGAGGCTGTGTCCTTGGCAAACAACTCCCATGCCACCGTGCCATGTGCTGTCCATCCCAGCGCTCCAACGGGGCTGGATGCCGTTGGCTCCAGTCCAAACGAGAGGAGCTCAAATCTCCAAGGCAATTAAGTTTCTCTGAGTCCAGCGCGGATTATAAACGTCTCTTGGGAGCGCGCTGGGAGATACTACTGCTCGGGAGCTTCCGAGCGCTGCCGCCAGGCTTCCTTGTGGCTCTGGCAAGCACAGCAGGGAAAAATCAGAGGCCTGGAGCCGCGGCTGCCCAGAGAGGGAAAAAACCCCATCAGTTTTGTGCCTCCTCCTAGCCGCGCCGCCGTCGGCAGCGGGCGGCGGGGACGGCCCCAACGGCCGCCGCCAACGGCCGCCCAACCGCCCGCCCAACGGCCCGCCGGGCGCGCGCGCGCGTTGCCAGGCGACGCCGGCGCGCGGCGGGCGGGCGGGCTGGAGGGCGGGAGCGCGCGGGCGCGCGCGCGCGCGGGGGGCGGCGCGGTGACGTTCGTTGTATATGAGCGCGGGCGGCGGGAGCGCGGGTCTCTTTCAGCGCCAGCCGCGCGGCGCCGCCTCCTCTTCCTCCTCCTCCTCCTCCTGCTGCCGCTGCTCCCGCTCCTGAGTCACGGCGAGCGCCGGCCCCGCGCAGGTAGCGGCCGCGCCGCGAGGCGCGGAGCCGCGTGGAGGGCGCTGAGCGGCGGGAGGCCGCGCTGGGGCGGCGCGGCGCGGCCCGCGGGGTGGCGGATGGCGCCTTCCGCGCGTTCCTCCTCCTCGCGGGAGCCGCCGCCGCCGCGGGGGGGGCCGCGGGGGGCGCTGCGGGCAGCACGTGCGGGGCGCGGCCGGGCGCGCGTGTCCGCGGCGCGTGGGGCGGGGGGGGGGGGGCGCGCACATGGCGGCGGCGGCCGCGGGGACGCGGCGCGGCCTGGAGCGGCGCGGGGCCCGACCGCCCCGGCGCGGGGCGGGGGCACGTGCGGCGCTGCCCGCCCTCCGAGACCTTTTTCTGCGCTTTTCTCTCTCCTTTTCTCTCTCTATTTATTTATTTTTTCTCCATTTTGTGGACTGTTCCCGGAGCGCGGCCGGGCCGAGGCCTTTGCCTCCTTGCTGGCCGCCGCAGGGGACGGGCGAGCGGCTCCGTCCCGCAGCAAGGCCGGCCGGCCGGCGCTGGATCTCCCTCTCCTGCACCGCAGGGCATCCATCCCCCGGCGTCTTTAAAACCACCTATGCTGCCCCTGTCTGGAAAGCTTTGGGTATTTACTGCGAAATCCCTCTCCATCTATGCCAAAGCAGCATCACAAACTCTCCAAAAGTCATTGTGATAAAGTAACTATTTTTTGCGGCATCTTCCTCCGCTTCTTTCCAAGCCCGATGGTGGATGGGCGCCCTGTGTCCTCTTTAGAGCTTGGAAACACTGTGGAAAGCTGCTTGGATTTCATGATTTCCTCTCTCCAGAGGAAGAAAGAGCAGCAGCAGAAGTGGGCCCGAGGCTTGCAAAGTATTGCAGAAAGCCCCTCCTCTCCCCCAAAATGGAGTTTGAGCCTCTCATGCTAATGGAGGTGCTTCATTCTCCTCTCGATCTCTAAAGGAAGCCTGAGAGAGAAGAGCTAGGAGACTCCAGATGGTGTGAAAAGCTGGACTTCCCTGGTAGCTTGGCTAGTAGCTTAACTTCTGGTTGTATAGCCAACTTAGACGTGTGTGAGCAGTGTATGTTAGCATTTACCCTCTGTTTTGTGGCCAGGCCAGGGAATGGGTAGGATGAGCCCCGCTCTGAGCATCCTGAAAATGGATGGTTTGGTTATTTGTTGGCCTCGTGCATAACATAAGGATAAACATTGTGCCAGAGCGGAACTGAAAGCAGGGCATTGCACATGTGTGTGATATAAAGGATTTTCTATGGGATCCTCTCAACACAGGGCAAGACTGGGCTCTTCCGGACTGGCACCGTATTCTGGAATACAGCCACAGAGCTTTGTTTCTTCTTCAGCAAACTTTGGTTTGCTGTACTGCCAGTCACAGTGACATAAGGCTGTTGCTTAACTTAGCTCTGAGAAAGTTGAAGTAATTATAACTTCATTATGACAGAGATCACATCCTACAAGAGCGATCAAATACCTTGGGATTTGAGTTCAGTAGTGAAAAATCTCAAGGGGAGTAGGGAAGAAAAACATCTTCCATGCTGAATTCTTGACTGAATCCGTTGGTGGAAATCAGTTTGCACCAATGCACAAGTGGGTGTGATGGATGTGTCTACAGCAGCTGTGTGTTTGTGCTGCTGTGGTTATAGACCAATTCACTTCAATGTGCCTATGTCAGAGCTGCAAATGTCTGTACCTCAAACTGTCAGAGGGCCTATTTCTTTGAGAAGCTTCAAGAATTGGAAAGACTGCAGAAAACAAAACCATACAGGTGTTGCTTAAATGGCTGTTGAGATTTTTTTGCTTTTGCATATATACAGTGTTTCTAATATATCTTTTTTGTGTTGTGTGTGAATTGACGCGGCATTGGCATTTGGTGCTTTAGGCACCTGTACGAAGAAGATCCTTTGCAGACAGTGTGACAGCTTCATGCTGGGTGTAGATCCCAGAGCTGGGGGGTGCTCAGCGTTAGCTTCTGATTTGGGTGACTGAGGCCTTCAACCCTTTTAGGGAGCGGGTTAGTGAATAACAGAGCAGGGCTGTGTTACACAAGCAGCTCTTCCTCTGAGAAGTGGTTGCGATGGTGGGTTTAACATTTATAGGTCAGTTTTCACTTGTAAATTACTTTGGGATCAAAAGTAGTTACAATTAAAGCTAATTGAATTTACCAGATCCTCACTGTGCTCAAGCACAAGGTTAGTGCAGTTCATCATCACTTCTCTTTGTTAATCCGGAGAGGAGGCCTGGTTTCTTGCTATATTTGTCTAGAAAACCAGACATGCCTGAAAGGTGTCACAGACTTTGCTTAGGGGGGCATTTGATGACCTTCTGAAAAAATAAGCTGTTTAAAAGCAGTGCATGAGGCTTTTAAGTTTCTTGCACACAATAATCTTAATTACAAATCTTAAATCTTAATCTTAATTACAAATATGGCCCATACATTTTGGAATGTCTTTGAGCTGAAGTTTTCAGTAACTGCAAATGCTGCAGATAAAACTTCAGTTGCATACAACTGAAAAAGTTGAGTCTATTTACTTTTGTTACTTTATAGTTGCTTTAAAATTCAGAGGATTTTATAGTATCTCAAGCGTAAGCTTTTTAATGCATTTACATATTCTCAACACAGCATCTGCATCTTAATTGCTGTCAAAGGTTAGGCTGGAGATCTCGTGTAGAGGGAAAGATGGAAGCAGCTTGGGTTTTAGTTGCAGGAAATACAGGGTACATTGTGGGCCTTGATGTGTGCAGAGACTGTGCGACCTTGAGCAAAATAATTTACAATGTTGGTATCTTAGTTTAAAGCTTAACTTGTGGCAATGAGGAGACACATCAGCTGTTTCCCATGCTCTTCATACAGAGTAGAGCAAAATATTACCAGTTTACCTGATTCCTTTTTATAATCAAAATATGAAAGTGATATTTTTAAATACAAAAATACAAATTGCTAAATGTTGCTGTAGTTGTGAGGTGTTCGAAACTTTGTTTATCTCTTGAAAGAAAAAAAAATCCTCACGTACCTGAGGTGTTGTACCTGATCAGAAATTCTTGTTAAGTGGCTTTGACTAAAGAGATGCAGGAGACTTGGATTTGGAAAGAAAAAAAAAAAAAAAAACCCTCAGGCTTCCAAGGCCTGAGCAGGACTTATAAGTGGTTACTGGCTTTTTCTGACAATCTGCAGTGAGATTGGTTCTGTCCAATACTTTGCCTAGATGTTGGTTAATGGCATTTGAGAGGTGAATAATAAAAACAACAACAAAAATACACTTAGTGAAGGTAGTATTTTAAGGATATGTCGCTGAAATGTATAGTGAATGTGTCTTTTGTTGTTTCTGTCATTATGCACCTATTTCAGGTCTGCTTGACTACTTAGGTATGTTGAAGAGGTTTTCAGTGCGTTGCAATTACACCTGTGTCTTTGTACAGCAACTTTTAAACCTTTTGAACTCTAAAATTGACTGAGCAGCTTCTTCTCATGTTACTTCAGGTTTCAGGGCTATTTTTTCACTGAGCTTGAATTGTCTTACTAAGCAGTTCTCAATTCTGTGATGCTCCAGTTTGAGAAGCAATGGATCTGGATTTTGGATGGTTAATTATGACTTATTTGGTCAGAGCACCTTGCTGTGGGTGCTGTGTGTATGAGGTTGCGCCACCAGAAACACATTCACCACTGTTGACCTGGTGGCATCCTCTTGACGTGGCCTCTAGATTCTTCTATCGGCTTCTTCAGTATTGTGGCCTTAACTACTTCACTACTACTTAACTACTTCAGTATTGTGGCCTGTTTAACTACTAGTTAAACAGAATTTATCAAAAAAAGAAAAGAAAATGCTTGCAAGGGTTATTTTGTACCTAATGTTGTCAGCTTTCCATGGGTGGATTATAAGCCTGCAAAAACTTCTTAAATGCTGCACCTGCATTGGTTTGAAGGGGACTTACTGGCAACACAACATGTTTAGAAACATCTTCTGGGCTTTTATCACCCACTGTAACATCTCACATAGCAGCCACGCAGTGTATTGGCTGGATGAACGCTGGCTTCTTTCTTGAGTACTGTCTTGTTATTTGAAAATTGGAGACCTTAAAATAAGGTGTGCAGTTCAGTAATGGCTTTGTTTTCATGGAAATGATACTGAACTGAAGCTAGTAGAAAAGGTTGTTAAGTATTTTCTACAAATTTCAGGAGTTTCTGGGGAAGTGAATGAATTTACTAGTCTGTTTTAATCAGATGTTTCAGCAAAAACAGCCTTTTGAACATTTGCAATATTTTTTGGTGTTTTTTTTTTAAGTAAGGTTGCTAAAATGATTTCCAAATTAAACTAGTTAAAAGCATTAATGCTGCAGTGTCATCCTTGCAGGTAGCAGCAAGCAACTACCACCACTGTCATATTTGATGGATTATAACTGGCAATCTCAAGCGCCTGGTGCTCGCCTCTCCTGTACCTGGTGGTGTAACATGCACAAGTTCATCTTGCTGAACTACTAAAGGACAATTTACTACCTCATATTATTTTGTTAAAACACTGTGTATTACTACTTTGAGACTTGTCAACAAAATGAATACTTCTACCACAAGGAACTGCTTAGAAAAGTAGTCTGGAAGTTTGTAGGATTTCTTCATATATGAAAACTCTAATTTCAGTTATTAATGTTGATCAAGTTTTCATGTTCTAAGTGATGGAAAGGAGCAGCTATGATGTTTAGTTTATTTAAAAAAAATCTCTAATATCTTTCATTTGCATTTAAACTTCTGGATTAGTTTTCTAATAATTAAAGATTGGCCTAAATAGAAATCGGTAGGTTTTCTGCAAGTGCGGGTTGGCAGCCAAACAAAGGCTGCATTGTGTGTTAATTACTCTATTTTTAGAACATGATCAGGGAGCCCAGATCGGTAGCAGAGAAAAACATGCAGAAATAATTCAGCCCTGATTTTAAATTGTAATTTTGTAGTCAGTTTCCTTCTTGTGGAGACTCTTTCCCCCCAGCCCTTTCTTGCCCCTTCAAAAATAAACAGGCACTGCCTAAAATAAATACAAAATGCTACAATAATAGAGTTGAGCATTTAACAGAGTCTTCATTTCCTGATGCAAAAATTAGGTAAGGAGAAAGCTCTAAAAAGTGGTTTCCATGTGAATGAAAGCAAGCCCTGTAGTTTGTAGGAACTAATTAAATTAGCTGTGTGTGAGTAGTCTGCTTTATTTTGGAGAATTTGAGTTTTCCCATCACATAATTGGAGACTTCATGCAACTTGCAGAGAGCCTTGGAGATGGAGCGAGCTGCTGTGCTCCTGCCACAGAGTTTCTGCTCTGCTTGGAGGCCTCGCTGATGTAGATGCATAGACAAGTGGCTGCAGTTGCTTCCTTTTCCCCAGGAATTGATAGGAACAAGTGAAAATGGCAACCTAGAGGGGAGAGAGAGAGAGAAGAAGGTTTCAGTTAATTGTATTATTTGGTTTAGCATCATCTGATTTAGTGTTTTGTCTCTTACATTAGCTAATGCTGTAGTTTCAAGGGGGAAATGTACCAAATCCCAGATTTTGCTCTTATCACATGGCAATCTTGGATGTTGTGGCACACATTTTCCCAGTAGCTTCAAACACGTTTAACCCTATCTGTTTCTGGAAGGTACTTGTCTAAAAGAAGCTTTTTCAACCTTGCAGACATTCAGGCACTTGGCTGATACAAAGAAGGCTTTACACAGAGCCAAGGAAGAGCCAGGATCAGCTTTTCCAGCAGCACCTGCCAGTTGCATTGGTTTTAGTTCACTGGAAAACTGTAAGGTGAACACGGAAACTTCCTTTCCCCCTGACCAAGAGGGCTTCTCTGCATCTTTCCCTCCTGGGGAAGAGGCCTGGGCAGCCACATGCAGCTGTGGTTACAGGTTGAGCTGTCGGGCAGCTGCTTGGCCTGTGGCCCTTGGCACAGAGGTGGCAGCTGCCATGGTCACTCCTGCCAGGAGCCCTTCACCAGCCGCTGAGCTTTAACGGGCTGTGACACTCACAGAAACTCTGCCTGCTTTCAAGCGAAAACTGCTTTCAATGTTCTGAGTCTGTTTTATGAAACACAGCTACTCATTTATGCTCGCTGCCTAATTCAGAAAAATCGTGCTCGGGTTTCTCCTGAGAATTCCCACCTATTGAGTGCCAGTTAGTATTTCTGCTCCATGGTGATCTGTGACTGTCTTTTGGACAGAGTGATCAGCTAGTGCTTATACAATAAACTAAAAACAATAGTTTTGTTTGAGCATCCTATAAGGGTTCAGTGGTACCTTTCCTGGTTTCTGTGTTGGGAGAGCTGGATTCCTTCCTTGCATTGCTAGCTCCTTAGGTTATTTTAGGTTATTTGTCCTTAGGCCTGGGTAATGTGAGTCAGGTCTTTGTTAGACCAGTGCTTGTGCATTTATCTTCTGCTCTTGTATTGCTCTTGTGTTTGGGTCATCTTAATTATACACCCTAGGTTTGAGAGCTTAACTATGTTAATTTTTGCCTGACCTGCTTTACCTGCAGGAAATCTTTCATAGAATTTTTCTGTTGCACTAATAAAAGGAAGTTCCCTGGAAAACCTGAATAGCTGATATCATTCACCAAGCAGTTGATGCAGTGGTGTTGTAGTAGCTTAGTCAAATATCTAAAATTAATTTTTCACCTTCTTCTTTCCTAAAAATACTTATTTTTTTATAATATGAATGGTTTAATCTGTGATTGTTATATGTTGTTTGAATTTCATGTTACTCATGACCAGTAACTCTCTTGAATCTGTGTCCCACTTCACATGCTGCTGATAACTTCTGTTATGTAAATTTGTATGCAAAGGTAAAAGGCAGTTCTCTGGCTTGATTCCCTTTGGAAATAGCCTTTTTTTGTCCCATGCATTACAGAACTGGTTCTATTTCAAGAGTGACTAAAGTGCTTCCTTCCCCCCATTACTGAATTATGGGGCCTTTTCTGTGCAACAGCTTTCCTATCCGGCATTTGATACTACAACTGTTGCCCCCAAAGCCCATTTGTGTCTCGTGAGCTCCTTGGGAGGCTGCTTCTGCGTGCTGCTGTGAACTGACTGAGTGAGCAGGTCCTCTGGAGAGGGGGAATGGTCCTTCCTGAAAGAGTCAGAACGGGCACTCTGTGTGGTACAGAGTCCACAGAGATGCTCAACAGCTGAGCACAGTTGGCCAGCTGCCAGAATTAGGGCTTTTCTCTGTGTTTGTGTAAAAAGCCGCTGTTTTGCTGGAGAAACAGCGTCTCACGAATGTCTCATGCCATCAGCTGACTCCAAATTCACCTCGCTGTGACCTGTCCTCCCAGGCCTGACGGATGTCAGGGCAACCCAACAGTGTTGCCCTCGCCGAGGATGGTGAAAGCCCACCTTCCAGGGGGAAAAAGGCTCCTCACCTTCACCGTAGCTCTTGGGTGAGCTCAGGCAGGTTTGGCATGGATAAAGGCAGGCTGCGGAAGAGGAAAGTCCAAATCATTTGACTGTGAGAGGGACTAAATCTTTAAAGACTTATGTGAAATCAGCTAGTAAAGAAGTAGCAACTCAGTAGTATTTCTTGAAAATGAAAAATTTGCTCTTGGGTAATTTGAGGATAAACATGTTCTGATGCCCTTTTCTGTGTGTAAGGGACAAAACTTAGGAAAAGTTAAAGCAGAGATTAAAGAAGTGAAGCACCATTGAAACAGCATGGTAAATAGCAAAGTTTGCTCTTGGTTTAGTGAGATCTAGGTTTTTCAAAATGGTTCTGTAAACTGTTGTGCTTCCGCAGGCTACACTCAATCTGGCCAAGCTTGTGATCAGCAGGTGCTCTCACGTTTCTGTTTTGGAAGAACATATGCACTGCCTTGGGATGGTGGGCAGGCCTCTGATCAAGCTGAAGCTCCCTCTGGAAGAAGGCACAAATGTTAGCTTTGAGAAGGCCTCACTGTAGTTTTCTTTGGTGCTCTTTTGCTTCCTTTTTGTAGCATGAACGAACTTCTGATGTGCTGTCTTTAAAGCCCTGCAAAGATAAGATGTGCATTTCTTTTCCTCTGTGTATTTCAAAAATAAGTAGCAAATTATCTTTCACTGTAATTGAAGTCTCTGAACAGTGCTGCATGCCCATAACTCAGTGTTCAGGGGTCCTAGCTATTCAAATATCAGGGCAATAACTTAACATTCTTAAAATATTAATTTACCTCCTGGCTTTTGAGTAGTGGAGGGATGCCCTTTATTGGCACCTCTGTGCCTCGTGCTCCAGACACGAGGCTAGGCTACTTAGAATTTAGGAGTAAAAGGTTTCCTTTAATCCTGCACTGGCCACTGATGGACTGAAGTCTCCCAGGAGCTGCTTCAAGCGGAGATAGGAGCAGGTGTCTTCTCTTGTTGAGGTGCCACTCACAATCCTAGAGGCTCCTGTGAAACGAGGAGGGAAGGAGGGCTGAGTCGTTCTGCTTTGCAGGGAGCAAAGCGATGGTAGCTGGGAGGAGCACTGTACCCCAAGGCTTGGGGAGATCATTGCAATATTTATTTAAAGTGTGTATTTTAATTTTACTGATTGTGATATGTGTTGTATGTAAAGATCATGCGCAGGACCAGGGCCTTGTCTTAGGCATCGTGTAAAGGCAGCAAGGGTCCCTGCCTCTCAAGGAAGCTATTTTCTCAATACCTATCTCCCTGTACTTTTTTTTTAAAAAAACCAGAGGAACCACATTTGTATCTTCTTGTCATCAAGTTAAAGTATCTCAAGCTTTGCTACATGTGGTGCAGCTATATATCCATGTTGGCAGGCTGTGTCTGCCAGTTCGGAGTCCTGTTGGCATAAGGCTTCGTAGCCTTACCACACCAGAACTGCTGTCTGGAGCTGTTATATGGCAGAGAGCAATATCCTCTGAGCCTGGGAAGAAGCTCTTCCAACTGAGAGTTGTGTGAAGTTGGAGAGAATTAGAGGGTGATGCATGAAGAAGATTAATGCAAAGAGACTAGAGGGGAAAAATTAGGATGAGGACCATGTGAACACATTGAAGAGAGGGGATCTGAAGTTGACAGTTGTTTGTTATAATCTGTTTTAATTTTGTAAAACCTCTGAGGAGCCTTATCCAAAGGCTTGCAGTGAACTAGGCAGCTAAGAAATAAGATACAGGCATTGCCTTGATGATACAATAATGTGTAAGTAGCCCTCCTGGTGTGGGGAGCTAGTGAGTGGGCTTCCACAGATTGCAGTACTTGTGTGCATGCCTTTAACATGGTCAGAAATGATCTTGGAAACGGGGATGAACAGTGAGGGGCTAAAAGTTGATGATAATACTTCTTTATTCCAGATGATAAAGTAGACTTAAACAGACTGCTAGTTAATTTTTTTTTTTCTCTCCCTCC
This sequence comes from Tinamus guttatus, assembly GCF_059628265.1. Taxonomy (NCBI): domain Eukaryota; kingdom Metazoa; phylum Chordata; class Aves; order Tinamiformes; family Tinamidae; genus Tinamus; species Tinamus guttatus. Next base: position 4,632,940 of record NW_028288705.1, on the reverse strand, counting down.
CCAGGGTAGAAAATACTAACTTAGCTATGGCCTCTGAGCTAAATGCCACAACTCGCACAGGATCTCAGTGGTTTGATGCCTGAGTGATAACATCAGCTTGCTATTGAGTAGTCGTCATTAAAAAAAATATTAGAATTACTTGGAAAGGAAGCAGAGCAATGTCTTTATTGCATGCACTTAAACTATTGCATAAATTCATGACTTGCCTGAGTTTTTGTGTTGTCCTGATATCACCCGTCTCTATCGTGTCAAAGAATAAGTAAAATGTTAAAAAAATAAGTACAGAGAACGTCAGCAGGGATGACTGAAGGGGTTGTGTGGATCTCCTGTAAAGAGAGGCTGAGAAAGCTGAGACCCTTTCACCTGGAGAGGAAGATTACCCTCTGAGGAGGCGCATCTTCGCTCCCACTCAGTGTAGTGGATGAAGAAGGAATCAAACAAAGTTCCCGCATAGTGGATTCAAAGCAAGCTTTTACTTAAAAGGGGTGGTTATGCTTTGAAGCTCTCCATATGTTCTGCATGGTGTCGAGGAAAGATGGGAGTAGCTCATGAAATTTATTGGGGTGGAGGGGCATTAGATACCTACGTTTCTTGAGCCAGCATACATTTTGTGAGTTGTTGAAAGCCAGGAGTTCTTGGGGGGAATGCTCAACAATGTTCTTTCTTTTCCATAAGCATCTACTGAAGGTCTTTATGTGGGATCATTATTGGTGCTGTTAACCTGCAGCCTGACTTGGTTACAGCAAACCTTATGCCCTTAAATAAGGAAAATGTTTCCTTGAACTGTAAGTCAGTTTGTTTTGGGAAACTTGTATCTTAAGAGGTGTCAGCTGCTGTTTTGTTGAGCCCATTGGCTCCATGAGACCACTTGGGTCACATTGTCACAGGTCACACTGTTGCTCAACAAGCTGCCTCCTGTTTTGTGGGCTAGGGGAAAGCTGTATTTGGGAAGGGAGAAGCAAAAGAGAAAACAGTGCTCTCTGCGAGGGAAAAAAAAAATACTTAGATGATACTTAAGATTACCTGGCGTATTTGCACAGAAATGCATGAAAGGTGCGTGAGCGATGCTTCTCGTGTGCCTTTTAAGCTGTGAAATGGTGGATATTCTAGAAAAGTCTTCCCTGGAGTGCACAGATAAGATTCTCTTGCAGATGAAAAATGATGTCGGTTGTGACGTGGCCGTAGAAGTGTGGGGGCATCAATGTGAATGTGCAATCAAAGTGTCTTCTCGGTTTCTGTAGGTGTTTGGTCCATGTTATCAGCCTAATGTGAACGGACTGTGAAGGAAACTCTTCAAAATGGTTTTATGTACAGCTTGCCTCCTTACAGCATAGGCAAGCGTCTGAAATGCAAGAAACCTGAATCCTGAAGCAGTGCTGCAACTTCCTCATTTCTTGCTGAATTTTTAGATAACCTTTGGTTTAAGTTAGTGCTGTTATTTTGTCAGATAATTAGCACCGTATTTGCTATCTGAAACAGATTGACAAATAGGCATTTCTTTAGCTTTTCTAGATGCCAGCAAGTTGAATATTTTTGGCCATACATTAATTTCATGAGCATTTGAAAGCTGTTGCCTTAAGTGAAGAGAGGGAATACTTCCTTCCCATGTAATTATTGGGAAGTGTTTATGACCCTAGGCAAATATATTTTGAATGTATCTACCTGAAGAGCTTAGAATCTAACATATCTCTGTAGCCATGGGTAGTATCCTGATCTTACTGGGTTTAGGTTCTCGTGCTAACACAGGTTTAACAAATTAAGTACTTTTTTTTCACTTTTTTGGGTGTCGGGGGAAACTTTTTAGCAGCTAGAATTCTCATTAGCTCAGGCCCAGTGGTTCAGGAGAAAGTACTGTGGTAGCAGTGATAGCATTACTCACGAGGCATTACTCGCTCTGTCTGCGAGTTCGAGTTACCAAAAGCATCTCTTGCTCTGGAGACTGAAGTCCTCTAGCTATAACTTTGCTCATTGAAAATGTTGTTATGCATCGTAGATGCCTCATGGTAGGTGAGATTTAAAGTAGTCTAGACACTTAAATTTTATACTTACGGTATCTCGAATGCCTGTGGGATGATACTTCCAGGGACATTTAAATGCTGATCACCGGGGACATGGAAATTAGCAGTGTTAAATAGCTTGGCACAGTGGTATCAAATCTGTTGTGAAATGGAGTAATTCTCTGTATTTAAAGCAACTACTTTTATTTTTTATTGGACTAGAGCATTCATGCATCCACAAAAAAGTTAAGTTGCGTTTAGTATTAAAAGGAACCCAGTTAGCTGCAAGTATTCTATAGTTGCTGTTTCCTATAGAAGTGAGTAACAGTTACCAAAAGGGTTGTAGGATTCTTCTTACTGCAGTTTTTTTTTTGTTTTATACATTATTTCTAATTAGAAACTACTGTTTTTTATTCTGTAATTTTACTATAGTCCTGTGCTATAAAATGCAGCCCACTATTTTGCTGGTATTTCAGATTGCTTAAGTTGATCTGTTTTAAGCCAGGATCAAATTCTTCTGTATTTCTATGTGCTTTTTTAGTGTGAGGATTTCAGAATACTGTATGGAAATCTGCTCTTTGTATTACAGTGTATATTCTATCATATTTCTCCAGGGTTATGTAGTTTACTTCTGTTTTGCCATTGATGGCAGCTGGCTGTAGATGCTAGAAATCTAATGCTGCTGTTCTTAGTGTTTTTCTTTTTTCTTTTTCTTTTTTTTTTTTTTCTTTCTAGGGTTTGAAATCTAAGAGAATGGCAGATATTGACAAGTAAGTAAAATCTCTTGGTAAGAGAGGCTCAAACTATCATGCTATGTCCTGTTTCTTACTTTAAATGACTGTTCTCTGGATGCTTGAGAGAGGATCTGCTACAAAGCAGTAGTCTTGGCACTGTGGCACATATCACTTGCACGTGGGAGAAGAGCTTGAATTGCTCATGCCAGATGGGTTTGAGATCATCAGTGTAAATCAGTCTGAAAGTGGGACAAGGACTATTTAATTGGCTCTATGTTGGTTGGAATTTGTGTGGGAGAGGGAGAAGGTAGTCATACCTGTTACTACAGTTTTACTATATGTAGTAAAACTACATGTAGTTTTTCCCTGCTTGGAATGCTCATGCTGCATAACATTGAAAGCATTGCTTAGGTAAACCTGTCTGCGGTTTAAGCCTGCCCATTTTATCAGGAGCATTCGTAAGAGGGCAAAAGCCTTTTGTAAAAAACGGAGTTTTGATAATTCCAGAAAGTTATTAGCTCTTCAGACTGTTCCGAGCCTGTTGAAACAACTCGTAGAGACAGACATTTTGCTTTGACTGTTAAGGCTTCTAGTTTGTCTTAGAACTGCTGCATCAGTTTGCTAGATCTCTAGCATGAGCTGTTGCACCTATTTTAAGAAGCTTCTTTATAACATTAACTTCTCAATCCTGTTACTGAATATTCCTAATAGCAAAGAACAGGCTGAACTTGATCAACAGGATATGGAAGATGTTGAAGAAGTAGAAGAAGAAGCTGGTGAAGATGCCAACAGCAAAGGTAACCATGAAAATAAGGCTTTTTTAAGCTGCTGCATGTTTGCCTTGAAAGTAATGTTAAATGAATTTTACTGCTTAAGCTACATGAAAGTGATAAAGCATAAATACTGATGTGCTGCTAAGCACAGCTGAGGCCCATACTGTTACGTTTACATTCTGAAACAAGGAAGGTTTTTCTAATCAATCAGGTGACTCTTAAAAATTATTCGCAGCCATTCATTTTAATCAAGGTCATTAATTTATTCAGGCAGTGCTGGCTGCCTGGAAGGATATACGGTTGAAAAGAAATCTTTCTTATGAGTAGATTCTTTCAAAAAAATACAGCAGCCAAAAGGTTTTAAAATGTAATGTCTTGAATAGGAAAATATTCTGTATGTGATACAGGTATGTGTAATATTAGTCTGTGCATATGCACTCAAAGTAAAGCACTCATTAACTCTAGGTCTGAAACAGTTTTGCTTCTTTGCATTTTTTGTAAAATGAAAGGAAAATCACAGCTTTATTCCAGAGTCCTTCCAAAGAAGTTCTGCTACCTTGAATTTCTTTGGTGAGTTCAGATTTAAAGAACTCGATGCAAAAGTGATGCTTTTGGGGGCATCATAGTAATCCTTTCTTTTTTTAACAAAAAAAGATAGTTTTCTGAATGCTTATTATTTAATTCAGACACTGCCTCTTTCCCCTGGATCATCAGGATAGAGTAGACTTGATCCATGCTTACAAAATAGAGAGAGATTTTGATATGCTTCTGTCTGACCTGCGTTTCTCCTTACATATGTATAGTATACCAGCGACCTTTTCCTATTACTAAAATAACTTTCCTTGGGTAGTCTATTTTGCATTTGCAGATTTTTTCTTTTTTTTTTTTTTTAAGCTCGGCAGTTGACTGTGCAGATGATGCAAAATCCTCAGATTCTTGCAGCCCTTCAGGAAAGACTTGATGGCCTGGTAGGAACATCTACAGGATATATAGAAAGGTACAGTGTGCTCTAATTTGGTATGGCTGAAGTGGTGTAAATGGTGCTTTTGCTTTCCAAACAAATATTGTCTCCAGTACTAATAAAGATGAGCTACTTGTGCTTCCAAGATGACAGAAAAACTTATGTAGTCACTCTGTAGTGAATTTTGGAATTGAAGAGGCCAAACTTCCTCCCTGCCCCCCTGCCTAATATTACAAGTGTCTTTTATAGCTTTGCTTTAATTGTAGAGTCGTAAAATGTCAGTTTAGGTATGGGCAAATACTTAAGAGACCTAATGTTTCTAATACCATCATCCTGTGGTTATGGTGTAAGTAGAAAAGTTAATAACATAAGGATTGCCTTACTGGTGTTTCACGTGGACTCCTTTTGTATCAAGATTTGAAACAATCTGTCATTTGCTATTTTACTCAGTCTGCACTAATAATGGCAATTTTGATGCTTATGTAATTTGTTGCCTGTAAGTTTTCCATCAAAACCACAAGAGTTATGGAGCACGTGACTATCTTTCTGAAATATTATTATGCTGTAATATTAGTATGTTGACTTGATCTGGGGCTGCTACTGAGTAATGGGCTTATCTATTACTGCTCCTATTACTGCTGCTACAACTTTTCCCTGTTTCTATAGGTAGAAGTATGGAAAGGTGGAAGTATGCAAGAAGGCTGGTTTAGCTAGTAGCTTTCCTAGTACGTATTGTTACAAGAAAGGGCATGGAGTCAAAGGGATTCCTTGTTTCCCCTTTCTCTGTCATATAGGTACACATCTGTATCAATTACAGTTACCTTCTTTGAGGTGAAGGAGGAATGTCTTGAATTTGTCTGAGATGAAATAACTTCAAAGTTATTTCATATTTTTCTAATCTTTACTGATCTTTCAGGTCCTTGATCTAAAAAGTGAATAAAACACGTTATTGATTTACATGCCATTCTTCTCTTCAGCTGTTCCCTCTAAGATGATATACTATTTTTATCTTTTCAAGTACGGTAGCACACCCTCTATTATAAAAACATAGCAACTTTGTCACTGTATCAAACAGTTACTGAACTTACAGTGGAAAAAGCTGGAAAAATGTGTGCAGCTTGCTGAGTCTGTTCTTTGTCAACATGTACATGCTGGTTTAACCATGCTTTATAGGTCTCTTCAGTGTCTTCCCAAGTGTTGTTTAAAGCTTCTTTGTCTAGAGCCTAGACACAGAGATGGCAAAGAAGCCAGCAGGAGTGTGAAGTGTTAAGACTGTTGTTTGGATTATTAAGGAACTGGATGCTTGGAAGCTAAACGGGTTCTAGGAAAACAGCTGCACGTGCTTAAAATCTGCTGGTTCGGCAGCTACCTCATAACTTAGTTCTCCAGCAGCAGTTGAAATTCCCTTGACTGCTTGGTAGAGGTTTTGTTCTTGTGTGATCCTACCAGTCGTTATTGGCTTGTGCTCAGAGCACCAAGCTATACTTGCCATTTGCTCTTGTGGGTTCCTGTTCAGGCTTCTAGGTCTATCTTCCCTTTCCCATGCGCTTATTACTGGTTCTCTTTCATGAAGCTATTCTTTCTTTTAAAGTACACAGCTTCTAAAAGTAGTGGATGTACAAATCCTGAAATGTGAACTTGTTGGTGTAGTAGACTCTTAGGAAATGTAGCTGTGTCTAGTGTGTGTTATGTCATGTTCTGTAACAAAGGGATTGACCTGCTGCTCTGGCAAACTAGAACTGGACATAGGGCATGTATGGCACTGCCATCTTAATTTCATGATTGCTTTTGAATACAATTGCTAGAACTAGTATTCTTAGTCTAAATATATCCATGTGGCATCAGTTGAGTGATAACTGTATTATTTAGTTGTCTTTTTTATTATTATTATTATTTTCTCTCCCTGCAACACTTTCCTGACCTGACTGAACATGATACTCAAGTTGCTGTTTGTTCTGGACTTGTTCTTGAAGCTAGAATTGCCACGAAGGGACATTGTGGCTAGGTGCTGGGAGCATGTGAGAGCGATGAGAATGTTATAAACCTTTTTGAACACTCATGACTAGACTTGAGCTTTTTTGGTAGTACCTGCAGCCCATACCTTTCTGATTCTGTGAAATGTCTTGGTAGCCAGAGACAGGATATTCCTGTGGAGCATAAGCCTGCCAGGGAGAATAATTCTACATTTTAAAGTAAACAAAGATGCTGGAAAATGTGCCTATCCTACTTAATACAGATAAATTAGTATTAGCAATTAATAGTAACTTTCAGCATTATCACATTCTTGTTGGTTACTTCCACTAACCTGCAGTTATCTCTAACAATAAAAAGTAATCATTCAGTACTGTGTTCAATTATATAGCCCAGCTGCTTAAGTGAAGCAAATATGGGATATTGACAGAAAATCTTCTGCAGCCAAGTGCCAAGGACTCTCTCAGCTCTTGGGAAGTGGAGACTGTCTACAGTCTACCCCATAAAGCTCACTGAATACTTTCATGTAGGTGTCTTTGTCCTGACACTAAGTTTATATTAATGAAGTTTGCTGCAAGTGAAGCTTAGTTACAGCTGACAAGTATTTCTAATGGAGATTGCTTTAATAATTTTGTGGTATGTATATAGTGTACCATATAATACAGTGATTCATTTAGCAAAGCAGTTCTTCCTCACTTTGGGAATGATAAATAATATGTTTAAAAAGTGGTCGTACTAGCTTCTTTCATGACTTTTTTTTTTTGAAGATTGACTGATTTCCTTAATGGAGTAATAACTTGATTATCTTGAACTTTTTTTCTGCAAAGCCAAGCCAACTAATAAGTAATTCTTTCTTATTTATGCTCACCCATATGAATTTACTATACTGTTCAGTGATAATGTACAAGTTATTTTTAATGTGAAGCTTTGTTGCATAAGTCTGTCCAAAGCTTGGTCCAGGTATATGAAAAGCTGTGTGTCTAACTGTCTAAAACATCAGCTTAAAAGCCCATGCTAGCAGTTTGAATTAGTGTGGTTTAGTGGATGGTTCAAGTTGTGCAGCTTTCTAAAGCTTAAAATAGAGCGTAATATCTGTTTTGAGGCAAGTTGATTGGGAGTGACGGTTAAGGAAGGAAGGGACAGCATGGATTCAAGTACAGTGTTTGTAACAGTTTTCTCCCTGAATTTTTCAGCTTGCCTAAAGTTGTTAAAAGACGTGTGAATGCTCTCAAGAATCTTCAGGTTCAGTGTGCACAGATAGAAGCTAAGTTCTACGAGGAAGTCCATGAGCTGGAAAGAAAGTATGCTGCCCTCTATCAGCCCTTATTTGACAAGGTATTTTAATGCTAATCTGATTTGTGCTTAAAAGCTCTAGCTTAGAAGTAATTCTAAAACACAAGGGAATATGAATTGAAAGCTTATGCATGTTCTCAGTTACTTTGATTTCATACATGCCCATTCAGCTGAACTGACATCAATTCACCATCTGTGTAAATATCAAGACTAAGGAGGAGTGTTGGTCAGCCTGTTCCATGGTTACAATAATCAGTTCAATATGCTAGGCTTCATCCTGTCAATTAAACATATCTGAAGAGGTAGTAAACTTTGAGGAATTTTGGTGCTTATTTTGGACTGTTGGAAAAAAATTGTAACTGCTGAGTCTTCAAGCTTGTAGTAAAAATTTTTAGTAAGGGCTTAATGCAATAATTGTTCGAATATAGAATTAGGAATTATTGGGTAAGGCACTGGTGATGGCAATGACTAGCAAATGTGGAAAAATAAATCAGATTTTATCTTCCAGCGAAGTGAAATCATCAATGCAATTTATGAACCTACAGAGGAAGAATGTGAATGGAAAGCAGATGCTGAAGAAGAGATTTCAGTGAGTATCATAATTAGGTCACAGTATTTCAATCCTTAAAATGCATGAAGTAAAGTTAAATATTAAAGTCTCCATGATTTTTCATGGATACCTTAAAGCATGCACATGAAACTTAGTTTTGTTGATACTAGTATAGACTATGTTGGGCATAAACCTTGTGGGCACTTTCTTGAAATCTAGGAAAAACTAACATTTTTATTCTATCAAGGAGGAAATGAAAGAGAAGGCCAAGCTTGAAGAAGAAAAAAAAGATGAAGAAAAAGAAGACCCTAAAGGAATTCCTGAATTCTGGCTGACAGTGTTCAAGAATGTTGACTTGCTCAGTGATATGGTTCAGGTAGGTGGTGACCTGGGCTTGTGAAAGGTTGTTTTAGTGCTTAATCCAAGCGTGTTTTCCAAGAAAAGAGTAGAAACAGTGCATTGCTTGACATCTCTGCTAGAGTGAAAGTGAAATGAGTACTGGGATGTCATCTCTGATAACTGTATTCAGCTGAGAGCACACTGGAATTCTTACTGTGAAATTTGTTGGGCTTGTCATTTTATCTCTTATTTATATTCCCTCTGTGTATGTAAGCCTCTGTGTGTATAGTATAACATATATCTAAAAACTATTTCATGCTTGCGTAAGGTATTACTATAATGAAAATTCTGTACTGTTCCTATTATTGCCATCTGCTGGTCATATTCATGAAAGTGTTTTAGCACCATACCATACTCTTCTTAAATGTAAACTATATATGGCTTTTATATTTGCAAGAACATAGTTTGGTGTACTTTTTTTTTAATGAAAATTGGATTTACTTTATTTACAGGAACATGATGAACCTATCCTGAAACACTTGAAAGATATAAAAGTCAAGTTTTCAGAAGCTGGACAGCCTATGGTTAGTTTAACCTATTGAACAAGCTTAATACTACATGCTTTTATTTTATTTGGGTATGTTTAGTGGGTGGGATAAGCAGGTGTGTCATGGCAGACTTCAGAAATACATGGTTTCTTGTCTTCCAAAAAATATGAGACCTAGTATGTGTCTTGCAGTCCTCCATGAATGGATTTGTTAAATTTAACCTTCAAATTCTGAGTAAGGAATTTGGCATTAATGTCTGCTGGCTACATTTCACCTTTGAATTGAAACACTTTTCAACTTTTAGGCACTTTGGTAAAATTAATGCAATTGGGATGCGTTCCTTGCCAGAAACTTAATAGCTTGCTAAATTCTAGTATTTTAGGTGTAGAAGTTATGTCTGTACTGTAGCACCAAGAAAGCTGTACATCTTATGTCATTACTGCAGGCAGTGTTTGGAAGTGATGAACTTGTCAATGTAGTAAACAAAAGCATTTTAAGATTTCTTGTGCACATCTGGTATAAAATTTCTAGAATAAATTGCGTATGTGTACCTTTTTGGTATTAATGGAGATTAATGTGTTCTGTTGCATCTGTTTTTTGGATTTGGGTCTTTTAAGTACTTGAGTTTTTTTAAGTGTGTTTTGCTAAATTGCTGAAGATTCTCTTTGCAATTGTCTTTAAGAGTTTCACATTAGAATTTCACTTTGAAACAAATGATTACTTCACAAATGAAGTATTGATAAAGACATATAGAATGAGGTCAGAGCCAGATGATTCTGATCCCTTCTCCTTCGATGGACCAGAAATCATGAGTTGTACAGGGTAAGTATTAGTTAAAAACAAAACAAAAAAAAACCTAGCTTAATAGTAATACAATGTGTTCTTTCAGTACTTTCTGGGCATTGGCGTTATCAAAGTACAGGCCATCTGTACAGGCCATTTTTCTATCTGCTTGTGAAAGTGCTGAAAGATACTGTTATCTAATAACTTGTAAGCAGCTTGGCTAGGTTGACATTTTCAGTAGCATAATTTCTTTAAAAGCTTCAATTCGTATTGTTTTGAAACATTAAGGACTTTTTTTTTTCCTCTCCTTTCTGTGTTATGTGCAGAATCACTTTTAGATTGGGTGAGAAACACCTCTGCAATTGCTTGGAAGCTGAAGTAGAAGCTGCATAGAGTATCTTTCTCTAGTCTTTGGCTTTTTTCTGAAGTTTTGATCATTCTCTTGAGTATTTTTTTATTTCTGACTGACATAGGCAACACCTTGGGCATTCAGTTCCAGTTTTACTTCTGTATCACAGTTGTCTAGTGTTTTTCATAACAGTTAAATGTTAACTCATTGCCTTTCAGTTAATCTGAAAAATAGTGAGCAGTTGTCTCCCATCTACCATAGCTTTCTCATGATTTTAAAGGTTCTGTCACATTCCCTTTTCCATAATGTTTTCTGTTCTGAACTAGCTGATGTCCACAGATTATATAATTGTTTTCTATGCATTTCCTTCCCCCTGTGAGGAGAAATAGGGGAGAAAACAGCTCCACATCACCAGCATGAGGGTACACCAGGGCTTTGCATGTCCTGATCAGTTATGTTCCTTTTTTATTAATGTGTTTTTTAACTTCCCTGGCTGCTGCACAGTAGATGTCTGTGAAACCAACAAGAATGATGCCAATATCTACTTTGAGTGGCAATAACTAATTTGGAGCTTATCACTACATTAATCAAGGCTGTTTTTTCTCATCTATTACTATGCACTTGCTGACTTTTCTTCTGTATTTTTAACAACGTATCTAGCTTATTTGAGTGTTTAGGAGCACGACTGAGAGATTTGTGCAAATACAGGCAGTCTTACTGATGTAACTTTTTAATTTGCCCCTGGAGTTCTTTAAATGTCAGGCAAGTCTGGGGCATGATTTTCTACCCCCAACCCTCTGTGGTATGGGGACAAAAATTACCCATTTGTTTGACTCATTACTTGAAATGGCTATTGCTGTGCAGTGATCGTGGTATCAAGTGTTGCATATTATTAGCATGACTAAATATAACAATATTTTATAAAGCAAAACCAAAGAAATGAGTCTGTCATTATCTTTTGAGCTTACTACGGTTTTAAAATGAAATCTAATGTGTAGGTTGCACTAAAAAGGGTGTGACACCTTCTTGGGTATGATACTAAATAGAACCTGATAGCAGATGAAGACTGGTATTTTGGAGGGAGAGTGGAAAAGAGAAAACTTCATGGAAAAACTTCATTCCCAAAATTAGCTAGCTACTTTCATTGGTGAAGTACAAACTAATGACAACATGTTAGCAGTGATTAGAGTGTATTGTAATATTTTCTGCTCACTGTATCCCTTAGAGGTGATAGTCTCAGTAAGTTGAAGTAGATGGAATTACATTAACCCACAGCTCTCTGCCTCTTTTTCCTCCTTCTCTAGTTGCCAAATAGACTGGAAAAAAGGAAAGAATGTTACTTTAAAAACAATTAAGAAGAAGCAGAAACACAAGGGTCGTGGCACAGTTAGAACAGTGACAAAAACTGTTTCTAATGACTCTTTCTTCAACTTCTTTAGTCCTCCTGAAGGTAAACAGAATATACATCAGTTTATATAAAGGACTTTGTGTGGTATATATTTTACTGACTTATTTTTTTCTTTGTTTTACAGTTCCTGAAAGTGGAGATTTGGTAAGTTGACCTAAAGCAATATGTTTCCATATTTAACTGGTAATATTTATGTGGCAAATGATACGAATTTGCTCCCTTTTTCCTTATTAGAAGGAATACTTGTTGAGTTGGACAGTGGATTTGAGTCTAGTAAACTTCACAGCTTCTTTTTTGAAAGACAGCTTGTGAACGGTTAACTTTTAAGTGATCTTTATTATTAGGCTTTACTTTATTTGGTGTTCTTAGAGTCCTTCCCTTTGGTTAAATGGTCTTTAATTGCTACCTGCACGTGAGTAGCTTGTGCTGTTAATTATTTTTAAGCTATTAAAGCTCTTGGAGACAGTGGTAGAACAGTCATAGAAGTCTCCAAGAGCCCACTGTTTTCAGTGTGCTCAGTCTCACTGAGAGAAAAACCTGTGGCAATAAGCTGCAACTGTATTTTTTAATTTTTAAATTCCTTTTTGTAAGGAGGAAAAACTACAGAAAACATTTAACAGTGCCAAATAATAAGCTATTCCTCTTGTGTGAGGAGGCTGACTAGAGCCTCCAGAATCGTGCTGTTGAAACTCCAGTTGTCATGAACTCCGATAGTCAAGAAAGACACCAAAAGTTTTATGTTCATAACATTTAAAATTTGTAAGCCTTTTGACCTGAAAATCACCTCTCGGGCATGAGCCAGCATAACACTTGTGTGTTGTGTTCTTAACACTTGTGTTTGGTTCTTAACAATATAATAAATGAGCTGAAGATCCATGGGAGGTAGGGAAGGTGTTTATATTGAACTACTTCTGTGCTTAAAAGCTGGGGAGCAGTGGAAGAGTACAAGTTAAACTCCAAAACTCTGTATAATTAGGCTTACCAAAGAAATGAATCTTGGACATTGTACCATGAGTAAACTGCAGGTGCAAAATATGATCTGACAGCTTTAATTCTATAGAGCAAGCCCGGAATAAAAAAAAAAAAGTCAGGGCACTGGATTTGTGTGCATCCGACGATGTCAAAAGTTTGTTTGTGTCAAAAATAGTTACTGGCTTATTGTTTAGGAAGTAATGTTGCTTTATGCAGGACGATGATTCCGAGGCAATCCTTGCTGCGGACTTTGAAATAGGTCACTTCTTACGTGAGCGTATAGTCCCCCGATCAGTGTTGTACTTCACAGGAGAAGCTATTGAAGATGACGACGATGATGTAAGTAATGCTGTTCCACAGTGCAAAATGCTTTTAAGTAATGCTGCTTAAATTTTGTGTAACTTCTGATTCCTGTAATGTTAGTGTCCTTAGAAGGGAACATTAGTAGTCAACATTAGTAGTTTCATCTGAGCTTCCCAGAAGGTTAAGTAAGAAGCAGTTCACAGTTAATGCCTGTTGGAAGTAGCACCTTGAGAGTTTTGTAGCAGATGTTGTGCTAAAAGATGAACACTTAGCTAAATGTTGTAGAGTATGTCTGAGTAAAAGCTTCTGTGCAAGATATGAACAAGAATAGGTAACAGCTGCATTGATTTGGCTAAATTAAATCCTACCTTGAGCTGAATTTGTGCAATGTAGAATGGTAAAGTTTAGTCCCCAACTTTGAGAGGGGAAAGAACAGCAAGCAACTCAGAGCACCTTACACGTTGAGATATCCTACTGGACAGAATGTCGTCACCACCTAATAAGCTCTTCCTGTGTTAGGCATGAGGAATTGTAGGATAGATTTGCTCTGCTGAAGAGATCCATGTAAAGGATTGAATGTTTTTTTGCTAATACACAAAACACTTCTAAATCTCTCAGGTTTATTTACTTTTAAAGCACAATACAGTGTAGGTGGTCCCTGGTCAACTTCAGTCATCTAAAATAGATTGATGTCTAAACTTCATGCATTTGTAACACTATCAAAACCTCTTTTTTTCTTTCCTAGTATGATGAAGAAGGAGAGGAGGCAGATGATGAGGTGAGCTGAATAATGGGCTTAAATAATTTCCCTTGTGATCCAAACCAAGAATTCCTTCTATTTTTTTATCCTCTGGGCACTTTAACCTAACTTGTACTTGCTAATGAGTAAGACCAGCAAATATGGGAGGGAGGGAGAGCCTGGGGGAAGACCTCTTAAGTTATCTTGAAGTTCTAAGTTTTGTAGGGGGAAAACTAATACAATATGCATAGCCTAAAGTGAGCATTAATATATTTAGATAGAATTTAACAATAAAAATGTGTCTGTAAGCAGAATGTGCATGAACTGAAGTGTTCTCTTTCAGGAGGGGGAAGAAGAAGCAGATGAAGAAAATGATCCAGATTATGACCCAAAAGTAAGCAATTACAAAGAATTTAAGTGTGTGTTTATATATACTCTTAAAATGTTCATATATCATCTTAAAATCTTCATATATCACAAAATAATGATTTTAGTTTAGATACTTAAAACATAGTGTCTGGGGGATGATAGTTTCAGCCAAAGTTGTTTCAGTCCTGTTTCTGACAGTCTAAGACTAGCAAGGCAACTTTGAAGCTCTTATAGTAAAACATTTATAGAAGTAACTTGTGGCATTAAACACTGGTCAACCTTGGTATTCTATAAGTTTCTATAAGTCTTGCTGTAAGCTGTTCCTTTTTAGCTCAATATGAATGTTCTGAAATACTTGAACAACAAGGAGAGAACTGTTTGAGTAATCCATATTCAGCTTGGCAGCTTCTCGCCAACTGTTCTACTGCACTGGGGAAATCAGGGCTGAATTGATGCCTTTTTTTAAGGGGAGATAATGGCAAGCCTGTTTCTTCAGGTAGTGGAAGTCTTGAGTTCAGGTGTGTGGCTATAATCAACTAATTCATGAGCAGCCAAGAGCAACTGTCAATCCATCTATATATTTAATGGACTTGGCAAATAGCTAATTGGGATCAGTGTGGAAAAGTGATTGAGTCACTAAATTAATAGCTTTTTCCTCAGGGAAGGAAAATCTCCTGCCTGTCCAGTTGGAAGCATCTGAGTGAAGGTTGTAGTCACGAAGATGAAGACAGGATATCTTAGCAAGAATTTTTAGTTCACCCTTGGGCTAGGAGAAGTGCTTGTTCAAATAAGGATATTCAGACTAACACGGTTGTTTAACAATTGTATTTGGTCAGTTTGTCAGAGAAATTATATGAGCTATAATCAAAGTACTACTGAAAGTTATAGTCCTAGGAAAGATGTAGGATGTAGAAATGTTAATGTTAAAATGTACAACCTATTGGTGTCATTTCATCTGGTATAGTGCCCAAATTGGTTCCTGTTCAAGAAAGTCTTTTAGAATCAAATTGAAGTGGCTGCTAGTTGGGCTGCTTATTTCTGTCACTTCGGCAGTTCTGCTTACAAAAGCTGATAAGTCCTTTCCCATCAGGCTTAACTGAGCTATAGGACAGCAGCGTAGTGCTGCTGGAACCAGAAGTGCCAGAGAACTAGGAAGAGACATTAATGGTCCTGCACGGTGCTGTTGACACAATAAAAGTTTGTAAGGTGATCACAGGCTGAAATCCAGGAGTAAGTTTATTAAAGCACTAAAGTCCTAAAATAGCTATCCAGACAAGATAGGGAAGTAAAACAAGATGGAGATCAATTTTGGAAATAAAAGATTAAGACTGAACTTTAGCCCTGGAAAGCTTTTTCCTTAAATCTCCACACTGCTGTGAAATATTGCTGCTTATCTGCCTCAACATAGCAGAGGAGAGGACTTCCCCTTGGGAATTTCCTCACAGCTGGAATTTCTCAAAGATGTGTCCAGAGGGATAACCAAGTACTGGGATTTGGTGCTATACAGTGGGTTCTGGAGTAAGGCAGTGTCCAGGTAAGACATTGTTATGAACCCAGAGATGTTTCTTCTGGTTCAAATTGTGCAGAAGGCCTGGATGTTCTTCAGAGGCAGCTTAAGGGAGGATATTTAAATGATTAAAAAAAAAAATGTGTACTGGAACTTGGAAGTATGTTTATCAATTTTAATAGTTGTTTTAAAACACTGGTACCTGCACACTGATGTTTCTTTTTTTTCTTAACAGAAGGATCAAAACCCAGCAGAATGCAAGCAGCAGTGAAGCAGTGTGTATGTGGCCTTGAGGATTACCTGCACTGTAATAGCCTAAACACAACTATTAGTTACTTACAGCCTTATGTTTTGTATCTTGGTAGAATTAAGTAACCAATTTGTTAAATACGAAATCAAACACATAAGAACCAGTTTAAAATGTAGGTTCAATCTACCTAGCATTTTAACAGTATAATTTTCAGCCAATATGTAGAATGCAGCAAATCCCCAAAAGCATGAATGTTAATTCATTGCTACATAGTTTGGTTCTTGTGAAGTCCTTGTCATGTAGCTATTAGACTGCAGCTGTGAAGATTATCAGAACTGTTAACTGAGACCAATATTTGTTTAGAGAAAATCCTCTCCTGAAGAACCAACCAAAGTATTTTCAGCCCAGTAGTCTGAACGGGTTTAAGTCTGCTTGCACTAGCTGTGCCTTCATTACTTTGTTATAGAAAATGGCAGTGACTTGTACTAACTAGGAGATGATGATGCATTTTGAATTTGACTACTTGAGAAGACTAGTATAACTTGTTTAATTTCCAACGAGACCACATTAAACATTCATAACTGTCAGCTTGTTTATGCTATGGGTTTTGTATTTTATGTGACATAGTGATCTACAAAGGAAACCTAGTCATCATATTAAGGTTTATTGTTTACCACTGGGGTGTGAATAAAACCTAGTATTTTCAGAAGCTAGTCTTGTTTTATTATGATGTGTGTATCTGCATGTGTAAAATATTAAGGCGTCTCTTTCATGCTGCAGTTCACTTTCTTCAAGAGTTGCTGAAAAGTAAATTATTTAGCATTTGAAAAACAAACACAATGTAATTGTCTGGGAAGTATGATCTGTGCTTTCCTTTTTGCAGTGTGATAGTTGTGAGCCTAAGCTACGTGTTTCAGTGATCAGTCAACACTGCCATTTTGAGAAGACGAATTTTCATGAGTGGGTCTAGATCTGATAAAGGACTTTGGTGTTGCCATGCCTTACTCAAAGACATGTGGTCATTTGCATGGAATCTGGAGCCAAGGGAGGTGCCTGGGGTTTCCAGTCTGTGGGCTCTGCTGGGATGCCCAAAACCAGACCTGTTCCCCAGCCCAGGGGAGGACTAGGCCACTTAGCTGCTTTCTAGCTTGTTTGCTTACTGTGTCAAGTATCTAAAGAAGAACCAAAAAGCAAGGAATTTCTTCATTCTCCCAAAGAAGTTGTTTGCTAAACTACTTTTGCATAGTGTGGTTCATGTCCTTGATTCTGGATATTCATTGGCAGCTTAATATGGGATTGATCTCCCAGCCCCTGTGTTTGTCCTTGCCTCTAGTCGGGTAGCGAAGGCCCTCTTCTGTGAGGAATGCACTCAGCTCGAAGGCACTGACGTCCTCTGCTCAAGTCTTCCACAGTCAATCAGATACTGCAGCCTTGTCCTTGGCGTACCTGGAGAAGTGCAGATTTTAATCAGTAACAAGTTGAATTTTTCAGGGATGGAAACAGGGATGGAGACATCTTCTCCTTGCACCTCATGTACTACCAAGTGTAGCCAGAAGGGGTTGCAGTGTTAAACAGAGCAGGGCGAGAGGGAGGCAGGGGCTCCCTCTGGTGTGAGGAGGAGTCTGGGGGAAGCTTCTCTTGAACATGCCTCTTGCTCGGAGGGCAGATAAAGCAGCATGAAGCTCATCCTAAAGCCCCTTCGTGAATCCTCAGTCCCTCTCAAAGGACAGAAGGAGGCATCTCCTAAACTGCTGTCCCAAATCATCAGTCCCTCTGAGAGGAAGGTCTGCTGTGCTCTGACTGAACTGACTCTTCCTTTGTGTTCCTCAGGCTTGAATGCCACACTGCTCAATTTCAGAATCCTTGTCAGACTTCATCTGTTTCCTCTCCAGGTAGCCATGAATTTGCGAGAAACAGCTCTTGTTCATAGCTGTACATAAAGCAATGCTGTTGGAGCTGCACCTTTTTTAAGGAAGCCTGTAGCTCCCAGCATAGAAAAATATGCCCCCAAAAAACAGCACACATGACTGTCACTTCATAGCTGTGTGTTAAAGTGAATGTGTCTTTGTTCCTGTGATGACATTAATCGTGACAGAATATGCTTAGCCTTGGAGATGCTGTCCTGTCAAGTATTTGTGTATCTCTTGGTCTTTTCTCTCAATATTTCCCAGGATTAGGTTTGAACCGAGCACTGATCGTTTAAATTTGAACTTCAGAACATGCAGAGACCAAGGGCCCAATATGTTATGGGGCTGAGTATTTACTAATGTGGGGCGTGGGATGAGGGGTGGGTCGCACCTTTGAACATGAGAAGCATCCAAAGTCCTTACTTAGATCTAGCCTGTGCTTAGTACCACAAGAGAAAGCACTGCCCAAAGCTGTGCAAGGAATCTCACAAATCATTGTTCTTGTCATGTGAAATCTGGCTTGTGCTTAAATTGCTTTCTCATCTGATAACTTCCTACCGTTCAATGTAATGCAATATTTGAAGATGGGAGTTTGTAGATCTCAAAGCTTACCTGCAGCCTGCAAGATGCAGAGCCATGAACCCATGTCTGCCTACAGACTCTGGTGTACATCTGTCTAGATCAAACTGCCAGTACTAAATCAGCTGTTCTTGTGCCCTCCAGACTGCAGCAAAAGGAAGGGTATAATCATACGAATTGAGATGCCAATTCTTACGGCATGGTTAAATAAAACCTGTTTTGGTACTCAGCATAGTTCTGTGATATCTCAAACACTCTTGTTTAGCAATTCTGGAAGGCAGTATGTAGCAGGAACATTAAACTTTCAACACTGATTGGAGTTTTGTGACTCATTCTTTTTACTTTTCTTGAATTTATACCAACCATAGGTAAACTCTTCGTTTAGTATTTAAGGGCAAGTCAGACTAGGAGAATGTCACCGAAAAGAAAACAGACCTTGTTGTCAGTAATTGCAGTACTGCATTGAAATTAAAGAATTGAGCGGATGTGTTTCTCTGTCTGGTTTTGGTTGTTGAACTGAAGGGAATTTCCTTAGGAAGAAAAAAATGGTGGTTGCTGATGGAGGAGCTAACAGTTACCTGAGAGTTGGGATGAGTGGGAAGGGCAGATGTTTGTGCTTGGTAGAGGGATGCTGCTTGGTACTCCAAAACCCTTCAACAAATGTAGGTAGATTACATTAGCACTAAGTGTTTTCCTTGTCTCCTATAGCTTTAGAAGTGTAAAACAACTGTTTTAAAACAATATTCTGGAGACCAGATTTAAGTTTAGCATTCTTAAGACTTGATTTCTGGAGAAGGGGGATGTCATGTGCAATTAGAAATGCTGTCTTAGATTAGTTACTTACCAAAGTGTTGATATGTGAGGTGTTTAATCATGTCTTCCATAACTAATAGGCTTTGTAAGTATATATTCTCAGCTGGCCTTTCCAAAGCTAGATAGCAGTTACAACTTGGACAGGTTTGTTTGCCAAATGAGAAACCACAGCAGAATGTAGAACCTGTTCAGGAATTGAATGTGCTCATCTTTGCCTTCCAGCTGCTATTTGCACTTCCACCCGTTTTAAGGCTTGCTGCTGTAGATCAAGTTCAAAAAATGATACAAAACTTCAGTTAATCAGTTTGCTTGTGTCCATCAGAGACCTCCAGTCCCCACAGGTGCCTGTGCAGCTGAGTTCCCTGCCTGGTGATGCCCTGTGGCCTTCTCACTGGCTTAGGGAACCAAAGTGTTGAAGCCCTGAGGAAAAGGGACAGTGATAGGAGGGCATTGCTGTAGGTACGGCTCTGGTTGGTCGGCAGCGCTGGAGCTTGCAGGAACTTTGTGTGGATGTACTAAGCTCTCCAGCACTTCTGCTCGTGTTCTCTGTTGATCCAGCCTTTCCTAACCCCAGAGCAGTCGTGCCCAAGATGTCTTGTGTGGGGTGGAGAAGTCCTGGCTTACCCACCCACTGTGGGTAAGCAGTGGAGATGTGCTGGTTCCCCACAAGTTTCCAAGCAGATACCAAGGTAATAAATTCATAATCGTAGCGCTACATAAAGTGAAGGTAAATTAATCTACGGGAAATGGTAAGTCTTACTTTTGCATGCATTGCCAAATAAAGAGGAGTTGTCCACATGGCAGGTCAAATCCAAGAAACTTCTGATCCTTCAGGCCCTTCTGCAGGCTGTCTTTGCTGTGCAGTGGGCTTCCACATACTCTCCTCTTTCCTGAAAGCAAATGATCTCCAAAGTGTGATGGGCTCCTTCGCGGCGGGAGGAGGAAGGCTGGGGCCACCTCGGTGCCGACACTGTGTGTGTGGCACGCAGGTGCCCTTGGTGCCCGTGTGAGTCACAGGGAATGCTAGGGCTTGGGGAAGTGCGGCTGATGGTTATGGGAAGTCTTTTTGCTCTTCACGAGTGATTTAGTGTGGGGTGTGTACAGGTATCGGTGAGAAAAGATTTCATTAGAGGAAGAGTCTCTTCCCCCAAATTATATGTTTAGTGCTTCGGTCTTTGATCAGCAGCAGGTTCCAGTGAAATTACTGGGAAGTGGTGAAGGTCAAGCAAACACTTTCTTAAGACATAACTAGTTGTTTAATTGCTTTAATTACATATGCAGCACACTCTCGTCATGTATTTCTCAACCCTTGACTGTTTGTCTCGTCCTTCTCGGCATGGCTCTGCCTTCTCTCAAGCAGTTACCAGCTCAAGCCTCTTGTAGATCTCCATCTTAACCCTTTTCTGGCTTAGCCACTTATTTCTCAGTGCCGGAAAAGATCCTATGGATAATTGAGGGTTATCCCTCAGTAGAACTAGCATCCTGTCAGCACTGGTAGCTGATGGTTTGGCTCCAGCTGTGTGCAAGATTATTACCAAAAGCAACAAGAGGACATGAGTTAAGCTATGTCTTTTTTGTTGTCTCTCATGGTGGCTTCTCAAAAATGCCTGAGAATATTTATCAATATTTAACAATTACACGTTAATTACTCTCATGTCAATTACTATTTAATGAAGGTTACACATACAAAATTTCAATGACTGGCCATTAAGTTAGGAGCTTAAGACACAGCAAACAATGTCTCCAGCCACCAAACATTCCTGTTACTTGTATAATGCAAGAGAAAGGAAAAATCCAGTAAGGAGCAAATGTGTCTTGGATGTGTCGCGAGGATCAGAGCTGCTGTTCCTTGAAATTGTAGCGTCCGTGCTTGACAGTAGGTGGCATCTGCTCCTTGGCTGTTGCAAAGATCACAAGCAAGGCCTGCGTGGTGGCGGGAAACCCTACGTGTAGCGCATGGGGAACTTGTAAAATAATTCCAGTAGTTTAAAACTTGTGGAGGGGGAAAAAAAAAAAAAAAAAAAAAACTTGAGTAAAATGCTACTGGGACATACAGCATGCTTGTTGTGTTAAATGTGTGGCTTTTTAATACAAATTTGAGGAAAAAACACTTTTAAGAAGTCAATTTCTAACTTCTGTCAAGGAAGATGAAGTTTGTCACCCACTGGAAGTAAGTTCACCATGGTAGAAGTGGGGTGGGGGTATCTTGTTCTGCTGCCATGTGCATCTCCCGGTGTCTCGTGTTACCTTGGTGTGTCGCAGGTTTTGGCTGATGTGTTTCTGTTCAAATGTAGCGACTCCAAGTGGTTGTTAATGCCTGCCTAACAGACACAAATTTACATGGATGTTTTGTGTGTGTAACTCTGGGCATGTGTGTGGGTGAATTTCACGGGGAATAAACAGCTGAATCTGCATTAGCAGAGTATGTGCCTCGGTGTCCAGACTTGGGCTAAAAGGCTGGTGCTCAACACTTACTGTAAGCCTCTCAAGGCCTAAGCAGAACGAACATACTCAAATTCCTCTATGTATTTGAAAGTCTTTGGCCATCTACACTTAGAAATTACAACCAGCGCTGAGAATAAGCAACAAAGCACCCGTTAAAATTCTAGATTATGTGTTAGTATCCCTAAATGTTAGTGCAGTGTTGTGCAAAGCAGTCTTTGAGCAGGTAGGACTGCCCTTAAGTCTAGCACCAGTTTATGTCGTGTATTTAGTTGGTGTATTTATTTTGAAGGAAATAGCTACTTACAGGGTGGGCACAACAACTGAAATTGTTCGAGTGAATTGTTGGACAGTTGATCTGTGGGTTTAGTTCAGTGGTCTGCACCTTATGTAAGATTGGTATTTCAATCAGAGTTGAGTCTGGGTCCCTGTGGCACCCTCTACATAATCAGGAGTCCTGAAATACCTTCAGAAAGCATCACCTAAGAGGCCTGGAGATGCTGTTACGCACTCAAGCCGTGGGAGAGGCTGCTTGGATCTGCTCCAGTAGCTGGAAGTGCAGGTGGCTGCAGCAGGCACCCAGGTTCACACTGCCGTGAACTGCAGTCAGAACTGTCGGGAAGGGTGTTCGGGGCTCTGTAACACCAGTAACCTGCTGAAGTTGGCATGAGGTTATTGCAAGGATGAACTGCATCTTGCATATTCTAAGAAGGGACTGTTCTATAGACAAATGGACTTTTAAGATGCTAATATCCTGATGAGTTGAACTTGTGCTTGCCTCAGTTTATCAATATTATTTTTGTGTTTCAAGAGAAAAAGTTTATAACTTCTAAATGTAAGAGGAAGTGTGTTTTAGTGCTATTGGAGATGGGCTCAATTAAAAGTCATCAATATTGGAGGCTTTTTCCTAGTTTGTCCTGCTCCTCCTTCCTGGCTGCCAAGAGTATGGGGAGGGGGTGGTGTGTGTGTGCTTTTATATACAGCCACCTTAAATACGTGTTTTAACAAGCAGTGCTCAAACATAAAGCGAAACTTCCAGCGCTCGGCTTGCACCGGCCTTGTCAGCCTAACGTAGCTGTGGGGGCTTCTGATTTGGACCTGATGCACCAAAGGCTTTAAAAGCAAATGGCTTAATCATCACCTTAGGCTCCTTTTCTCCTTGAAGTCACCAAAATCTAACTAACCTGGGAGGGCAGGGGGGAATCAAAACTGTAAGTTAGTGTGGGTAGCAAACTGGGATGTGCTTATAGCACAAACGGGGGATGTGCTTATAGCTTACAAAATGGGATAACTGGAGATGTGCTTCTAGCTTTTTGGGTTTTTCCTGGGCATTTTGTTTGTTTCCTAGGGCTTTTCCTAGCCCCGTTCCACCATTTCCAAGCAAGGAGCCGGGGGGGTGTCCCGGGGGGAGCCCCCTCAGCACGAGGAGGCGGAGCGCGCCCGGCGCCCTCGGCCGCGCGGAGCGGCGCGGAGCGGCGCTGCCTCCGGGCGCTGCTGGCGGCGGCGCCGGGCCCGGGGCCGGCCGCGGGGCCGCCCTTTCCGCTGGGTGTCACCGGGGGGCGGGCGAGGCGGCCGCCTCAAAAGCGGCGGGGCGGCCGCGGCGCGGCCCGGCGGCGCGGGCGGCCCCTGCGCTGCGCTGCGCTCCGCTCCGCTCGCGCGCTGCGCTCCGCGGCCCGGGGCGCTGCTCGCCCGTCTCCGCCTCGGCCCGGGCTGGTGCCGCCTGGCGCCCGGGGCCGCGATGCTGGAGAGCGGCTGCAGGGCCGTGAAGGAGGGCGTGCTGGAGAAGAGGAGCGACGGGCTGCTGCAGCTCTGGAAGAAGAAGCGCTGCATCCTCACCGAGGAGGGGCTGCTGCTCATCCCGCCCAAGCAGCCGCCGCCGCAGCCGCCGCCGCAGCAGCAGCAGCAGCAGCAGCCGGCCGAGCCGGCCGCCAAGATGAAGGAGCTGCACTTCTCCAACATGAAGACGGTGGACTGCGTGGAGCGCAAGGGCAAGTACGTGTACTTCACCGTGGTCATGGCCGAGGGCAAGGAGATCGACTTTCGGTGCGCGCAGGAGCACGGCTGGAACGCGGCGATCACGCTGCAGATGGTGCAGTACAAGAACCGCCAGGCCGTGCTCGCCGTGCGCTCCACCCGCCACAAGCAGCAGCAGCTCCTGGCCCCGCCGCCGGCCCCGCGGCGCCGCAGCGCGTCCAGCTCCGCGTAGCCGCGCGGGACCCTCCGCGCAGCCCGAGCGCCCTCCGCGCAGCCCGCGCTCCGCCGCCCCGTGGACAGCAGCCCTCGGCTGCTGCTCCGCCACCCTCTGCGTGCCCGCAAGCATTTCAGCCCGTGTTATTTATGAGCGCCGTGAGAAGCCTCGTCGTCCTTCGGCGCGCTGGGACTCCTCCTTGGGAGACGCGATGTGCTGTAACTTGATTTTAACGTGTTTTATTTATTAGCTGTCGTGGGTTGTTTTGTTTTTTTTTCTTGTTTGTTTGTTTTCTAAAAAAAAAAGAAAAATAAGGCTTGTTTGCAAGACATTTCTGAATGTAGACCGTATCTGAAAAGGAAAGGGTCAAAAAAAAAAAAAGACAAATACATTACATATTCTCTCTAAAGAAACTAGGAAGTTCTGGGTAATTTGACCATGTGCAATTTGACAAGAGTTTGTCCTTTTTTTTTTTTTCCTCTACTTTTACCCCTGCTCATTGAATTGCATGGGAAAAGGCGGGGGTTCGGATGCTGGCTGAAGCCCTCCCTGTGAACGGAAACGCTTCTCTCTAATGAAAATAACAGTAAGAATCTGGGTGTAAAGTGGCTTTCTTATAAAATATATGTGTGGTGGAAGATGACTACAACTTTACGCACATCTGGGTACTCAAAAATAATGATCGTTGCTTCAGGGTTAAAAGTAAGTCAGTCTGATGTGTGAGTTGAGGGGAATCTGACCAATTCTCTTGCCGTATGTGACTTGCGCTTGGATCCAAACCGTCTGTGTTGTGTTTACTCATTCTAGGCAAGAAGACAGGAGCTGAGACGTGTTTACAGACACCCCTAGGCATCCGAGCCCAGGGCTTCATCTGCATGGTCAGTCTGTGAAGGGTCTGGCTTCTTGACCTCGGCTAAATTTTCATGCAAGTTTTCAGATGTCTTGCATTGAACTAGCCCCTAGCTTAGTTATCTACATCTTAGTGTGCAAACGGATTGTGTTGATCACAGCTTTCATAAGCTGCAAGTGGCTCTGTAGCCGAGATAATGATCATCAGCTGGTGCTGCGCGCTGTCAGAAGTTGAGATGTGTGCGATGTTGCCTCTAAAAATGCCGAGGAAGCTACGAAGCTGGAAAGCCAAGGGCTAGTGGCACCGCTGGCATCTCCTCCTGCGCCTCTCCGAAGCCAGCGGGGCTCTCGCTGTGGCTCCAGTGGGAGCCCCGGGGAGCTTGGAGGAGCGCGCGAGGCCAAGGGGAGCCCCAGGAGCTCGCAGGAGCGCGCGAGGCCGGCGGCCCTTGCTAGGACGGGGCCCTCCGTGACGGGCTCGCACAGCAGTAGCTCACTGTCTCCGTTGCATGTTAGATGCAGAACAGCGCAGCCTGTTATCGCTGGTTCAAGGTAAAAAGTTCCAGCTGGTGGGGGCTATTTATTTTAACTGATGTGGTGAAGGAAAACTGCTTTGGGGCCCTTTACAAGTTGTGTGAATGTAAACAAGGTCTTTGAAAGCTCTGCGTCCAGGCCTTTTTTCAGTTTGGGTAACCAAGGTGTAATTTGACTGTAAAATCCTGTGCTTGGTTCCAACCCTCTAAGTGCTTAAAAGTGACACTTGAAGGAAGGTCTTCAAATCAGTTACTGCTCTTCACTGTCCTATTCTGATTTCCTCTGTACCCTGAAGCGAAGCTTGGTTTTGCAGGAGCTAAATGGAGGTCTCTGACTCTGCAGTCCTCTTGGTCCCCTGCCATCCCTCTGCAGTCCATGCGGAGATGGCCCTGGAGAAGGTTGTGTGAGGAGCTCGGGGTGGGAGGTTGCAGCTCTCCTGGCTGTTACCTGGAGGCTGATGGAAGTAGAAGGTGCCCGGCATCTTCTAGGATTAAGATTCACTATCTTGGCAATCGTAGTAGCTGATTTCCCTGAGTCTGTGCATCTGCTGGTGTCGTTCTGCTAATGCTTGGATATTAGAGCTGCAAGGGGATTCCCTAATGAGCTAGGTAAAGACTCGCAAAATAGACTGCGATTTGTCTCCTCTCTTTAGAGTTGTTAATTACAGTTTACTGAGCAACTAATCTACCTTTTCAGATACACAGACTGATAACTCACCTACTAAAATGCGTTTTAGCCTACTGAAGAATAAATGTAACTGTTAAGAAATAATTTCTATGCGATCGGAGACACGCATATGCCTCAAGAAGAGGCAGTTATTCCTGTCCTGTGCGGACTAAATCCCAAACCTACTGAATGCCACCAAAGTGTATGGATCTGGTCTAAAGCTGAAATGTTAGTATTTTTTTTTTTTCTGAAAGTTTGTACTTTGAAAACAAAAGACGACTGTTTTAGGGTGATGTCGCTGACATTAAGGTTTGTAAAGAAATTTTGGAATGAATGTTGTTGTATTTTCTCGTTCACCAGGTCAAGGTCAGTGTCCACTTTCATGTTACGT
Organism: Tinamus guttatus; assembly: GCF_059628265.1. Lineage (NCBI taxonomy): Eukaryota > Metazoa > Chordata > Aves > Tinamiformes > Tinamidae > Tinamus > Tinamus guttatus. The sequence continues at coordinate 4,606,728 of NW_028288705.1, read as the reverse complement.
TTCTTATTTCAAGATGGTGTTCAGGATGTGCTCCAAAACCTCTCGGAGTGGACTCGTTCCCAAACTTCTGCCTGTCAACGTTGCCCGCTGTGTTGTTTTTCTGAAGCACTGGCTTTGGTCAGCCAGTTAGGCCCAATCTCCCTCTTGCCCCTTGGGACTCTCTTGTGAGCTGCACGGGAGCGATCAGGCCACGGCTGCGGCCTTGCGCTGTGTCAGTGTAAATCAGGCTGAACCACCCCAGATGGTCAATCCATAACTTTATTGTGCTCTAAATTCACTGTTTTCCCCTACTGGTAGCAACTCTAGACCAACAAATTGCTGGGTTATGTCACATGCTGTTATTCCTGTTTTCTTCATCTCGTCCCTCTCTTACTGCGTAGCCGTCGTTGGAGCTCCTCGGTTAAGCACTGTCACTGCCAGGCAAGCAGCAGCTGTGGAAGCAGGTCCTGCAGGTCTTCCTCCATCCTAGTGGAGCTCCGTGAGAAAAGGAAACACGTTGCCCTCCCCTTTACGGAGACGGGGCAAAAGAGGTTTATGGCTTTAATGTAACGGAGTAAAAGCGCCGGTAAAGCAAACACAGGTATAGTTAGCAAAAGTATGAACGGTCACTTAATATAGAGGTCAGAATCACACGTCTTAAAGTGAAAAAGTGATTGAGGGGCAGAATTCAGGAAGAAAGTTCAAGCCGTGGCATCCATTTTGTACCATGATAATTTTGATTTGGGGGGCAAAGGTGGGGAGATCAAGTGGATGTTATCTTTGTGACATCCTGGAGTATTTCCTCTTTTTTAAGCTTCATGATATGCAAATGCCAGCTTCTAAAATATAGCTGCGGTGATGTACCAAATGTTTTCTAGCATACCCTATTGTGAGCAGGAATATCGGTGTCGTCAAAAAAAAAAGTGTGTAAATATGACTCATAAATAATTTGAGAGATGTGATTTATTTTTCATATTTTTCAAAATGCATTCCATTTCAAATAAAGAGGTATCTATTGAAAGAAATCTCAGTTATGCTGAAAAATGGTTCATTTGGGCTTTTTTCCTAGCTTAAAAATGGTTACGGCTCAAATTAAGTTTTTCCAAGGACTTAATTTTTTTTTAACCCATGCAGATCTCTTCCAAAGGAAAGACCCATTTCATTGACCATTTAATCTTTATACACAATCTAGTTACGATGCTCAGCGTCCTCCTCCTTGCCCCGTGTGCTGTGAGACATGTGGGACGCACAGAGGGTCCTGGGAACCCGGCGATGCTTGGCTGGGAATCCAACCCAGCCCACGCAGAGCAGATCTTCAGCACAGAGACCTCAGGCTGGTAATCCGGACCAACAAGTGCCTGGCTCTGTCTGACGTGAGGAGTCTAAAGTGCAGAATTAAATGTGGCTTCTTGCTATTCTATAGGCACCTGGAGTGCAGTGATGGAATTTCAAGTAACCTGTAAGTAGCCAGAAAGGACACTTCTAACACAAGGCATAGCCTTCTTCTAGAAACGTGTTTTTATTACTACCTCATGTGAAATGAGGTGTAGAAGAAAAATGCGTGATGATGACTGTTACTTTGCCACCTCTGCAGAAGTAGAGTTGTTTTTGTACCTCGACCTCCTGGAAAGTCAATCGGTATTGTAGTAGGGACTGTTTTTAAGCACCTTCTAGGAGTATATTAACTAATTGTATAATCTAATCCTTAGCTCCATACATATATATGTGTGTATAGCCACTAATGCTGTTGTCCTTCACTGGAAGGATATCAATAACCTCTTCTGTAAGAGGGTTATTTTAGTAACAGAAGTATAAGACACTGTTTTAAATAGTAAGTGTTCAATATAGGCATTTGAACTTCCTACTTGATCCATAATCAATGGATTAGATTGCCTACCTCTCACATACCCAGCAGTTTTGAAGAGTTAGGCACTTTTGATTAAGCATCTGTGGATTTGTTGTCTGTGTTAAGTTCCCACCATTGCTTACAGCTTTTTGAGAATGTTCCTTGTGAGCTCTTAATGGCAGTGATAAGTCGGCATCTCTGAGCACATACACAGAAAAGGGGCATAAATATACATAGAGCAAGAACTTTATCTGTCACTTTCTGTCCCTGCATCAGTGGTAATAACTGTAAAGGTGTGTAGATAACATGCTTCTCTGCTTGGTTTTGATTAAGTGCATGTAAAATAAGGATGCTCACATGTTCGTTGTACCTATGAAATGTCCCTAGAAAATGACCTCTATTTTCCTAGTGGGGAATTTTGCATTAATATGGTTTTCTCAAAGAGTTTGCTGTCATCTGAAATAGAAATGGGAGCAATTTCACTCTCTCTGTGAAACTCAGGAAGTTACAAAGTTAATATCTGTGGGCCTGAACCAAAATCCATTGAAATTAACAGGAATATTACAGCAGTGTTCTTGGCCTTTCATAAAAATGGTTGCTGCTTCTCTTTTTTTGTCTGATTTTTAAATCTACCGAAGCAAGACCTCTGCCCATAATTTGTGCCAATAAATGTAGTGATTAGTATACTAATATTCTGGTTTTGGCTTTCCTTTTTTTTCCCTAAAGAAGCAAGGCGGGGGAGTAATGCATTTTCTGTTCATATTTGGTTTCCATCAAAAATACATGCATCTTCCAGTCTGAACTGTTCTTTGCCCATTAAGCTAGAACCAGACCAGAACTATTCGTAGCACTTTTGTTGAATTCAAACTGGAGTTGAACAACTTCCTCTGTAGGCAAACCCAAATTAGAAATAAACCAAAGCGTCTGCTCTGATTGCCTATTTCCAAGCAGGAATATCTCAGCCCTTTTGAAAATGTACCTAAATGTCTTTCTTCAACTACCTCTTTTGAAGTCAGCTGAGAGCTTAAGAGTTTTATATATACGCATATATATATATATACATACATAAAGAAACAGAAGCATTTATCCCAATATAGACTAATCACAGACACTTTAAACAACTTTTTGGTCCTTCCACATGGCTCTGGTATTCTCGTATTCATGGCCTGTCAATGACAAAGCTGTCCCAGAAATGGTGGTTTGGATGATACTTTGATTTACCTTTTCTGTAAAATGATGTTATGACAACACTGGATTTTGCATAAACACCACTTTTATTCACCGTATTTCATAATCTTTATTTTGCAATAGTTAGTTTAATCTACGACTGCTGATTACATACCAATAAATACGTATAGAATGACTAAGCATTACAATGAAACCTACAGTGCTCTGGGGTGAGGAGAATATTTCAAAGGAAACAATTTACCACACGTTTTGTAAGGTTTCCAGTGAGATGAGGAAATAGCTGCTTTTGTTTTTAAGATCTTGTCAGTGTTTTGTAAATATTTTCGACGTTTATGGCTCTACATATGGTTTTGATTATAACACATAGGCAACTTGAGTATTGGGTCATGTGCTGTTTAGGAGGAGATTATTTCATTGATGTTCTTTCTCAACATTCCTGCTTTTTTTGCACCTACTGCAATTTTTTAAGCAAAAAATATATACAGTATGCAATAGCAGCAAAGCTAGAGCTCTGCCAGAGGACTAACGCAGCTTGAGCCCTGCTCTCCAAGGCTCTCCGTTTGCTGGTGCGGCGTTTCCACCACAGAGGTGAGCAAACACGGGAGCAGAAAGCTTGTGTCACCTGCTGAAGGTTATGCGGGCTATGTATGTGGTGCGTAGGTAGGTGTATATGTTAAATACTCCTGTATTCTTAGGGCTTCTTTTGAAGGTGGTTTCAAAGATGCCTACCATGATCCCAGGTCGCATGGAGACCCAGCTTCATGCCTCCCCTGCCTGGCTGGTCCTAGTGTTTAAAAGCTCCCGTGGGGCAGTTACTCACCTGCTAGAAATGAGAGCAAGATGAAACACAGCTACGTTTCACAAAGGATTTAGTACAGCCTTCAGATGACTTTAGGTTATTAAATGAGCTTCTGGTTATTACCAGCACTAGTCACTGTGCAAACAGTGTGCTAAAAGTGAAGGGAGTTGTGGGTTATTGCCAATTTCCTGAGCTATTAAGTTCCTCTATTTACCTCGAAATACAAGGACAGGGAGAGGTTATCGGCCCCATAATAATTTCAAAGGACTGTATAGATATGAATCCAGTGTTAATTTTAGCTTTTCCAGATGTGGAAAACTGAAACGAGAGAGGGGAATGACTTTCTTCTAATTTATTCTTTTATCCTTTGACCCTTTTGTTCAGCTAAATAAATATTTTGAAACAGCCTTTTTTTTTTTTTTTTTTTTTTTTCTGCCCCTGCCATTTGTCCAAATCATTTTTTTTTTCTCCACCAGGAAAAAATATCACCGTGCAAGGTTGCAGTAGCTCACAGGCACCGGGCTTATCTCCTGCCGAGGAGCTCTGCAAGGCTATCTTTGTGTGCCTTTTGCAAACAGCCCCTTAAACTGCTAGCGGAGGTGAAAAATCTTCCATGATCCCTTCTGTGCCAGCAGTTCCTGCACTACGCAGATGACCTCGTGAGGAACTCTCTCTTGTATTGCAAAGAACGATGAGCTCACGAAGAATTACTGTGCTCCTCTAAAAGTCAGCTTTTAAGTGGAAAAGTTATTTCTTTGTTTGCCTTTTTTAGGGCTGTTATTACTCTTAACCGGTCATGGACTGATGCCTGAAGCTGAATTACAGGCATGTGTACTGGCTTCTATTTTTTTTCCCTTTTATCACGGGTCGTTGCTGTTTCCTGTTCCACTCGGGCGCGTTTCCCCGCTCCCGGCCGCTGCGCCGTCGCGGCTCCATCGCCCGGAGCGGGCTGCGTGCCTGTGCTCCGCCGGGTGCCGAGTGCCGCATCAGTGGGAGGGAAGTAACGCTGACAGCTCCGCTCTCCGGCAGCGCATTGCCGGCATTCCTGCCCGGGGCACCCCGAGAGCCTGGGAAAAGCCTGGCATTTCTATGGGCCCTCTCCAGAAACTGTCGGCTGGGTTTTGGAGGTGGCAGGAATACGGAGCATCTCTTTTTGGTGCCGCAAAATGAGCATTGCAGGCACGAGGGGAAGGGTTGGCCGGGAAGATAGGGCTACCTCATGCCCAAGAGTGTCATAAGGTGTTACAAAGTGATGGTAGCCAAACACCACTTATTTTGGATTCTTAGAACAGAGAGTGACTTGTACAAAGTGGAGAAGATGGGGTTGGGGATGGGTGCACCTGTGATGCCACTGGGATCCTCCAGGCCGGTCAGGAGAGGCACTATGGCACCCAGTGCTTGGGCTGGCTCCTGTTTTGGCTTGGGCTGGACACGGTGGAGAGCAGCAGCTGCTGGGGACCATTTGACTGCTGCCCCGGGGAACTGCCAGGCTCACTCCCAGGCTCTTTGGAAATCACTCCTCTGCGTTTTCCCGAGGGCTTGGAGAGTCGTGAGCCACAGCTGCCTCCAGTTGTGAAACTGCAGCAGCGTGGTGATCCAGCCCAAGCCCTGCCACCCATCCCCCTTTGCTCTCCGTCACGGGGACCACCAGCAGAAGACTGGGAGCAGAGGACTCAGGGAGGCAGCAGGGAGTTACGCAGGGTTTGCTCTGGTTTTGTTGGTGCTTTAAATACATCTGGAGAAACCTTCCCAGGTGGCTTTAGCTCTGAAGGTGCCTGAGCATGCGGAAAAGGAACTGTCTTTGCCTTAGACCGTCTCCAAGGAGCTCACCGGTCTCTTGGGGATGTGCCGAGATGCTGCTTTGGCAGCGGATCTGCTAATGGCAATTTCCTCATTGCAAAATTGTACAAGTGCTAATCCAGCTCAACAAGAGCTTCTCCATAAAACTCAATAGGGTTCTCCAAAAGATCTTCAACCCTGCTCTGTAGCTGAATTCATAATCTCAGGACCTCTTAGCAGACCTCTCCTAGAGTGGGGTTGCAGTGGAAGGCTCTCTAAGGTGGTAATGTAGAGAAATGTTTAGGTCCTATCTCAGGAAGAGAGAGACCCTTTTTTAATAAACAGAGTCTTAGCTGGTTTGGGAAGGTGTAGTATCCATGCTTACCACCTTTATTCCCAGGGCTTGGGAAATCTGAGCAAAGGCAGTGTTTTATGGCAACCTTTGCCTGGGCATGTGGACCAGCCACAAATAACAGGGAAAGCTTTTGACTGGTAAGTAAAACCACGTTAAAGCTGAACTATCATTTCCAGAAAATACTTTTTTTCCAAGTGTTGTCTTTAGTTCTGACTGTTTCAACCACAGAGTTACCTTTTGGAAGGTAATTTTAAGCAATCCAGACATTTTCCTGCAAGACTTGTGTGCGAGAGTCTCCTTCACTCCCGGAGCTCACCCACCAACAAAAAGTGCTCACACAGGTATCCTTAACATAGCATTTAACTGTTCACAGCAAATGTAAAACTTGCATAAAAGGCAAGATTATATACATGCAAAAGTGGCACAGCTACAAATATGGCTTCGCTGGCTGTGATTTTCTGTTTTTTTTTTTTTTTTTATAATTTACCTGAATCTTCAGGGGATGTAATGGTTAATTTTCAAAGCTTTCGACTGAGGGTTTTTCACTGCATTCACTCAAATGGAGTCAAAACCTTAAATCAAGCTGAATTCAGGAGAAGTAATTTATTCTTGCTGAGCTCTGGATATGCCGAGCCCTCTTCTTCCTCCCTCATCTCTGAGTTGCACACACATGTTGGGTGGGAGAGGGCTGTAAAACACGGTGCCAGCAGCTGTTCCACAGCACCCGCTTGCCTTCCTGATGGATGAGGCTGCTGCAAAGCTTTGGCAAATATTAGAGAGGTGCAACTGTCCTTCCCCTCTCCAGCTGCACGCGCTGCATCCTGCACAGTGACTGATCAGTGTGAAATCTGGTTTGCCTTTGCCGCTGTCAGTTTTGTCGTTCTACTGCAGGTACCTGTGAGCTAAGGTGCACCGAGAGCAAGGAAGTGCCTAAAAACACTATTTATGTGGTTCTCCTAATGATTCTCCTAACCTCACACATTATGACCTTTCTTCAGCCCTGACCATGCAGCATCTATAAAATCCGGTAGCTCCCCTGACCTGCAGCCTGGTAAAGGCAGGCTTAAGCGGGTAGGGATCGGTATGCATCATTTTGAGGAAAAAAAAAATAACTTAAAAATCCCTTTGTCACGGAGAAATGCATCTCAGGGCTGAGAGTTCGTTCAATACTTGTACCTAGTCCTATGCATGTAGCCACTTTCTCTGAAGCTGGCAGGTTTAGCCTGGCTTTTAGTTATGACGCCACCACATGGAACTGTCACACTTGAGATAACAGAGGCTTCTAGCCATAAGATCTCTGTCCTGCCCTGCTCTGGGCTTTTGGGACTACTAAATCAGACCTTGTGCATGCGCATTAAGGCATCAGGACACAGTTGTTTTGAGCACTCAGGTGTTGACTGTGCAACACCAGAAGGCTGCATCTGCAGTTGGCAGAATGACAGAATGACAGAAAGGCCGAGGTTGGAAGGGACCTTCAGAGATCATCCAGTCCAACCCCCCTGCTCCAGCAGGGACACCCAGAGCAGGTGGCACAGGGTGGCATCCAGGCGGGTTTGGAAGATCTCCAGAGAAGGAGACTCCACAGCCTCTCTGGGCAGCCTGTTCCAGGGCTCTGTCACCCTCACAGGAAAGAAGTTCTTCCTCACATGGAGGTGGAACTTCTTGTGTTTCAATTTGTAGTTCATTGCAGCTGGGCTATTTAACAGCATTGCTATCGATGGCTGCAAGGTTAGTGGGCTAGAGAGTTTAAAAGTGCAGCTGATTTTTCTACATGTGCCCCCTCGCAGCCCTGAAAATAACTTGGCTACTACCAAGTAGCCAAGTGGCTCATCACTACTCCCCCTGCACCGCCTCAAGCTCAGTTTTTGTGTTCTTCCCCTCTCTCCTCCAAGAAACCTTGCTCTTTGGCATTGGCAGCCCCAAAGATGTTGCCAGCCCCTGGGTTTACCTGCTGGCTACTCACAGCATTCAAATCGCTTGTATGCTGAGACTTGCATGCAAGTGAATTGCCAGGTCTGAGTGGGGAAAAAAAGAGAGAGTATCGAGCAGCCAGGAGTGCTTGATAACTGCTCACCCTCAGCAGGCTCTCATGCCCCTAAATCTTGTTGTGGCTTAGGACTGAGGCAGCGTTTGTCATCAGAATTTTTTACATATGAGGTCTGCAGGGCTCTGTGGCCAGTTCTGCTTGCTGTCTATGCTGAAGTCTAAGCCTGTATCTTTCTGTGCAGAGGAATAGAAATATATGAACACTTGGGGCAGGTTGTGGGAGTGGTGGGGAATTTGGGGTTCCCACCAGGAACAGGGAGTCCCGATTCCTAAGGAAATAGCTGAATTCAACGGTGAGGTAGTTAAGAAATATCCAAGGTTTTTCCTCTGCAACTCCTTGCTGCCCTGCAAAAACTTTTTCCGCAGAGTGAGGCTATCGCTGCTCTCATTCGTGATGCCTGTCAATGTAAATCTAGCAGATGAGGAGTCTGCACAATTCACACCCCTTTCTCTAATTAACTGGGTGGCCTCCTTGGCAATCTGATCTCCTAATCATGCAGACTCCCTGCGAGGGAAGGGCATGCTGCACATTAACATTTGCCCTTCAGCTTGGGGCTCTACCCAGCAGCATATGGAAAGCCTCAATCCGTTGGTGGGAGGGATGCATTGGTGAGATGACTCAAGGAGCAGGGTCATCTCGCATGTTGCTGCTCCACGTAAAGGTCTGGAGGCTGCGGGGCACTACGGCCTCTCCCTACCATTCCCCGGCTTATATTAGACACCACGCTGATATCTGAGGGAGTCTTTCCAAATGACTTGGAAACACCCTGTTGGCACAATGGGCCTGGCTTTGCTTAGCCCTTGTGGAGGTCTTTCCATGAGTTTTTTGCATTCACAACCATCTAACAGCACCAAAGCCCAAAAACAGAGGACTCATTACCTCTAAAGAGTAAAAATCTCAAAGAAGTTCCAAATGACCATGACAAAGATGTTTTCATTCACAAATGTCATAGCTCATTAAACCTTCCCAAATAATTAAAAGGAATATGTAATGCAAAAACATGAGGTGTTCGGGAAAAACTAAAAAATAAAGCTCTGAGGGTGAAATTGCAGCACCACCCAAGTATGCGGCAAAATTTTCACTGACTTCAGCGAAGGACTTTGCCGTTACTGTTGACTTCTTTGGGAAGCTCGTGACGCTTTTTGCCTTTTCACTAGTCACTATAAAAATACATGAAGATTTTTCTTCTGTTGTGTGAGTCATGATTTGGCCTTCTTGGTTAAGGAGAGAAGAAGTAGACACCATAAAAGTTCAGCGTCAGCTTTTCAAGAGTTCACTCTCTAATATGATGTTTTCTTCAGATGATCTAGTCATCCAGGCCCCCAGGAGGAAGTGTAGAGATCACTTTGGAAAGTCTGATGCTTGTTTAGATGTTGCAAAAAGAGCATGTTTGATAAGTGCTCCCCACTTTTGTACGCCAGCCCCTTGAACAAACATCTGGCCTGAACTCCAGCCCAAGCAAGGTTGTAGCAGCAGTTTCAACCCTTAAGTCTGTTATTGTGCTCATCTGTATGGATTTAAACCAGCTGATGGTAACAAAACATGTGTTGGTTATTAATGACTGAATTCTGCCTTCTTCCCTCTAATTTGGCTGTAGGAACGGGCATTTGCCTCCTGCGAACAGCAGTGGAGAAATTGCTATTAGCACAGTTTTATGAGTCACTCATATTCCTGATAACACAAATAGGAGGCAAACAAAAGTGGCAGGGCGAGATAAGCGCTCAAGGAGAGGACGTGTACCCAAGGGAAGGGGCAGGCTGAGCCCAGCATTGAATGGCCGTGGCAGCTGTTTGCTTGCCGGCAAATGCCTCATCAGTCTTTTCTTTGTGTGGTATATGTAATTACTGAGATACTTCTCCTCTATTGCTCACCTGCCATTTGAGCCAGGTCCTGGGATTGCATACCCTCACACCCGTCAAGATCAAATGTGCCTGTCTTGCACAGGGGGCCACCAAACAGGTTTTACTCATTGACCAGTAAAGCCAGCACAGAGAGAGGAATGGAAATCTTGGTTTTGTTCTTTTTAGTATTTTAATTCCCTTTGTCTTCAGACTGAAATTAATTCTTGCACCTTTACACTGTGATTTTCTTGTCTTCGGTGTCAGCACTGCCTAGAAGTGGTGATTAAAACTGCTGTTCAGTGGAGAGGGTGGTTCGCAAGGGAGACCTTCCTCTGTGGCTTTGCATCCTGTTTGCTGCACCAGCCTCTGGAGACAGGCACTTTGGCGCAGGGTCCGTCTTCTGGTTGTATTTGTACAGCATGTCCATGGTGGGATGGTTGAGCAGGACTGATCATCCTGTGTTGTGACGATAACACTGACAATAACAGAGCATTAGTCGGTCGTCTTTGAAGAGGACTTATCTGCCAGTGCAAGTCATGCCAGCTGAATGCGGCATGAAGATTGTTGTTGTTTTTCTTATCCTTTAATGTAAGTTTCTGTTTCTCTGAGGAAAGACATTGACTTCATAGCATTGTGCAAAAAAGGAGACCGGGGAACTTCATCCAGCTCTGACGCTTCACTGTCTCCTCCGTTCTGACTCACCTTCTCCTCACTTAATTATTCTGTCTTGTCCCAAATCTGTGCTTCTGTGAATGTGCTCGGCTCATAGCAAGCCTCTCCACCATTAGCATGAGTGAGGAAATGGTTGCGTGATGTTGTTGTCAGTGAATGGTTTATCTAGTTATAATTCCCATGGCTCCAGTTCTGGGAGTGCTTATACATAGACCTCATTTTGCAGGAGTGGCAAGGGTAAAGGTCAGTATTTATGAATCATTTCCTCCTGGCTCTGGCAATGAGGTTGATTTGCAGAGTGAGTCATGGAGGAGCAGCCCAGAGTGGCGACAATCTCCCAGGCGAAGACCTTCAGGTCCTAAGTGACCCTTGGGCATTGCCACCAAGTTAGCATCATTTAACATCCCTAGTCATAAGAGTTTCTATTTATTGAGTACTGTAGGTGCCGTAGATCCTGTACGAGGTGCTTGCCAAATACTCTGCTCTCCTGGAAGTGTCACCAGGACCTGCATGTGTGAATGTCTGGGTGGTAAATCAAGGACTGCACAGCAAAAACAACAGAGGAGCCTAGAAGCTCTTCCTCTGTTCAGAAGAAGGCTTATATTCTGCTTGAGAATGCTCAAGTTGTTATGGAAGGGGAAAGATTTTACTGTGGGGAATAACACGATATGAGAAAGTAGTTGCCATTGGACTGATCACCACAGTGACGTTTTCTCCACGCTTGGGAGTTTTATTCAGTAAAACCACTTAGAGCTGTGTTTATTTCAGTGTTTGGAGAAGTTTTAACCCACCAACAACACAGCTTCAGTAAAAAGGGGAAACTGCTGCATCTTCTCACATCAGATCACATCAGATGTGTTTTCTGTTTCTCAAAGCTGTGGCTGACACACAGAGCCAAAGAGGGGAAGATCCATCAGTGTTATTAGCTCCTCAAAATCTGGTGAGAAATAGGATCCCAGCACTCAGGCAGCTATCCCTGCCTTTTCTGTTGGCTGACAACACATCTTAAAGTCCTTTACTGCCCTGGCATCTATGTCTATGACTGATTTGTTGCAATGCTCTATCTCTGACACAGAGGTCCTTGGAAGGAAACTGCTATGAGATGGAGCAGATGGAGCACTACCATTATTTTTTTGAGTATTTATTAGTGTCTAGGAGCCAGCTGAGCACTGGGTACTGCTGCGTTATGAGCTCCACAAACACAGAGCAAGCTCATTCCCTACAGAGCATGAAGCCTGAAAAGACTGAGAGGCAGAGAGAGGTTGCATATGATACCTTTGTAATTGCTCATGTATCATATCACCAGTAAATTACTACCTAAAGGATGCATCCTCTCACTCAAGAGATCCAGTTTCAGGGAAAACATTAAATTCCCTATGTGCTACAGGAGATCTGCAGGAGAAACATCTCCACTCCCTGCGCCTCTCCGTGCAGCCTCCTGCCGATGCCGTCACCTCTCTCTACCCCGATCAAAGCCGAGGGCAGAAGTTTTTGGTGCTAACAGCAGGAGGCAAGCGTGTTGACTAGCTGCAGCTCCCAGTGAGGTTGTTTGCATTGTGATCCCAGCTCTTTCCTGGACAGGACATCCATCTAAAAAACTGCTGGAAAGTCACCCTGAGATTTCTGAATGGCTTTGCACACCATCGCCACAAGGGCCTCAGTCTACAGTGGTAGCTGCAAGCCTAATCCTGGAAACCTAATTAGCAGGGAGACAAGCTACAGGGGAATTACATATGGTGCACTCACTTTTCGGGAGGCAGAAATGGATGGGCACAAGGAGGAACTGGTCACAGCGCTAATTCTGCAGCGCCCGAGGGCTGAGCAGCTCCTTCATCTGGGATATCTCACACTTCTTTCAAACTGGTGTGTGGATTTTCCTTCCTTCCTTCCTTCCTTCCTTCCTTCCTTCCTTCCTTCCTTCCTTCCTTCCTTCCTTCCTTCCTTCCTTCCTTCCTTCCTTCCTTCCTTCCTTCCTTCCTTCCTTCCTTCCTTCCTTCCTTCCTTCCTTCCTTCCTTCCTTCCTTCCTTCCTTCCTTCCTTCCTCCCTCCCTCCCTCCCTCCCTCCCTCCCTCCCTCCCTCCCTCCCTTCCTTCCTTCCTTCCTTCCTTCCTTCCTTCCTTCCTTCCTTCCTTCCTTCCTTCCTTCCTTCCTTCCTTCCTTCCTTCCTTCCTTCCTTCCTTCCTTCCTTCCTTCCTTCCTTCCTTCCTTCCTTCCTTCCTTCCTTCCTTCCTTCCTCCCTCCCTCCCTCCCTCCCTCCCTCCCTCCCTTCCTTCCTTCCTTCCTTCCTTCCTTCCTTCCTTCCTTCCTTCCTTCCTTCCTTCCTTCCTTCCTTCCTTCCTTCCTTCCTTCCTTCCTTCCTTCCTTCCTTCCTTCCTTCCTTCCTTCCTTCCTTCCTTCCTTCCTTCCTTCCTTCCTTCCTTCCTTTTCCTTCCTTCCTTCCTTCCTTCCTTCCTTCCTTCCTTCCTTCCTTCCTTCCTTCCTTCCTTCCTTCCTTCCTTCCTTCCTTCCTTCCTTCCTTCCTTCCTTCCTTCCTTCCTTCCTTCCTTCCTTCCTTCCTTCCTTCCTTCCTTCCTTCCTTCCTCCCTCCCTCCCTCCCTCCCTTCCTTCCTTCCTCCCTCCCTTCCTTCCTTCCTCCCTCCCTTCCTTCCTTCTTTTTCTTTTTTTTCTTTCCAGCAAATTCTCTGGAAACTGGTGACACTTTGTTGCCAGTAATCACACAGACTCCCAGAATGGTTGAGGTTGGAAGGGGCCTCTAGAGATCATCTAGTCCAACCCCCCTGCTCCAGCAGGGACACCTAGAGCACATGGCACAGGGTGGCATCCAGGCAGGTTTGGAAGATCTCCAGAGAAGGAGACTCCACAGCCTCTCTGGGCAGCCTGTTCCAGGGCTCTGTCACCCTCACAGGAAAGAAGTTCTTCCTCACATGGAGATGGAACTTCCTGTGTTTTAATTTATACCCATTATCCCTTGTTCTGTCACTGGACACAGAGAAGGGTTTGGCCCCATCCTCCCTACATTCTCCCCTCAGGTATTTGTACATATTGATCTGATCCCCTCTCAGTCTTCTCTTCTCCAGGCTGAGCAAGGCCAGCTCACTTAGTCTTTCCTCATAAGATAGATGCTCCAGTCCCTTAATCATGATAGTTGCTCTTAAAGGAAAGTCAGTAATGGACTGAGCTCTGCTCTATGGCTAGGGGAAGGCACCTGGCCTCGAGGACCCTGCAGTGTTTATGGCTAACACAGCTTCAGCCAACACAACTCCAGGAGCAGAGCGGTTTTCATACGGCTCCACTTGGGAGTATTGCCGCTTCCTTATTTTTAAAATAGCCAGCAGCGTGAAGTCTCAGCATTTCACACGTTTGAAGGCCAGATTGTTTCCTCTGAAAGTAATCCGCAGCCACCTCCAATTACTAGGGAGAGGCAATGGTTGTCTTACTAATACAATGTCCTATTTTACTAATACAATGTCCTGGGTTGAATAGTTCCAATACTGACAACTGTACTGCAATTAACAAGGAATAACTTCAAATCACAGAAGTAGTTGTCACACATGCATGAAGCTGTTCTTCATCCTTAAGGCCTTAGAGCTCAATGGCATAATGTTAATTAACTAAATCCTCTCCATTCAGTTTAGGGCTTGAAGCTTTTTTCATATATCTTCAGTATCTTCAGAACTGGTGGCCATGATTCACAGGGAAAGCCTGGATATGTGAAACACCTGTTTCAACAGAGTTTTGAACCTTCATGGTCAATATTTGACATGAGACAGTTCTTTCTTCCCCCTGGGGTTTGTCAGTACTGCTGTTCAAATGCAGATTAACTCCTCCAGCTCTGTGTTGGAAGGTCCCCTATCTACTTACTTTACTGGACCAATCGACAGTCACTGAGAAAGGGGATATCAGCTCATTCTGAATTTGCACATTGTTCTTTCAGCTCTTGATATGCTTTTTTTTTCTTAAAAGGTTTCAATTTTCTCCTGGGTACCCATAAATCTGTGACAGGAAGTGACTGTCTCTCACTCAAAAATTCTTTTGTGTTTTTCATTTTTTCCCCCATCATAGAAATATGGCATGCTTTTGTTTACATATTTTGACAGTGACTCCTCTTGTTTTGATATAATCTTGAGTGCCTTGTGCTTTAAATGTGCTAATAGTGTTAGGTATGCACGTATGTGTAGCCATAGTCAACATTGGGTCATTTTTCACATATGATTACTCACTGAATCAAGCATCTTGTGTACAAGTCAATGGTTTTTCAGCTTTTCTTTTTGGTCGATATTTCTTTTCTTGAAATCTTATGTCATAAGCCTCTTTGGAGAAGGCAGAGCGAAAGAAAACACTCAGGAGAATGTTGCCTTATTTGTGTGTATAAATTAAGTCAGAGAACACATCTGTGGCAGCTTGCTGTTCTTGGTTTTGCGTACATGGGGAGAATGGAGACAAGGCCATGGACACAGGATGAAAATGCTCTTCACAAAAGATTTTGAGCTTTCAAATCTGGCTTTAAGTGGGAACACCAGGATCCAGGGCCCAGCATTCTTGTGCCATTTTCTTTACGGTGAATTTCCCCTGCAATGTGACCGTTTTTCTTGCTGTCCCCATTCCCTGCCTTCCAGCACATTGTCAGAATAAAGCATGCAGATAAGTGTTCAAGCATTTCCTGTGCTCATAACCCTGTCTCCTGAGGGACAGTTAATCTGATCCAGCCGAAAGCTTTAGTACCCAAGTCTCAATGTGTCTCTTACGTACCCACCCTATATAGTTTCTTTACTGAATGGTATAAAACACTTTAAGACTCTTCCTCTGTCTACAACTGCCGGGGAACAGGGGCATTTTTGCTTCAATATTAAGTATCATGTATCTAAATATAATAACATTCTACATTATATATAGCTTCACTCTGTGTGTGTGTATATATATATATATAATAATATATATATACATATATACACACACAACACATTTTTTAAACCAGTGGGCTTAAAAAAAACTCCAGCCAGGGGCCAACATATCATGCACTGGAAAAAAATTACAGTTCTGAAAATGTAAAAGATTGAAACTTGTCTGTGGCTTTGTTTCTTCTGCTTTATAACTGTCCCTGGATTATTAAGGAAAGTGGTAACTGGACAACTGGCATGCATATATCTTTTAAAAACAAGACTCTCCCCATTTAGTGTCTGTTTCCTAAGCCTTGTCACAAGGTTAGGTCTGCTTTATGTATGTTCTGCTTGACTAACTTCACCATCCACTTTTTTGGAAACTATTTAGGCTTTCTGTAAGAGAAAAAGAAAGCCTCTTCTCTTAAGCTGAAGTTGTGCCAAATCTAATCTCCGGCCAACAAATATTTTTTTCTTCCCTTAATTTGATTTATTTACTTTTTATCCTAGCCCCGTATATTGTTTCATTGCATGGAGCTGTGAGTGTAGTAGGTTGGCAGGACACCTGTTGCGTAAATCTTTGTGATTTTTATAATGATGTGAACTCCTGCTGGCAAGGACAGCTGTATCTCACATTTAAACAGAGAGTATAAGGTATCACAGGAGGAAGGAGAAAAAAAAAACAGCATAAGAAAAATATGCATGAGTGGATGGAGTCTGCTGTTAAGACTTATAAGCTGAATGAGTTACAGTTGAAGCAGATAATAAAAGAAAACCATCCTGTTTCTTCTAAGACAAAGTGTGTTTTCTTACAGGAGTTTCCTGAGGGTTTTGCATTTCTGACAAGGGACAGAAAGGACAGCTGGTCCACACAGAAACACACATGCTGATTAACCTAGACGTTGCTTTACACCCAGAGGATATTCAACAAGCAGGGACATCGCTAAGGAATACTGGCAAAACTTGCAGGAATCCCTCATATGGAAACAAATTCCCCTAAATTCCTCAGACTTGTTGGCTTCAGCAAGATCCTCTGCATGGTCAAGGAGAGCAAGCCCTGAACTTTGCAAAACACAGGGTTTTCTCCTCCTGCTGCCCTTCAGCCTCATCTTCCTCTTCACCACAAATTTCCGTGCCTGGGAGCTGTGACAGACCCACCACGGTGGAGATCTGCTGGCCCCCGGTTTGGATGAGCTGTCCCATCAGTGACAGCAGGTGAAGGTTGCTGGCCAGGGCAGAAAGCCATTTCTTGGGTGAGATGCAGGGAGCTGCTGGTGCTCAGACCCCTCAGCTTGAGGCCACGTAGGAGGCGGCCACTGGCCTGCTCGGCCCTGCTGAGGAAGACACATTTTTGGCATGTCCAGCAGCATGTGGGGAGGGTGGACACTGGACCTCCCTAGGCTGGGAGGGTGCAGGCGGCTGCAGGGGCACCTGCAAATTATGAACTGCAATCACACATTTAAATCTGAGTATTTCACCCAGTGCAATAAGCAGCTGTCAGAAACAAATGTGAGAAATGGCACTCTGAGTCTGCAATGGAAAATTTGCCTGTACACAGAGCAAAATTGGACCTTCAGGGAACAGCCTGAGAAGGAAAGTATAATAATGATGTAGGAAGGGTGACAAAGGAAGAAGTCAATGTTTGCAACCAGATTATTTGGACTTTTCCTTCAGCTTTAGACTACTCGTGCTATTGGCTTAGATCATGTCAAGTTTACCCATAGTCAGATAGTATTCTCCACAAGCGTATCCCAAATATTTAATTCATTTATTTCTCTCATCCACTTCCCTTTCCTCTTCCATTTCACTAGCACAGATGTCAGTTCAACAAATAAAGTACGTGGGCAGAACAATGGAACTATTCTGTTGTAAAAAAGACGAGATTATTTCATTCTCCTGCTATTAACTTAAAAAGAAAAGGCCTTTTGTACCTTTTATACAAGCATGTGTAATGATAGGATTGTGACCCTCATCTCCTTAACTTCTGAGGAAATGATTCATGAAGGAGGGTATCTGGTTTGAAAGACTGTCGGTGTACCCTGCACTTCCTTTTCCATAGAAACCTCTTTCAAAGAAGAAGAAAAAATTAATTCCTGAGTGAAATGCAACACAGGCAACCTGGGCTGGGCTCCTTCCTTCCCCCATCACGCTGCTGCCTGATCCTAGCTGTGCTGTGAAGGAGTTTTAGGAGTTTGTCATCTATTTAGATATATAACCTAATTTTCTATGGTTCTGCATCATATTTTCTTTTATGGGGATAGTGGAATGAGGGAAATGGGAGAAGAAGTGGCTAGCAATGGGTGAAGGAGACATGTATTTTCCGTATGGAAAAAAAATACATGATTTTGAGGGTTTGCCTAAAAACACTATCTCTCTGGAATAATCAATGGCTAAATAAACATGGAAAGAAATAACCTCTTGGATATAAGAAGTTATTATTTTTATATGCGACAAAAATATTACTGTTGCTACTGTAAATATTGACTGTAAAAACAAATGTACCATCATACTGAAAACATGGACTATGACTCTTTCACTCAGAAGATGCAGTGTTTTTCTTTTCATGCCTTGAACAATTTTCTTTCTGTACCTAGAGATGCTGTGAGCGTGAGGCCTTCAAGCATCTCTCCACTTCCTGCACGCAGACGTTTCACATGGAGCCAGCTGGATGGCGCGTTGCTGCGGCTTAGCGAGGTGCGGAGGCCGAGGAAAGCCCAGTGGATGTGGCTCTCGCCCTCCCAGCTACGCACCAGCCCCTGCTCTGCATACCCCATCTCTGGCATCCTCCCCTGTCATAATTCCTGCTGTGCGTTTGGCCATACTGGAGCCTTGGAAGGGCTGACATTGCTCTAGGGTAAAAAAAAAAAAGGAGGGGAGAGAGAGAAAGAAAGAGAGAGAGACGGGAGGGAGGGAGGAAGGAAGGGAGGGAGGAAGGGAGGGAGGGAGGGAGGGAGGGAGGGAGGAAGGAAGGAAGGAAGGAAGGAAGGAAGGAAGGAAGGAAGGAAGGAAGGAAGGAAGGAAGGAAGGAAGGAAGGAAGGAAGGAAGGAAGGAAGGAAGGAAGGAAGGAAGGAAGGAAGGAAGGAAGGAAGGAAGGAAGGAAGGAAGGAAGGAAGGAAGGAAGGAAGGAAGGAAGGAAGGAAGGAAGGAAGGAAGGAAGGAAGGAAGGAAGGAAGGAAGGAAGGAAGGAAATACAGACTCTTTGGCATAGGGCAGTGAGTTGGCTTTGGGATGGGCTGTAGGGCTGGTGGAGGGACACGCTCCCGGATTGGTGGCAGTGTGGGCAGGATGCTTATTCCCTACATCAGCCCAAGTGCCTCATCCAGCCATCCAGGAAAAAAAAAAATGGAAAAAATGTATATATACATATGTATTTTTTGAGTGAACGCAATTGGGTTTTTCTCCTCCCTGAGCTGCCTCCACCACATAATGGGGCTGGTGGTGGTGTTTGCTGGCGTTTTGATACACTTGACAGTCCCATTTCTCTCGGTCATGAATCACATAGCGCATTGATAAGGACGGACATTACTCACCAGAAAACCATGGGCCTGATGCAGTGAAACCGTCATGGTCTATTTTGAAAATGTTATCTCATGCTCGCTTCCTTGTACATCAGGCATTAGTCTCAACAACAACAATCTGTTAAGAGAGCTCGTTACTTGTTTCTAGGAAAGCTCTTCTGCTATTTACTGTCATTCAGTTGTGTTTTGCTTGTGAACGGCACACCCATAAGCGGCTACAAAACATGGATTCAGTGGAGCCGTGGGGTGGCACGTCTCCAAGCGCAGAGCTGTTCAGTTTTCTGGCCACATAGCTGGTCATGCGCATCCAGCGGCCACTTTGCGCTGCCCTTGGGCCATTTTTCCATACTCTATTCTGTGACTGACATTTGCAAGGGTTTGAAATTTCTGCCTAGATTTTATTGAGAAGATGGTTTAGCAAGCCGTG
Organism: Tinamus guttatus; assembly: GCF_059628265.1. Taxonomy (NCBI): domain Eukaryota; kingdom Metazoa; phylum Chordata; class Aves; order Tinamiformes; family Tinamidae; genus Tinamus; species Tinamus guttatus. Next base: position 4,587,399 of record NW_028288705.1, on the reverse strand, counting down.
ATTAGTGTTTTCTCTCATTTCAGATCTTCTTGCCATTTATATCATGACTAGTGTTCATCTTAGCGCAGTACTTGGGTTTTAATTAAAAACTGGCCAGTGTGACCGGCCGTAACTTGGGAAATAATGTAATAAAATGAATAAGGACAAGGAACAGAAACTACTTTATTTGAGACTAGATTTTGACATCCTTGTGATGAACAATAGCCTAATCTTTGAATAATCCTGTTGCTTTCATTTTATGTATTCCTGAGGGACTCCTTCCACAGAGGCAGGTAAGACACAGTCCAGCACAACCTGGGCCATTGCAGCTGCTCATCTTTGGGTGTCCAGAAGGTTTTCTTGCTCCAGCATGCCAAGTATTCTGGATATTTCACAGCATGTTGCTGTCCCAATCTCCTCATCTTCCTTTAAAGGGCCGCTAGAATTGGACTGTTAGATTCCAACACTGAATTTAACGTTCTTTAAGTTTCTGAACAGTCATCAAAGAGGTCATTAATCATGTATCATGTGTCTTTAAGAGACGACTGACTTTCTCCATTTTAGGTCAATATTGAAGTACATCTACCCTATAGTCTGATGACCATTAGTGGTTAGCACAGAGCTATGGAGCTACTAGAATTTATGCTGGCCTTCCCACAACTAGGAAAATCTTAAACTATTTTTCCACTGCATGAGGGTGCCCAGGTCCTCCATCCCCTATAGTCTTTGATGAGGGTGGAGCCTGCTTTTGTTTTCGTCCTGCACAGGGGCAAGCACATATTAGCTATTTTAATATATTACATTTATCCTCATTGCTCTTTCCAGCCACATATATGCTTAAACTGGCCTTGCTTCAGCAATACAGCAAGGCAAATCCATAATCGGGGAGGACAAAATACAATCTTCAGGGGATGCCTGAAGAGAAACCTCATGCCAGGGCCACATCTTAGCAAAGGTACCAGTATGCTCCCCCATCCCATGTATCTACAGGTCCTTGTGGGGACACTGTGTGGCAATGCCAAGCTATGTGGGCAGAGTAGGGCTACATCAGCATGTAGACCAGCTCAAAAAGCATCAAAAATGATGTCAAAAATTGTTTGTACGTATTTGAGCATGGGTGTAAATTTGTCTCTGGGAGCAGTGAGTATGCAGGAGAAAACCCTGGCTATGTTGTTCCTAGATGGAGGAATGAGCTGCTCAAGGCTAGATCTACTTCAAAGTAGACACATGAAGGAAACAGATCTATTTATAGATGGCTAGGTTCAAGAGCAGCTTTATACCTTACCTTAACTTAAAGGTTAGAGAGAATACCCGAAGGCAGAGAAACCTTTTGTTTTTCTTCCTCTCAGCTGAATAAGATTAGTCATTTTTAGACTCCCCTGATGTCTTTTCTTCGCTGTGTGCTCAGTTGCACTCTGCTGCTTCCACTCCTCTACTATGGTTTCATGCTTTTACCTGTAGCAGAAGTTCATGGTAGGTTACAGATTATTCAGAAAACATAGACAGTCTTGGTATTTTCTCAGCCCAGAGAGCCTCACATTCATCCTTGATTGAATTCCATTAACTCAATATGTTATGCACATTAACTTCTGCTATGCTATCCTGAGTGCTTGACACAGTTAATGACACCAAATCCTACTCTAGAAGCGTAAATGTAAATCCATGTTCCTGCTTGCCCCATTCCAGTAATATTCATGCAGATGAAAGCTACAGTAATTTACAAATACACTGTTCAAGTGTTTTATATTCCCACTCAGCTGCTTACAGGGCCTGAAAATGTGGTTTCCTAGGAATTCAGGAAAACAACATTTTAAAAAAATGGGCTCATGCAGGAGTTTTGACGTAGTTCCTTTTTCTTCTTGCAAGACAATATATTTTTACAACTGGGCCTATCTATTTCTTCTGCTATTACATGCAATGCAAAATCTATATAGTAATCACATTTGCGAATCAGCAGCAGCCATTTCGATCAGCACCTGGAGGTGTTATCAAGCTCTTAGCTTGTGGCCTGCTTTAGTAAACAGGGAGAAACAGGTATTTCAGAATTTTTACTAGTGCAAAAATTAGGTCAAACTTGTATGAATTAAAAGACTATAAGCTGTGGCAATACCTGGTCTTGATGACAGCACAAAGCCAAAGTGCAAAGCAGTGATGGGGCTTTCACAGGCAAATGCAGCCTTCCCAGAATTGGGTGTTTTCTTGGCAGAAGCAACAGCCTGATGTGCAGTGCTGGCATTCCCCAAAATTTTGCTCTTATACCGGGTAGCAGGAGGACTTGAGTTTCACCTATGGAATTAATTCCAAAAGCAAAGTGAAGATAGCATTTCCCATTACAAATTCCTCAGAAATCCTAATTTAGGGAATTGATATTATTATTTTTTCTAGGTTCAAAATTTCTGGAGGGAAGCAATATCAAACAGGAGAAAGCATGTCCCAGTCTGCATAAACGGCCTGTGTAGCAAACGGATACACTTGCAGGAAAACAGTCTGTCTCTCCCGCACACACATCCAAAAACACCCATATACAGAACCATTTTTAACCTATTACAGAATGAGTTTGTGTGTCAGCTTTCATATTTTAGCATTTATATTTGTGATACTGATTTTATGTCCCACTGAGCAGAGGAGACATTATAAAAGCAGCAATCTTTTGGGAGCACATGAGTATTTTCCTGACTTCCTGCATATATTAAAATTCTCTTTGAATGGTAACAACAAAGAGATACTTCTTGCTCAGAATCTGGTGTTTGGGTTTTACTGCAAATAAGTTACTTGCAGGAAACAAACATGGAAGTTTCTATATTCCTCCAGAATGCAATTATTTCTTTATAATTAAGAAATCAGTTCATTGCTGCTTCTCTCCCTAGGGATAATTATTTAATGTAAACGAGTCCTTCCCGTGCAGACACTGCCTCTCTTTCTCAGGTTTTTCATCTTTGCCAGGGCTGATAAAAGGAGAGCTATGGCCGAGAGCTTGGCTTGTGTTTGGGAATACAACCGAAACCTCACGTTGCAATGGCAGCGGGATGAAGGGCTTCTTTGTGCTCCCCATCACGTGTGGCAAGGCTGCAACCTGCCTGCCCTGCAGCCTCACCCCGGGACATGTCCTTCTCCTGCGGTCTGCACTGCGGCCAGGTCACAAGCCCTGCCCCACCGCAACGAGGAGAAAACCACTGTAGCCTCCAGCATCTGCCTGGGCCAGCTGGTGCATCTCTCATCATGTTTTCCCACTTGACCAACAGACTAGAAGAGCCTGCTTAATTGTATAGTTTGTTTTATATCTTTTCAAAGCCTTGATAGCAGATTGTTGTTACGAGGGAAACAGCGAGCCCCCTCTAGGCAATGCTCAGCAGACGTGGGTTACTGTTTAAGGAGGTTCAAAGCACAGACTGTGTGCTGATGGTGTTCGAACAGACCAACATCACTGCAGATTTTGTGGGCTTTGAGTAACAGATGATGTACGAGTGGTCTCACATCTCTACTCACTCACCATACTCCCTTGCACGGCTCTCCCTGTATTCCCATGCAGCGCGAGTTGCCCATTTGGTAGATCAGGAGCTTTCCCACTCCTGCCCTTCCTTTTTCCCTGGGTTTGCTACGCTTCCCACAGGCTGCCTCAATAATGCCAGCCAGCATAGTGCTTGTAAGGGCTGATGGACCAGCCTGCCCTTGCCTCCATGGCAGAAGATCTCACTGGGACGATGCCACCAAGATCCCATGTGCCACAATGCCCATCATGAAGGAGGGGGATCCAGTGAGGGCGCATCTGGATAATGCACCTCCAAATTTTAAGAGTTTCTTGGAGTGAAGCTGAAACAAGAAATCTGTTCTGTGAACAGATGGATGCGTTTGGGGACTGCCCTCAATTTAGGGCACTTTTACTACTGCTATGAAATTCTGAAAGCATTCTGAAAGCATTATTACGAGGCATACATGTCCAATTCTGTAAGCATTTGAAAAAAAATTAATTATGCAAGGATCATTTATAATCCCATTAATCTTTGGAAGTCTTTCATTTTTTACATGGTCTGTACTTTACATGGATAAGTTTTAATTCAAGTAAATGAAGGTGAAACTATCATAGTTACTTCAAATTGGGACATAGATATTAGCTAATTAGTTAACATGATAGTTCAAATTCTGTGCTTTTTAAGGGCTATGGAATTTGGATGTACTTGTAGCAGCATTTAAGTGCATGTTAACTGCACAAGAATAAAGCTCATTCCTTGTAATTTTGCCAGGAATATTTTCTCAAATAATTAGGGTTTAGGCAAACAAATGAACAGGAACCACGCAAGAATTGTTGAAGGATCACCCGGTGAAAATTACAGTCTTCAAAGTCTTCTTGTGAAAATGCTGATTGATCTTAAAATTGCAAGGCCCTGAAGGAGTGCCCATGTGTGTGTGTGGTGGCCTCTCTGCCGAGGGCCGGCTGCCCCGAGGCACCTCTGCCCCACCAGCTCCCAGCCAAGCCACCACGACACCATGCCAGGGCCATCCCTCTTCGCCCTGTCCCACATCCCAGTAGCTGGTGGGAGTCCTGGCTCCCTGCCAGCTGATCTAGCTGGGAGAGCTCTCAGAGAGCTTTGTGAGTGCTCATCTGAGGTCTTTCTCCACCTATGCGTCTGTGAAGGACACTGCGTACTGACCAGGCATGTGACGTTTCCTGGTAATTTGGATATCTTTACAGCTTTGGGAGGTACAGTTCCATCTGCAAAGGTGCTGGTGCCCATTTAAGCATATAAGCATTAACATTTCCCTTTCTTCCTGGACTGCTCACTTGTGCTCTGCTCCATCAGGGAGAACCCATGACATGGCTCCTGGCTGGCAAGGCTTAATGTTTAGGCTGCCTAGTGCAAATATTTGTGGTGGCGTCTTTGAAACTCGCATTTTACAGATATTCCTTTAAGAGATTCATAAAATGTGAATGTCTAGTGAGCATCCCTGTCAGAAAGTAAATTCACCAAATGCTTGGGGGAGAGAGGGCTAAGAAGAGATGATAAGAGCAAATTCAGCTGCTAGCCTGAGTGAACGTTCTTAAACATTTCCATTTTAATTATCTACCTGGCTTTTAATCTCTCTTTTGAGGAGATGACTGGAATAATATGCACGCCAGCAGATGGGAATTAACTCATTCTGCACGCAGAGGACAACATCACCTTCTTGCAGTTTAGGATATCATGCTGTGAACAGTTAGGATCTGATTTCTCAAGATGGTAGATAAATCAATACACATGTTAACTGCAGAGCTTCCAAAGCACCTGATTAGGATCAGTTTCTTTCCAGATCCTCCTGGGTTTAGTAGGAGAAAAACCGTATATTCATAAAGGGAGTTGGGCATCTGTGCCTTCCTGACAAGGAGAATTCTTCCTTCTGGTTGACATATAGAGGTTCTGATTTTACATAATCAGGTTGTTTTCTTGCTTTATTTCTGTCTTGCCTCCTGGACATGCAAGCCCAGTCTGCCCAGCAGTTCTGCTTCACAAGAAGGGATGTGAAGGAGTGTTTTCCTCGCTGTCCTTTTATTATGCATTTATTTCAATAGATATTCCTTCATTAACAGACAAAAATGAGTGTGTGGGCTCTGGCCCCAGAGCTGGGTATTTTGGCACAACACTGAGGTCTCTTTGGATCTGGCAGAACTCTAACTAACAGAAAAACGATTTAATGGAAAATCCCACTCGGCTCTGCTATTGCTTTAAATCCTTAATTACCTAGCTCTATGTAGGCCTCACGTTCAAGAATAACTTTACCAACCACTGTAATTTCTTTGAGCTCAGTGGTACAAGCATTTAATATGATGCTGCTTCTTATGTCTTAATGAGACCTAAGCTATTTCATGTTGCTCTTTCCTCCTTGGAGGATGCTACTTGATGAAGAGTGTATGAATGCATGGAGTGGGTCCACTTTAACAGTCCTACTTCTACATCATCTTTCCTTAGTATGTGGGAATAAAGTATTAAAACTTTTTTGTTCTATAAATATCAAATATATGTATATATATTCACCTTTTACCATGTTTTTTTGAAACACTGCTCTTGTCCTTCCGTTGCAGTAACCTTTCCTGTTTGGTTGACTGTCTGCACAGATAGATCGGCGGCACCACTGACCAGACGAAGGCTGTTGGAAATGAGCCAGTTTGATTAACTGGTTAGCCATTTCCTAGCAGTAGTTTTAACCTAACGAACACTGGTCGGTCTGCAGTGGAACAGATTGCGGTGTGGTTTAATACACGTAATTATTCTCTGCTTAGACGGTGTTTTTTCAAGCTGGCTCCTGTTCCAGAGTGAAGGCTTGTCATAATTGATCAGCTTTTAAATCTCTCTGTAGTGTAGCCTTGTAAATAGCCTGTTAGTATGCATTTATTACAGCATGTGAGAATGCTTCACAAAATCAAATTTAGTATTAATTGCTTTAAGTGACTCTCTAGAAATAAATCCTCAGAGGGTGATGAATGTTATTAATGCAGTCATCACTTCTGGCTGGTTCCTTCTCAGCAGACAAAAATGAGTTTTAATTGTTAGGGGCCTGAGGCAAAGTCAAGATGCTCCAAGTGTTCCCAAAATACTAAATTTAAGATGACTACTCAGTGATGAATGCTTAGTAGAGGTACCGGCATGGTCTTAGTTTATGCTGGTGCAGCTATTTCAGGGAGTGTGAAAAGGAAGATTTTGGGGGACATTGTTATACTCCCCATCCTAGCAGCTCCCTGCAGATACACTAGTGAGAAGTATATAGGGAGCAAGGTGTCTTCATGAGTATTTCCAAGTCTGGGTGACAGGGCAGGAGGAGTAGGCCTCCCTTTTCTCCAGGGTAAGCTTTGCCTCCCTGCTGGAGGATGCCTTTTAGCCCAGAGCACGTCCCAGGGCAGATCAACCTTTAATGAAGACTGATGTGGAGGAGGCAGCTCTTTGCAGGATGGATCTCACTGAAATGGCTTTGTGCCCTCCTCAGCTGTCTGTGGTTGTGGAAAGGCAGCCTGTCCTGGCCAGACCCCTTATTGTGCAAAGGCTTCCTGGTTAGGAAGCCAAGCACTGCATTTATTGCATTCATATAAACAAAATGATGCACTTAAAAATCTACCCAAATGAGAGGATTTGATTTTTTTTTCCTAACATCTATGCTGTAGATCAAAGCTAAATTAATTTGAGAAATCCTAAGGCTTGCATTATGCAGATGAAATTAGATGATCATATTATTTCCTTCTGGCACCATAATCTATGAGTGAGGTTTTCTTAAATACATGACTCTTTCTTGATTATGCAGGTTTTTCTGAAAAGTGCTATTATTTCTTCATGTAAATACAGCCAGGGGAAGACAGCTTCTGATTTATACACAAATCAATACTCCCTTCTGATTGAACTCTGTGCTGCAAGGCTGTAATTATATTCATGGATTTTGTGTAGGTGTGAGACAGGAAGCAATTATCAGTCGCAGCCATGAAAGAATATAAAAGAAATCACACTTTCCTTTGGAGCCATAATGTTAATGACATTAGATAACGTCAACTGCTTTCACATGACTTCTGCTAACTGTTGTGTAGCCAAGGAAAAAATAACGGCAGATAGAACCGAAAAGCAGTGAGAGCTGTGGTTGAATAACATCAGCATGAATTCAGTGTGCTGCAATGTTTTGGGCTTTACCTTGCTGGAGGTAAAAAAAAAAAAAAAAAAAGAAAAAAAAACACGATATTTTAATTTGAATCAGAATATGTGATGGGTTTTAGTTCAAGTATTTTTTCCTCCACTTAGCTCCTACTTAATCATGGTTGTGAGCTGCTCCTCAGCAAGCCTCTGCAGTAGCAGGTGTTGCAGGAGCATTTAAAGAAAGCATCACCCAAGGCACTTTCACCGGGGAAAGAGCTAGCAAAATAAATGCATAAAAGTCTTCCCGAGGAAGATCTGAATCATTTGAATTATCAGCACTCGCTCACCAGTGGGCTCAGAAGGGATGTCACTGCAAAACATGCATGGCTACCATAGAAAACAGCCGTCACCTAAACATTGATGTGCCATGTCCAACACTGAAATGCATTTGAGTCACCAGGAGGACGTTGACTTTTCTTGTTTCTCGTTAGGTTTTGTGTGGGCTTTACAGTGCATATGTACCTTTAGTTTGTCCCCAGAGCAAGGCATCCAGCAGGGTGGTTTGCAGCAGCAAAGGCAGAGCCAAATATTGCAGGGCCCAGGGCTCACCAGTTAGCAGTAGTGATCAGCAGGGCAAACCAGCGCTGCTCAGTGGTCACAGCAAGGTCAAGCAAAGCTGGGCAGGGGGATCCCTCGGATACACAGGAGACCACATAGGGCTTAGGGGTTCTTAGAGATCACTGAACTGATTTGCCCCTTCCCTTGTTTTGCAAGGTGCTTTAAACGATAATGATGGACCTTGTATCACATCACACTTATGATATCATAGACTAAAGGGCTTCTATTTAAGGCTGTACCTTGTTTTCAGTTCTAAGGGGGCCACTTCCAGCCAGCTTGAAAGCTGATGTGCCTGAAGTGCAGTGGTTTTTTACTGTAATGATAGAAATTAACCTTTCAATTACCAACGTGAGCCTTGCTTATTCCATTCCACTAGTGCTTTTTTGTTTGTTTGTGTTTTGTGTGCTTGTTTGTTTGCTGTGTTTATAAAAATTCCTGTCTTTTCAGGAAACAGTGACTGCTAATGCCAGTGTTTGCACTTTACTGCAGAGCTCACTTAGGGTGTAAGGCCAGGAATATCCAGCCCTGTACGATGCATTAACTTCTCTTTTCCCCACCCAGGCTGAGATTTTTTTGTGTTATACCCTCAATTCCACCCTGAGATGCCAAAGCAGCTTGTCAATGACCATGCTCACAGATCTCACTGAAAGAGCACTTCTGAAAATCTAATGATTTATCTGGGGACTTAAAGGAGGACTCAGAAAGCTAATTCCCTCTCTCATATGAAATAAGAGTTGTGAGGGGAGGAATAACGAACCAGGACCCCTCCGTCTTTCAGGGGCTATGCAGAGGGTGAGTGATTTCACGATAAACAGCATGATGCCCACTGCAGCTCTACCAGGCTGCAGTAAAACGCCCTGAATACGCTCCGCTCTCCTTTGACCAAACTGCAGCTCAGGAAATGGCCGGGAACAGCCACAGGCAAACACTGAGGGCAGCTTCACATTGCGACCAAGCCCAGAATAACCGGAGCCTATATATATTTTTTTCTTTTACTATAAAGCAGGCAGCCACTTAGAAAATAAACACAGCCGCAGCGAGGAGGCTGTTCCACGAGAGCTGACCCGCTCCCTGGCCTCCCCTGTGGCCGGCTGGGCTTGCTGCCTTTTTTAATTTGGGAGTCACGCTGCTGGTGGGAATGCACATTCCTTGTGATTTCAAACAGCTGGATCCCTGATCAGGCTCCTGGGCCTCAAACCAGACACACATGAAGTGGACACAAACACGCAGGTGCTGGCGAGTAAACAAGTAAATAAATAGAAAAGCAAGCCCGGAGTCACTGTGCTGCTAACTTGGAGGGGATTTCATGGCCTCCAGGTTTCTGGGTAACCCTCGATAAACTAAGGAAGAGCCAGAAAGGCTCGGATGTCTGATTCCTGGGAAGGATCCCAGCAGCTGGGCTCCTGCACGTTGCTTTGGAAAGAGCCGTCAGCGTGTGAGCCTGGAGGGGGCCGGGCAGGCGCGTGTAGGTGTAAGAAGCGCAGACATGGGGAGTTACGTCAGCCTGTGAGCACACAGCCTAAATATTGGGGTTTTGGTGGTGGGTTTTGCTTTCTTTCTTCCTTCGGGGGGAAGGAGAACATATTGCTCCCCCCTTGCTCTCAGTTCTTGCCTTTCGTCATTCATTGCAATCTCGAGCTTCCTGTATTTGGGTAAATAATGTTATCATCTCTTTCCAGAAATGGTCCGGGACAAATTCTTCTTGGAAGTCCTTCCCACGCAGTTGTATTTCAGTGTCTTTTATTTCCCAGGCAGGCGGCAGGACCTCATGGCGAGCGCGTCTCAGCTCCCCCTCCCCGCCGGCAGCTGCGGAGGCAGCAGCGCCTCACAACACGTGCCCTAAAATGGGGAGCAGCCGCGTTCGCCATGACGCCCGGGGGCATCGCAGCGGCCTCCGGCCCTGGGGCTCCGGGGCGTCCCGCTCCTCACCATGCATCCCACGGCCACGCTGCCTTGAGGAGCTGCTGAATGAGTCACCCCATCTCTGGGGGAAAGAGCATGATGCTACATGCCTGATCCCGACGAGCCAGGTTAAAAGGTTTTTTTTTTTTTTTTTCTCCAATTAGAAGTATTTTTGGCCATGAGCACCTGTGAGTGATAAAACCCTCTAATGCCTCCTTAATGGGTGCAGTTATTCCTGTTAAGGAGGTTATGGGTGATCTTTGGCCCTGTGTGTGTGCAGGGCCTAAGGCCTAAGGCACAGCGTGTCTGGGGAAGCCGGAGAACAGCAGAAGGATCACGTTCAGAAAGGAGCATTTTTATTGTTTTGGGCTAGTTTTTACTGATTTAAAGCACAACATAAGGGGAGCAGAGAAGTTGTTGAGCCGATGGTGCAAGTACAGCTCAGAAAGGGCCCTTGAGCTTGCTTTGCAATGGGGTATTTTGCTATGGAAAGCAACAGATTCTTGGCTGCACAAATGCAAATTTTATCAGCCAGTGAGCTGGGAGAAGGTGAGGAAGGAGAAAGGAGAGCTCTGCCACTCTGAATATCTGCTTTTCTTGCAGTTCACACCTTGGCTGGTCACACCTCACGTCTCCAATAGCAGCCTCCCCTGTCTCACCTGTGCATCAGGCCTGTGCTCCACAGCTCTCCCGACATGCTGCAGTTACAAGCAGTGCAAGATGCATGAGCATCACCAGCAACAAAGACATTTCCTCCTCATTTTCCTCTTGTTTCCCACTTGTTTCCAGTTTCACTGGACGGCAGCTCTCAGAAGAAGCAGCTCGGTCTCTGAGAGGGATGCTAAGCCCCAGAATAGGGCATAGAAACAGCTGATATTTTAAGACAGATGATTAAAATAGACATCTGCAAGGCTGGAAAACTGCAGCTGCTTCATGCAGCTTTGGGAGATGAATCAGCAGGTTCAGGTACAGACACGGCCCTAACGTACTTAGCTCTGGTATTTTGATGCACATGTGGTCATATACGTTGAGACGGTAAAACAGGGTACACGTAATCAAATTAACACTGTTGATTGCAGGATACCTGGATACCTCAGTCCCCCTGAAGTCAATGCCTGGTCTGATGGGGGGTGCAGGCCGGATCTTACTAAATCATGTTTTCTGAGACAGGAGGAATGCCAACGTTTGAACTCGGATGGGAAAGGTTAAGGGACACGTGTGAGGGGTGATGCTAGCCAGGATGGCTTGTCTCTGCTTTGGAGAATAGGCCTTTTGCACCAGGAAAGAGAAGCAGGCTGCTCTGTAGTGCCAGCTTCAGCATCTCCAAGTGCATCCGCAGAGTGCCAGATCCTGTGTTCTTTTTTTCCCCTCACATCTCTTGAGATAAGAGAGAGGATATTTTTTTCATTTTCCATCAAAGAACTGTAGCAGATTTCTACTGTGAAAATCTTTGTAAGGGGGATGCCATGAAGGGCCATCTGGGCAAGCTGGCTCACAGGGAGGCACATGTGTGCTTTGCACACCACACTGATTAAAGGGGAACTTAGTCCCTTGGGGGCTGTCCCATCTGAAATAGCCAGCTATTCAAAACACCGGAAAGTGCCAGTCCCGTAATTAAAGTAATTTGGGATGCCTGCGGCAGCACAGCAACAGCAGCAAGGACGGGGAGGCTGCCCTGGGAGGCAGGAGGACATCCCATGCAATGTCCTCTGGGATAGTGCATGTTCAGCTGGTCATAGGTCACTAAGCTCAGCGCATCCTTTTCCCAAAACTGCTTCTTTTTTTTATTTTCTTGAGATTTTCACTGCCCTTTGCTGAAATTTGGGTTTCTGTGCTGGCCTCTCTTTACTCCTCAGATCTGACAGTGAGTTGTGTGAAGGGACAGTTTTCTCCTGAGAGGGTTTGGGCTTCGTAGCTGGGCTTTCAGGCACTTGCTGCCACCTTGACTCTGTTTATTTTATTTTATTTTATTTTATTTTATTTTATTTTATTTTATTTTATTTTATTTTATTTTATTTTATTTTATTTTATTTTATTTTATTTTATTTTATTTTATTTTATTTTATTTTATTTTCCTCTGCGTGGTGTCCTGTGGGGTAGGCATTCTCTCTGCTTGCTGACCCCTGGGACATGTATATTTGGGCAGGGGCACCAGTCCCGGGGGGAATGTCGGCTCGTGGCTGCATTTCCTCACCTGGGGACAAGTCATACCTTTTCATGCGTAGTCTGCCTCTCCGTGACACATGCCAGAGGCAACCTCTTGCCATCTATCAGTCCCCTTTAAAGACTGGTACTTAATCTTCCATCTTTGGCATTCATTTTCTTGGCTTTATTTTTGAGCTCCTGCGTTCAGTGCAGGTTTTTCTTTGGGGCTTCTGCTATGAGGGCTTCAAGGCACTGCTGAACTTTGCTGTAACAAATTCCTGCTTCCCTCACCCTCAGCCCCAATTTCTTTCTGCTTAGGATCTCTTGTCTTTAATCCAGTGAGTATTCTTAATATAACTTTGTCTATTTCTGTAAATAGTTTTGAATGAAAGAGAATGCTCTTCAGTGTTCTAGTTATTATAGAAATATGAGTTTCTAAATATTTACTAAATTAGCTAAAAAAAAAAAAAATTCCTCGGGAGGAAGAGACTGGCAGTAATATCAGCTCATGTTAAGTGTTTTGTTGGAAAAAATGCATTTTTATGCCCTGGAGGATAATTAGTATCTGCAACAGGATCTGACAAACGCAACTCTGACATCAGCAGTACCCCAATTTGTATCATCAGCAGCCAAAAACACCAGTTGACATGGGGACAGAGCTGGAATTGCAGCTTTCCCGCAGAAATGGCCTTGAGTGGAACAGGGTCAGTATGGGAGCCTGACCACCTCAGAGAAGCCCCGCTCAACCCTGGACCCGTCTCGCTTCCCAGGGGTGCTGCGGAGCTGGGACGGCACAGGGTGGAATTCTGGTATCCCTCCCAGCCCTGGCCAATAGTGCCCAGCAATATCCATCTGCTTGGAGTTTCCTTTCTTCGAAACTCTTAAGATTTGTTATCTTATCTCTTCTCACATGTTATTCAGAATGAACTGTCACTATGTTTTTTTTTCTTTAGCAAGACAGCTTTCCCTGTGCGTTGATAAAATCTTTGAAATCACAGAAGAATATTTTATATAAAACTAGAAAGGCAGTGACTATAATGTACAGTGAAATAAAAGCAGTAGAAGACAAAGCCAGGAGAAGCAAAATATTAAAAAAAAAGGTAAACCAAGCCTGGGCCTAATGTTAGTTTTATAGAGGTCCGAAGGGAGACACAGGGTTATGTGACTTGATGGAGGAGGTGTGATTAGCCACAGTGCAGACGGAAATTCCCAGGACAAGTGAACACTGCTCACCTCTGCTCCCTCCCTGGTGACCCCTGAGGGGAAAGTCCTGGGCCAGGGTTGCATGGTGGACCACAGAATTGGCTCATGGTGTGACCCTTCCCCAGTGCATCTTGCTGCATGCAACGGGGCTGCATGGCAGCAGGGGACATGGGAGCTCGCTGCTTCTGTCCCACCGCTTCCAAGGAGGCCTGATCTGAGTGCCTGGGGATGGAAAAATGTAGTTCATCGCCCTTGAGATGAACTTTGTGTCCCTGCTCACTCTCAGCAGTGTGTGGGGATGCCCCCGCTTTCATAACGGGGATTTTGTTGCATTGGGAAAAGTCTGTGATGTGCCACCTACACAGCACCCACCATGAGCAGCTACTTCTGCTCCCATTTCCTCAATTAGTTTGTGGCTACCATCATAAAGGAAGAAAAGAAAATCTATTAGCAAGATGCTGCTTTGCGAAAGTTGAATGCTGAGTGATTGGCAGCTGTATTTCTTGAAGCTCTTTGGCCTTTCCAGGAGAAATCAGTGCATGCAAACCTCTTGTGATGGATTAAGCAGTGGACCTTGGCAAGACAACTCTGTCCCTTGGATGTAGCATGTCCCTGTCCTTCTTTAGCTCTAGAGACTTAATATGTGGGTTACTCCACCGGGGTTGCTTGGCTTTGGACAGGGACCTCAGTGAGGCATTGCAGTAACAGAGCCCAGGTGACCTGTTTGCTGCCTTTAGCTGCACCACCCAGGCAAGGTCTGGAAGGACCCTCTCTCCAGGGAGAGACTATTTGCTTTCCTTGCTCACCTTCTTTTTCTGCCTTACCAAGCGGCAGTGATTTTAGCCACAAGCATGCTTGGAAAATGTAGGAAAATACAGCTGTGTGTACCTAGGTTAGCATATTCCCATGAGAAACCACCGCTCCTCGCAGGGGCTGCCTCCTCTGCCTGGTCTAGGTGGGTCCATCCTCATCCACCAGGCATCCTCAAGACCCCAGAGCCCGTACATTTCTAAGACTCTTTTTGCTTCTGAGAAGTCACCCCCACCTTGGTAAAGTTAAAACGCTGATTTCTAAATGCCTTTGGTGCCCTCCTTGCTCTGTGCTCTGTTGCTTTCTCGCGCTCTCGTCCTGGTGCTGAGTTCAGCCGGTGGCCTGAAGCGACCCGTACCTACGGCGTTATCTCACTTCCTCATCAAGCGTAATCGAGGGCAGGACATCCTGGCGGGCAGCCTCTCCTGCTGGGAACAGCCCCTGCTCTCACACGGCTCCGTCGCAGCTCTCCTCCGGGGAGGGCAAGGGGAGGCTGCCAAGGGAGCGCGGTTTCCAAGCAGAGCTTCCGAAAGATCGGGTGCTGTGGGGAGGAAAATTAAATATTGCTTGCCTGTGCCTTTGCGCAGCTGCTGTTTTCTGGGACGCGTTGACTTAGGAAAGTCTTTCTTTGTGCAGCCCGCTTTCAGATGTTGCTTAAGTGCAAATATGGGCTGTTAGTTCAAATTTAGTAACAATCAGGATTGATGGAAAATCTCATACTGGGATGCGACAAAGAAATTCAATTACATACATACACTTGATTTCTATGCTAATAAGTCTTACAGTAGTGCTAAAGAAGCCGCGTTCTTGACGGCGGTGGCAGCTGGGTTTTGTCACTGCGCACTGTGTTGGCAGCATACTAATGACTCATTGCTGACTGCCGACAGCTCACCGGGTGGCTTTGCGCCGTGATTCAAAGTTGCAAGCAATCAAATATGGCTGCAATGCACAGAAAAACTCTCCCAAAATGTGAAGAAGGTGACGTAGGCGACTGGACCTTGTCATTTTATCCAGTGTGGTACAGTGGAAGAATTTTTTAAATAGCATCTTAATTGTGTTTATTAAAAGTCAGTATTTATAACCAAGTTAAGGCAAAGACGCATCAATAAGCCACCAGCTGCTTGGAGTTTTCCCCCTTACCCTGTCCTTGAAGCCTTTTCCCTGCTCTGAGTACATACAGCTAATAAGTAACTGTACCTGGTGGCCTTTTGAAGATAAGGGCATGTGGCATGGCTAAAGCAAATGGTGTGTTGATGCAGATAATCAAATGCTTGGCAGCTCCCCGAATTTCAGGGATGCAGGTGGGAGCTGTGAATGCATATGGGTCTCCGTTGAGGTCTGAGGTGTTATTTTCCCTCACAAAAAAGCAAAGATCTTGGCTGCAGAGCGACCCCGGCGAGGGAGTGGGATCGTCACTGCGTATCGAAGCTGCTCCCGGAGCACCAACCCCGAGGCATCACTGCCTGGCCGGCAGGGCAGGCATTGGCTTCCGAGCGCTTCGGGATGAACAAATGTCCTTGTTCCCAAACACAAATAATGCTATCTCGGGGAAACTCTTTCTCACAGCTATTTGACTAAACAGGAAATCTGTGGCTTTGACTTGGGTATTAAAACAAACATTTTGCTATTCTTTCAGATGCCCAATATTTTAATGAAATCTGCTGTTTAAAAAACAAACAAACAAACAAAAAACCTTTCTATTAGATCCATGCTGTTCCATTATTTTTACCTACTTATAATTATATCTAGTTAAATCGAGAGAGAGAAAGGTAGAAAGACAGATGTGGCACTTATTCCCTTGCATTAAAGCTGCCCATACAGGAAAGCCATAGGTGCAGAGCAGCTCTGCAGGTCCATGACTCGTGAAAAGGAACGACGGGGAGGGAAGAAGGCAAGAGGAAGAGGGAAAATCCAAAATCTACTGCCTTCAACAAGAGACACCAGAGCCATAAGGGTTACTCAGCTGCTAGCCCGTCGCAGATGGGGCCTTGGCTCAGAATAGACACTGAGGCAGGCTGGGGCTGGCTGGAAATGTCCTGAGGTGAGGTGAGCACACAGTGCAGACAAGAAGAGTTAGGACTGACGGAGGTACCAAACTCCTCCAAGCTCCTCTGACTCACAGCACGGCTGCCATCCCACAGCACTGTGTCCTTGTTGGCCGTGGATGGATGGAGGGTCGATGTCCAGAATGTGGTGGCCTGGGGCTGGCTGATGCGAAGGCATCAGGGTGGCTGCTCTCAAGAGACGTGTTGGGATCTCGAGGGGCCCAGCCAGCGGAGACACATGGACCTGAGTCCCACCACTGAGGTACCCCAGGGCAACAGGGTTGCTGGGCTGTGTCAGATAGCCTCCCCCCGGAGGATGCAATAGCAGGAGCTTCATGTTTCTGCTAATTCTGAGCAATTTTCTAACAGCTCATCTCTCATTTTGACCTGATCAAGTTTCAAAGCTAATGTGCCATTAACCTGAAGCAAGAACCCTGCAGGATGACTGCAGGCTCCTAAAGTCGCTGCTGCTGGCCCGTTTTTTTTTTTTTTTTTTTTTTTTTTTTTTTTTTTGTGTGTGTGTGTGTGTTACTCATATCTGAATAGACTACAAAAACGCCTCCCTTCCTGGTGTTTCTCTGGAAAGCTTTGGGAGGGAGAACAAGCCAATTGCTCTTCCTTCTCCAAAACATCTAGATATCAGTCATGCCACCTACACACACTTGAATTCCAAACACAGCCAAATCACTGCTTGCCAATCTGAACATTAGTATTTTAGGGCAGGGCCTTAAAAAGGCAGGTACTCTCTTTCCTCAGTACTGTTGTTACCAATCTCTGCTGTAAATCACTGAGAGCTGTGCCAAATACCCATCAGATATGATATTTTCATGTTGAGTGTCTGTTTGAAGCCAATTTTTCATTTCAAATTGCTGCCAAATAGTTCCACTGTTCTCGGGAACAGAGTCAGGGAAGAATATACATTTTTGCCTGTGTTAAAACATCTCAGCAGAATCATTTGCTTATGTGGCACGTGGACATCCACCTGTGGCTTTGCTGATGCACCCAGGGAGCCACATGTGAGTCTGGAGTTTCAGGGTGCTTTTACTGTTAGTAGACATTGGTGCAACCCAGATATTTGTCTGTGCAAAGCACCTTGCCCCAGATTTAGGTACGGACCAAAGGATGTGCCACTGCCAGTCCTCCGGCAGCTGAAGTGGCCAAGGTCTGTTCACTTGATCCCTCAACTTCCCCCTGCCTGGATGGTGTCACTTGAACAAAACACACTGCAATTGGTGGCCTGGGGGGCTGGGTTGCTGCTTTTTGACCCCAGAAAATTACATGCAATTCCTTTAAAAGAATACCAGGTTTGCAAAGTCTGTGTAGCCTTCCTGCAGCCCCCTGGGGTACTTGGATAGAGCCTTTAATTACACGGTCACACGGTACTTTTCCCCACAGGATGCCTGAGCTTTTCAGGGCTCAGGATGGCTGGTGCTTTTCTAATGAGCAGCTGTTCAGTATTTGATTTTATCCTCCTTTCTCAGTGTGTGATTCTAGGGACATTATTCAAGCTCTGCTATGAATACAGAATTATTAATTTCTTCGTGAACGCTTTTCTGTGCTCTCCTGGCTTAATACATTTGTGTTTCACAATACAATTTTTCCAGCCTCAGATGAAGCGGGAAGAGGAGAAGCAAGGAGAAAAGAAAAAAAAAAAAGAAAAAAGAAAAAAACCCACATTTATAATGTGTGAGGTCTCCTAATCTAATATACATACCTTCTAAAATGAATATCCCAAAAATACAAAAAGTGAGTTATTTATCTTAATCTATCTACCTGAGAGGCAGTGGACATCCATGTGCATATGGTGGCAGTGGGATGACTCTGAGCAACTGTAGTGTAGATGGGTGAGTGGGGGCTGTGCAGCTCTTGCCCTCAGCATCAGATGGGGCTCCCAACGCTCTGCTAGACAGAAACTGAAGAATTCCAACAACTTTTACCTGACCTCTCTCCGCTGATAAAACTGCTACATCTATCAGCTGAAGGAAGAGAAGAAGACAGAAGAAGGAGGTGACAACCATAAGTGCTTCTGTAATTCATGGCTGTTTTTGCAGCATGTTCTAACAAGGTCAACAGTATTTTTCAGATGGGATCAAGTGGATTAGGCTGTTCAAAAGGGTTCCCCCAAATACTCAAACTCTCAAGAGAGAGTTTCCTAAAATCTCTAGACAAAATCACAAGCCTCTTTTGAGTTGCCAACAGGAAGTCTACGTGACCTAACTGGCCCATCTTGAATGGCAACCTAATCTACACATTGTCATCGAGCTTCAAATTAGTGAGTTCTCACAGTTGGCAAAACTGAATTGGAAGTACTTTAATTTTGTTTGGCTGAAGTCCAAGAACTGAGAGCTGTTTGAAGGGTGGAGTTGCACAAAGCAACACTGATTGACTCAGGTGATTGTTGTGCAAATTAAGCTTCTCCTGAAAACAGACCAGATCACCAATAGTTGGCAGTTGCTTTATATAATTATTACTTGGTCTAGTATTCAGAGTTCCTTCTGTTCAAACAAGTTTGCAATATGAGGTTTGGAGACAAGCGGACGAGGAAAGTTTTTGTCAAGAGGATGTAATAGTCATCATTAGAGGGTGGTGCTATGCTGAGTGTCTGCTTTGGACCAGCTGATTAGGAGAAGAAGCAGATGAGGTCTTCCTCACACAACTGAAAGGAGGCCCTGGGCATCATGGGAGAATTTATTCATGCCAGAGTCTGCTGGAGAGGCAATCTAAAGTTTGTGTTGTGCATGATGGTACTTCCTAATGAGGTTGATTGAAGAACCCATGAGGCAAGGTGATCTGCTGGACTTCATGCTTACAAACAAGGAAGAACTTGTTGGCGATGCAAAAGTCAGGGGCAGTCTCAGCTTAGGTGACCACAAGGTGATCGAGGTCATGATCCTGAAACAAAGAGGAGAAAAAAGCAAAAAAGCTGGATCCCAACCCTAGACTTCAGGAGAGCAGATTTCAGCCTGTCCAGGGAGCTGCTTGAAAGAATCCCATGGGATAAGTCCCTAGAAAAAGACAGCTGGAAAGTTTTCAAAGATCACCTTCTTCAAGTGCAAAGAGGGACCACTCCATGGTCAGGAAGTCAAGCAAATGTTGACAGGAGGCTTACATGGATGAACAAGGAACTCCAGACTAAACTTGAACATAAGAAGAAAATATTGAAGCAGGGGCAAGTGATCCAGGAAGAATACAGAAACACTGTCCAATCATGCATAGACAGGGTTAGGAAAGACTAAAGCCCCTCTAGAATTGTATCATCTGGTGAGGAAAGTGAAAGACAACAAGAAGGGCTTATGCAGGTCTATCATCAACAAAAGCAAGATGAAGGAAAATGTCATTCAACTGCTTAAAGAAATAAGAGGTCCTGAACCCTAGTGGCAAAGCACATGGAAAAGACTGGAGGCCTCCATAGATCCCAGGAGTTCCCAAAGGGAAAGCCTGGAACAAGAAGGAGTTACTCTTACTAGAGTAGGATCAGATTAGTGAACCTATAGACAAGCTGGACACATTTAAGTCCATGGAACTTGATGTGATGCAGCCATGAGTGCTGGAGAGCTAACCAGTGACGCCACCCTTGATCATCTTTAAAAAGATTATAGCAATCAGAAGACTGGAATCCTGAAGACTGGAAGGGAGGAAATGTCGCTCCTGTCTTCAAGAAAGGCAAGAAGGAATCCCTGAGGAACTGCAGGCAGGTCAGCCTCACCTCAGCCCTGGGAAAGGTGATGGAGCAAATCTTCCTGGAGGTCATTTCCCAACCTATGAAGGACAAGAAAGGACTGCAAGTTGTTTTCATGGATTTATAAAGGGGAGATAATTCCCAACTAACCTGATAGCCCTCGATGAGGAAATGCTGGCTTGGTAGATGATGGGAGATAGTGGATGTTGTTTACCTTGATTTTAGCAAGGCTTTTGGCACTGGCCTCCATAACTTCCTCACAGACAAATTGATGAAGTATGAACTATGCAAGTGGATAGTGAGATGGACTGAAAGGTGGGTGAATCCAAACATCTGGAAAACAGCTTTGCAGAGAAGGCCCTGGGGGTCTTGGTGGACAACAAGTTGACAGTGAGACAGCAGTGCACTTTTGTGGTCAAGAAGGGCAATGGTGCCCTGAGCTGCACTGGGTAGAGTGTTGCCATCAGGTGGAGGGAAGGGATCCTTCCCCTCTGCTCAGGTCTGGTGAGGCCACCACTGGAGTGAGGATTGTCAAGTGCTGGAACAGTTTGCCCAGAGACATTGTGGAGTCCCCAGCCCTGGAGACAATCAAACCCTTGGTGGACACAGCCCTCAGTGACCTGCAGTAGCTGAGCCTGCTTGGGCAGCGAGCTGGGCTAGACAGTCACCAGAGGAGCCTGCCAACCTCAGCCAGACTGTGCAATGAGTCAGGTTTTAGTGGCCTAACTTAATAGGAATGATTATATTTCCTATTCAATAGGCATCTCATAAAACATGTTCCTGCCTTTATGAGGGCACTCAGGGTAGTCAGAGGAGTTGCCTCAGCTGTCACTAAATGTTTCTTTGAAATGAGACTTGTGCCCTTGATGGAAATAGTGATAAAACCTTAAGTGAAAGATGGGCCTGGATCACACCATCAGTCATTGGCAGAGCAGCCTTTTCTCTCTATGCCTACTGTTAGCCCCACGCTTTCTGATAAGAGCTGGCTGCTGGGCTACACATATGGTGGGAATAGGGTTGAACCTACCCTCTCTCCACAATCCATGCTGAACTGTTGGGGAGAGAAATACGCAGCTGTGTGGCAGTGGGATGGAGATGTTTGTGTTGGGCTCCAATGGTGCTATGGGGCTCCTGCCTCTGGCAGGGGGTAGAAGCTGCCCCTTCTGGGGGTCTTCCTCCAGAACTGAGCCTAGCTTGTGGTCTCTAATGTGTGGACAAGAAAGGTGAGATAGGAAAATTACCAAAGAGGAATGAAAAGCCCAGCTGAGGCTCAGCGCCTGATAGGTCTGATAGGATATCTGCACCCTGGCGGGCTGCTCCCTTTCCTCCCCAGCTGCAAGAGAAAAAGAAATGTGAGCGGGAGCTCGGCGGGATGGTGGTTACTATGGCTACCCCACACCGTCCATCCAGGCATCCATCTGCTTGGCTCGCGGGGCTGGAAAAGATACACTGCTGCTTTTGAAAGCTGATGGTAATCTATCCTAGCCGGTTGGATAGGGATGATATCCTCTGAGATCAATTTTGCCCAGCACTTTTTAATCTATGAAAACCATTCTAGCAGCAAAGCCATGCCGACAAAGAAGGGTTTGTTTCTTTGCAATAGTTGTCTTATTGTCCGTGAGGAAGGGGGGGATAATGATAATGGACCAGTAGATCCCTAGCACGTTGAAACATCCACTATCTCTGGTGGGAATTTAACCTTTTGGATTTGCTTGAGAGATTTTATATTCTTGCTAGTGAGACATGGGGCTTGTTTGATATATTTGTGAAGTACAGAGAATGGAAGTTGGAGCTGGAGAGGCTACTCTACATATTCACCTGCTTGTGAGTCTTTTGGATAACCACATTACGCTGTGGGATAGGCACATGGATATTTTGGGACAGAGTGTGTCACTTTGCATTAAAAAATACTTGTTTCACTGGATAGCTTGGGACCCATTTGAAAAAGTGCCACATATTACAAAAGACAGTATCAAACTTTGATCATGTTGTAGACAATTAGAAACATTGAGCTAGGATAATTTGCTTACAAAGTGTTTAAAAATATTTTTAAAAATCTCTCTGCTGCAGAGACAATCCTTTAGACACCACATGCTGTTCCATTTCGGTGACCTTCCCTGTGAAGATGGTCTTTCTTTTAGTGACTGGTTTGTGATCAAGAGGTTCTGCCAGATGCTTATTTTTTTTTTTTTGCTCCTGGACAATTTCTTAGCCCCCAGCATTCCAGTATTATAGGGATTGTCCCATTAGCTTCTTTGCATGGCTATTCGTCTTTAGAAAAGTCTTGCAAAAGCAGAATTCCCAATGGACATGCATGGTTGATGTTCATGGACTATATGGAGCCTGTATTGTCCTGATCAGGTAAAAGTGAAAAGCGCAAATACATATACAGTGCAGGCTTATCATGTGCATATCGTATATTCTTTCAAACTACATGCCTTGAACGCAAGGTATAGCTCTATTTACTTCTCAGTCAATTATTTGCAACAGAGTAGTGACTTTCTCCACCCATCTTCAGTGTGTGCTGGAACAGTTGGGACTTCCAGAAAGGTGAAAACAGGTTCTCTAATTCCTTGGTTAGTGTTATCATGTGGAGGGAGAGATCATTTCACAAGACAGTAATTTGTCTTATGATTCTTTTTGCTGGGCGCTTTATCTAAGTCTGCTAGGAGGCTGATTTCTGTTGCACTAGCAAGGCAGGCTCTTCAGCCCTGAATGATAAAGGTGTAGGCTATAGATTAGAACCTCTTAAAATCATTTTAACTAGTATGCTTTTCTTGTTCTTGCAGTTTTCTGCTTGGTTGGTTGGTTTTTAGCAAAAGCAAGCAGACTGTAGGATGGTGACAGCAAACAATGATCTGTATTCCAGACTCCAGGCATAAATGTGTATATGTGTATGTGTAAATACACATGTATATAGAAATATACAGATTCATTTCTACTTATCAGCATAAATCCATTAAAAAAAGAAAAGACAACAAATAAACAGACAAAAAGAAATAGTTCCCTAGCCTGGCCTTTGGTGTAGCAGAAATTTGGCTTCAAAAACCAGTATTGTCTTCCCAGGGGAGAGTGGATTTGAGTCCCTTACCTTGGCGCCTTACCTTGACTGTTTGGGTGTGCTAACAGGCACGATGAAGTGTATGCTCTTCCTACAACAGTTTCTTCATTTTCAGGCTTGCCTGTTGACTGGTTCAGTGCGTATATAAAGGAGTTAGAATACAGTAACATCATTTTCAGATGTCTGATTTTTGACTTGGAAAATTGTTGGTTTCAGCTCCTCTGCCAGATGGCTGAGGAAAGAGCAGTCTGTTCTTTGTGCTGAATGTTTGTGTGAGAAGCGAAGGAAGTAGCACCCAATTAGCATAAAAAGCCATTGCAGTCTTCCAAAAATCAAGGGATGGGAAGTCAATGGGACAGAATGAGAAATCACCTGCCTAAAATAAAATGAACTGCAACTATAAATCAGAAGGGCTCGGTGAGTGAGACCTAGTTCAGTCCACAAATCTCAGAATTGATTAGCTTTCACAGATGACAGAAATAAAGGACCACTCTGGCTCTAACGCTAGGCTTCTTGACTGTGTCATTTACATGGGAAAGATTATAAGGGTGCCTTCAAAAATATTACTGACATCCAGCGCATGAATCCAGCCTCTGCCCTGGAAGCTGTTGGGAAAAATCAATGGCAAAAGGGGTCCTGAGCTAGTGGGAAATTGTACCCAGGACTTTGTGGTTCCCTGAGGCTCTGGAATAAGCGCTTCCTCACCACTCTCTGCCTTCTGAAGGCTGGCAGGGGCCAAGCTTTTGGGATGTGAGTGTGGAGTGAGGCACTGGGCAGAGGGTGCCTCCGCGTGACGGGGTTGGCGGAGAGGCTGCTGGCCCTCCACAGCTATCAGAGCGACAGGCCGTGCCCCTGTCCAGGCTAGGGCTACATCCACCTCCACAGTTCTGTATTTGGCTTTTTAAAAACTGCACCAGATTTGTGTGCAGGACCCCCCCCATCCTCATTTTATTGCTTTAACTTGAGGGGTACAAAATCTGTTCTTCTGTACCTATCCCAGATGCGCTTCCAGCAACTCCGGTCCTGTTTTGTCATTTTCTTCCTTCTGAAACATGATAGTTATTGCCAGCCTTCCTCTGAACATTTGTGCTCACGTGCACTCCAGAGCCAAAAGCTTTTTGTAGCAGCATTTCAATGGAGTCACTGTTCTAGGGACATCCCATGGGGAGTATGTTTCTGTTGACCTTTAGCATATAGCACAAGCTTTCCTGGGTTTTTCAAAACTGTGAAGGGAATGTGCTATGCACAGAGCAATTTGAAACAATACAGTTGTGTTTTTCTTATGGACAGGAAGTGAAAATGCTGTATTAACAACCCTGCAATTGTTAATGGCGGTAGCAATCATCTTACAGCATCAGCCAGAACTTAACCACAGTTAATGAAAACATTGCTGTGCACTAAAAGATGCCCTTAGACTTCTGGTGACACAAGCAAATAAAGTTAGGAGTGTCAGTGGAGCTGAAATGAGAATCCCCTGGATCATTCATTGCAGGGATGCACAGTGAGATAGAGGAGAATTAGCTGGGAAGAGGGAATGGGCACTCATCCCTGTGTTCATCTGCATGGGCATGCTCCACTCCGCACAGTGGAGAGCCACACTGGTGTTCAGATCCCCCTTGGATCACGGCTGGAGCAAGCTCTAGTAAAATAGAAAAGTCAGAAAAAAATATCCTTGCTAAGAATTACCCTCGCTTTGCTTTTGGGTAAGGACACCAGGACACAGGCCAAATAACACGACCAAGGTGAAAAAGATGTCTGGAGCAAAGTGCAGCAACCAAAATCTCCAGCCCAGCTCCGGGCCTTAACACTTTCCTCTCAGCTGGGATGCGTGTGCTGTAATGCTCAATAACAAACCAATAATCAACTTCTCTGCTGTGTTGCAGCTTATTATTGCATGGCTATCTTCTGCCATGCCAGCCATTTTCCAGACAAATTCCTCCCTTCCTTCTCTTTAGCTTAGGTTCCCTTCTCTTAGCTGGGGTAGGCTGTGGTGATTTATACAGGTCTGAGTTGCTTTTTCAGACCCCCAACTGGCAAGAAGGCTGGTAAATAGAAAGGGCTGTGTTTCCTGTAGCGGAGGAACCGTTTAGCTGTATCTCTAGATGCATGATTTATAAGGACATTGTTCTGGGCTCTGTGGGAGTCACGCGCCGCTGCCCTTCGCTCCAGCCACATCCGCTGCAGGTTTGGGTCACTCCTCAACTTTGCTGACTTCTGTGAATGAGTGCTGACAGCTCCTGAAACTGAGATCAGATGTATTCCTGCCTATAAAATATCTAGCTTTAGATCCCCAGAATGAATCTATCTATCTGTCACTTTGGGCCTGTTAATCATCTGTCTCATTTCTAGGACAAGAAAGGACTGAGTATTCCCTCCGAGTGTCCTATTAGACATTTTTCTTTCTTGACTGCCTTTTTCACATTTGCATCTCAAATACAGAAAATTGATAAGGAAAACACAAAGTTTTGGGAAGATAAATGAATATCTTGCACCCTTTAAAAGAATTCTGGGAAACATGGATGCCCAAAAGCCTGTAGGAGAAGTCCAAGGAAGAGCATTTTATCAAGTATTTTATTGTTTTGAGTGATTGCTCATCTCTCCGATACTCCGTTTTTAATATGAGGCTTACACTGTATATCACTCTGTGAAATGTGAACAAGAGATTTGATATTGTAACTGCAACTTCTTTTCCTCTAGTCCAAATTTTAATCTCTTCTCTTACAAATAGAAGCTTTTGCTTTGTAAAAAATGGCTTTAGCATAGGCTTTGGGCCCCAGTTTTTGGGCATTCCAAGGTCAGACTTTTAATCCCCTTGGAAGCTAGACATCTGTTCATATGTAACCAACCACACCTGGCATTTTCAAGCTGCTTCATGCCCAAGCCTCAGTGGGATCATCAGATCAGCTTTTCCCTGGCCTGTCTCATGTTTCATGTCCTTTTTCTTCTTCCCTTTTTTTTTTTTCCCCCCCTTTTTTTTTTTTTTTGATGTTCTCGGAGCATACATTTCAGGCTGGGCCTCATACAGGCGACAGCTAGAGGTAAGACTGGCTGTGTCTTCCCATTTTGTCCCATATAGCATTCATATATATACATATATACCTGCACCTGGTATATATGTGTACATTTATACTACACATATATATACACCACATACACCACTGTACTAGGATATATTAAGCCAGGATATTCTGCCCTGTTTGAAGCCCCTCTGCCCTAAACATACGCTTTAGTGTAATTTCGATGTGAGTTGTCCTTAACATGGCTTATTTCATCTGTTATACTTTGAATGATTCATTGAATTGTGAGCTTGACTCTGACTTTCAATCCTCTCCCAAGTCACTGAGGTTTTCATTGTAGATAACTGATTGGTCTTAATTATATATTTCCACAAGTGTCATCTCTCCTCGCAGCCTGCCTGGCTTGACTAGCTTCTATAAATCTCAATTTTAGGTAATTCGAGCTTCCTGCACACTGTTTGGGAATATCTCACAGTTTAGGGGCTTGAGGATGCCCATTGTGCAAGGGAATGCCTTGAAGTTAGGGAGTGCAGTGCTGAAGGCTGCAACACCAAAATGGACTTCCATTGCCTTCCATTCCAAGTCCTGGACTGAAAGTGTCAGCTTGTCTCCAAAACCCTACAGTGTCTCTGACCATATGTAAAACCCATAAGGTGAGGGAACTCTGAATCAGCTTCCTCCAGCGATCAGCTAATGCTCTGAAGTATGATGAACATGGAACACTGTTTGCTTGAATAGCTGCTAAAGTTATTAATAGTCCTAAAAAACATCCTGGAAATTCTTTTCAGTCCATTCTTAGTACTTGTTGACCTCAAACTGGCAACCACATGAAAAATGTTGGGAGGGTAAGCACAGATTAATACAAGAAAATAGAAACCACATGGTGGAGGGAGGGAAGATCAACAAGACAGTATTACTGAAACAGAGGACTCCTTCTTATTTCTCATCCCACTTCTTGTCCTCCTCAGCATTTTTGATCAGTGATTACTCCTAATAATTGTTCTTCTTTTTCCTATTCCTGTAAAAGGGTGAGTCTATCTGGATGACTCCATCTTTCTCCAAATAACGACCCCACAAAGATGGTATCTGTTAGTACCATTAATTATTACTTTTATTACTTACAAGGGAAGACCTGTGTTCAGCTTAGTATTCAGGACCTTGAAGAACTCTTTGGACACGACAGGCCATCACTATGAGCTGTAGCTTCACCAGATTTGTTCAGCTGGTTAGAGCTTCCTTTACATTTCCTTGCAGTATTACTGAAAAACCCTCTTCTTCCTCAAATAGGCAGTACCAAAGCATTCACAAGTTGCAGAGGGATGTGGCTATACCATGTCTGAGCTTCTCCATGAAGCTTTCAGTGGTGAACAGCTCTTGGTATCCTCTAGAGAGCTGGTGTTTAACACATGCTCCTGGATTCCAGGGGAGCTGCGGATTGCTTCTAAAAGACCCACCAAAAGTAAATGCAGAAAGCAACTCTACAAACTGCATGTCAATATGTAGGCTTACATATATATACACTCTCCTTTAAAGAAAGGAGAAAATCTCTGCCTGTTTTGCCCTGACCATATGTTTCAGGAGGAGTTTTGGCCATTTTTGATATCATGCACCTGGGTAGAGGCATATGACATTAATCCTGGTGAAAGACTTTGCAATAATATTTTTCATTAGGAAAGCTGCATGTTTGTACTATAGTTGAATAGTATTAATAATAGCTTAACTAATAAAGATGAGTTTTCAAAACACATTTTGCTTTCACTGCTCGGTCTGTAATTTTTAAATGGCTCTGTGCCAAAGCTTTGAAATCCAAAGATTATTATTTGTCAACTATTAGAAATTGTATGTTAAATGTCTAATCTCATGTGTTTTGTGCTGTGTGTACTACAGAATTAACCATACTACAGAAATATTATTTGGAGGCTTCTGATGATTGTACCACTGTTGGGAATTTGTTGGCTCTGGCCATAAAGCAGTTAATAACAGATATCTTAGCATGGATTTTGAATGCAGTTTTCCATCTATGCAGTGGAGAGGCAGGTATAGCTCTATAATGTAGCAGCGTGGTGGGCAGCTCAGCTGCTACCACCATACCATATGTCATTAGGGAATAGCCCATGCCAGGAAGAGCTAAAACTTCACAGTCTCCTGTGCGATCCTCACTCCCTTCCAATTTCCTTCTTTTATTCTTCCCTTCTTTTATTAGTAGATGAGTCCAACTACAGTTAATAATTTCCTTGCACTGCTTTGTAAGTGCATCTTTAAATAAATGATGGGACTGAGATATTGACCTCAGCTTATTACTATAGTTTCCTTGCTTCCTTTTAGATTTATGGAGCCTGCTGATACAGCAGGCTGGTAATGGGTTTTTGGATACTGCACTTTGCTCCTCACATATTTCATTAAGTAGACATTTAATAGTGTTGCTTAACAAAAGTATGACTCCTACAGTCGGAGAATCACCTTTTATCCAGCGTTATCTTCATTATACCTCTTCAGAGAAACACAACAAACACGCCCTGGTAATTCTTTTCCGCCTTGTCTTCAGCACTTGGGAGCAATGCATGCATCACCGCGCTTGCTCCTTTTGTTGTGAATCCACAGCAGTATGTAATTACTATACTTTTAGACATCCTTCACTTCTAGGGAAGCTTGATATAATGATGGCATTTGTTTTGTCATGTGATCGAAGGAGGAAGCTTCTGGGGTGCTAGCTGTATTGCAGACAGTCCGGTCTTCCTGGAAAAATGTCACTCGGAGTCCTCTAACCTAAAAATGAGGCAATGAAGTAGAACAGGCAGGGAAAAAAGGTGCCCTCCTGGACTAGGTTCATGATTTTTCTCATAACCCAACTTATTTTTTTACACTATCCAAAAAATGGGAAAATAACATGAGGAAAAATCTTCTTGTCTTTTCTTACAGGTGACTTTTACATTTTATCAGAAAGCCCCCAATACAGTATTTATAAGGGTCCTTGATCATTCCCATGGCTTTCTAATATAGCCCTGCGGTTAGTTCGGTTCCCCAGCTGAAAACAAAGCAAAAGGGAAACAAGGAGCCACCCAGTACTATTAGATACTGGAACACAATATTAGATATTGGGACACACCCAGTGCTTGCTTCACTTCCGAATTGTGCACATTTCTAAAGTGAGCACGAGTAATGTGAAAGCTGGCTGTGAACATAAGCAAGGCAGAGGCAGAACGTACAGATAAGCATACTTGCTTAAGAAACATAGCCATATAACTAGAAGATATCAAATGCGACTTTGTCCCAATGCACTGTGCATTTCTTTCGCATTATGGCCTCTTACTGTTCACCTTTCACAAAATACCCCCATGCTCTGGTTCACTGAGTGATCATGAACAGAACAAACTTGATGAGTATGAACTTAAAGTTTTCATTGTCTAATACTTTTTCCAGAGGGTTGGCTTGATTTTCAAAGAAACTTATGCATTTTTCCCTATTATGTCCAGTTTCTAGATAAACCAAATAGATCTACTCCAGATCGACTTTCTTTGCTAAAAAAAAAAAAAAGAATTAGTTTATATTTTCCACTGGCTCTTCATTGCCACTGACACAGGTTGTGGAACTTCTTCCAATGTTATGGGCAGATATCTTAAGAAGAACCCCAAAAGGTATCAAAGAAAACTGGAGCGGAAAAGGCTGGTGTGAACATCTGTAGCTTCTGCATATCTGTAGATGGTGCGACTTCATCTGTTGTGATCTTCCCTTAGTAGTGGTGATACAGGTTATGTTTGAGATCATAGAATCATAGAATGCTTAAGGTTGGAAGGGACCTCTAGAGGTCATGTAGTCCAACACCTCTGCACACGCAGGGTCACCTAGAGCACATGGCACAGGGTGGCATCCAAGCGGGTTTTGAAGATCTCCAGAGAAGGAGACTCCACAACCTCTCTGGGCAGTCTGTTCCAGGGCTCCGTCACCCTCACTGTTAAGAATTTTTTCCTTAAGTTCCTGTGGAACTTTTGATGCTTCAGTTTTCAGCCATTTCCTCTAGTTCTGTCAGTGGCCACCAGTGAAAAGAGGCCAGCACCATCCTCCTCGCTGCCTCCCTTGAGGTACTTATAGACACTGATTAGATCCCTTCTCAGCCTTCTCTTCTCCAGGCTGAACAGGCCCAGCTCCCTCAGCCTCTCCTCATAGGACAGGTATTCCAGGCCCCTGATCATCCTTGTAGCCCTGTGCTGGACTCTCTTCAGTAGATCCACATCCCCCTTGTGGAGCCCAGAACTGGACACAGTACTCCAGATGTGGCCTCACTAGGGCTGAGTAGAGGGGCAAGATCACCTCTCTCGACCTGCTGGAGATGCTCTTCTTAATGCACCCCAGGATCCCATTGGCCTTCTTGGCCACTGGGGCACACGACTCCCTCATGGTCAACTTGCCGTCCACCATGACACCCACGTCCCTCTCTGCAGAGCTGCTCTCCAGGAGGTCAGTTCCCAGCCTGTACTGGTGTCTGGGGTTATTTCTTCCTAAATTCAGGACCTTACACTTGGCCTTGTTGAATTTCATGAGGTTTTTCACCACCCAGTTGTCCAGTCTGTCCAGGTCCCTCTGGATGGCAGCGCAGCCCTCTGGGGTATCGGCTATTCCTCCCAGTTTGGTATCATCAGCCAACTTACTGAGGGAACACTCTGTGCCTTCATCCAGGTCATTGATGAATAAATTGAACAGGACTGGACCAAGGACTGACCCCTGGGGGACCCCGCTAGCTACAGGCCTCCAACTAGACTCTGCACTGCTGATCACCACCCTCTGAGCTCTGCCATCCAGCCAGTTCCTAATCCACCTCACTGTCCACTCATCTATCCCACACTTTCGGAGCTTGCCCAGGAGGATGTTGTGAGCGACGGTGTCAAAAACCTTGGTGAAGTAGAGATAGACGACATCCACTGCTCTCCTCTCATCTATCCAGCTGGTCATTCCATCATAGAAGGCTATCAGGTTAGTCAAGCAAGATTTCCCCTTGGTGAATCCATGCTGACTACTCTTGAGAACCTTCTTGTCCTCCATGTGCCTGGAGACAACGTCCAGTTTTATGCCGTTCCATCACTTTTCCGGGGACGGAGGTGAAGCTCACTGGCCTGTAGTTGCCTGGGTCCTCCTTCTTGCCTTTTCTGAAGACTGGTGTGACATTGGCTTTCTAGGGATCACTAAGGAGTCTGAAAGGCAGTTGAAGGCAGTGAGTCTCCAGCCCTTAACTTTGTTTTGCTTCAGATTTAGATACTCTTCTTATTTCTAAGAGAGTAGTAGCCTGCGGTATTGAGGATATTTTCTCACATTAAAGAATAGCATGGCAATATTACTTGGCAATAACTTGTGATCTTGGTGGGCTTGCTCCAGATTAGGCTCCCAGTTGAACAAAATAGTCAACTGCAGTGCTGTCCGCAGCAGTTTTATAAACATCTTAAGCTTCTAGGCATAGCTGGAATCCCCGCTTACAAATTTCAAAACTGATGTTCGCAAAGGTCATGGACCTGTTTGTTAATTGAGACCTGGATGTTTCCAGGCCCTAATAAGCCTATAAACAAAACTGCTGGAGAGAGAGGCGCTGGAGGGCCTGTCCACATGAAATTTTCATGCTGTAAAAAAATTGGAAGGATGCATTTGGAACTCACCAATTTAATGACATGTTTACAAAACCTCAGGATATCTAAACAATTATCAGTTGCTTGCATTTATTTAGACTGCTTGCTTCTACTTCTACAAATAAACTGTATTATCCTCATTCCATTACTCTTCTTGCTACATATTTAAAGCTTCCATATAACTGGCTGTTCATTTTTGTTTAATCTTGGATCTTGCGAGACAGATTTGGAACACATTCACACTGGGGAAATTCAGCAGAACTTTGCTGAATTTACTGGAAAAAAGTGAGATCAGATTCTTGCTCAGGGAGACCCCTTTGTATGAGAATATAAATAAGCCTAAACAGATAAATGAATGCAAGCAAAGTTGTCTTGGCAGCAACAATGCACCTCCTAGAAATTTTCAAGAGAGAAAATACTTTAAATAAATGTACCCTTTTCAATCAGCTTATGCTGAAAAAGTGAGTCACTTGGATATTTTAAATAATCATTAAGAGAAGGCTGAGGTTCAACAGGATGCCTTCAAATGACACGTTCCAGGTGTGCCTAACACCACTGGATCTGAGGTTTTTATTCCACATGTTGAAGCCTGCTGTTCTGGTCTGGAGCCCACGGGCAAGGAGCTTCTACAAAGAGCAGGGAGCTGTGTACATGACAGACTCATTACAGCAGGCTCCATGGGTATGTGCGCTGTACAAGCAATCTGTATGCACTTACCCAGCTGCATATCTGCTTTACAGCACATGCAAATTAACTATATTGATCCCAAGGGACAGCACAGGACAGTGCTTATGGACTTTGCCACTTATTTTGTTCTACTAACTCATGATGAGGTTGTAAAATTCAACTTTGCATTGAAGTCTGTTCTGCAAATGTAGCTTCTAGTTGTGTCTGTCTTTCCCTTTTCTTGCTTGTTTTTACTGATATGAGTACTGCCCCTGTGAGAGTATTGCCATGGGGACCCTGAAACCTGGATGAGGCTTTTGAAAAAGAGGGCCCTTGAAAAGCACATGCCCATCTGAGCAATGTGTAGGGTCTCTAAAACTAACATAAATATTTGAGACATTAGACCCAACCAAACTGTGATAGCAATCTGTGAAAGGACCCTGCCCCTTTGGCGGAGGCCTGAGCTGACTGTGTGGTTGCCTGGTATTAAATCTGGAATGCAAAAAATCACGGGCAAGTTTACGGCTGTCTAAGCATACTGGAAATTATGTTTTTTTGCTCTTCTTGACTATTTCAAATAGTCTCGAAGTGCACAGTGGAGAATGGTGGTTCCTGCCAACCTAGTTTGTATCGCCCTGGTTGAGTTGGGAGCCCTCATACAGAGAACATGGAGGAAAAGGCAGCCTAGGCCGAGAGGACAGCAGTGGTGACCTGGGGCAGAGTAGCTGAGCTCTGCCACCAGCACAGGGAAGGGGACATCTGTCCATAACGCACCTCACCCTTCTGCTCGACACTAATGAGCAAGCCGTAAGGAGAGCGCTGCCAGTAAAGACCTCTGAATCTGGAGGGGAGCCTGTGCGTTTCGGAGTGGAGGAGATCAGTGTGGCTCTGAGCTGAAATGCCCCTCTAGTCCCCGTGTGAGTCACCAAGACCTGGAGGTTGTGTTCAAGGTACCTTGAAATCTCCTGTAGCTGCTTTGGCTCTGCCTCGGTCACTCTACACACTCCCCAGGCATTTAAAGCTGGTTTCTTGCAATAACCACTCACAGTTTATGCATAATTTTAACTTGCTTTTTCTTCTGGAATCTTTTAATTGTGCAATCAATGTACTCTTCTCCCTTTAAAATCCATATGAAGGCTTGTGGGCAAAATTGGTATTCACTCTGCAAATGCTGGCATTTAATTTAAACAGTGTCAGGCAAACTCTAAAGAAATGATAAAGCTTTAATGGTCTCTTCATTCATCATTTGTCATTTATGTCGCCCCATACTATGAAAAGGCATTGCAGGCTCTTAACTGTCCCCAGGAACATTCTCCATGTGAAATTGCTTCAGAGATGATTGAATATTATTTAACCAGAACTTTAAGTGCAATAAATAGTACATTTTAGAGGCTTCTGGGAAGACTGCTGGGAAAAGATCTTGCTCTCTTTCAGAGTGTAAACAAAAAGCAATAAATTAGCTGGACTGATTTCAGCAATATGAGATAGATTACACTATATCAGAAGCTTTTATATGAGCTTGGTCTTTGAAAAAACAGACACTTGACAAAAAAAAAAAGAGCAGCCTAATGCATGTGGAAGACACTATGCATTGCCTCTTAAAATCTGCACGGAAAGCTGGTAAAGGCAGAAAATGCGCAAGGCAAAAGACTGCAGTGAAGTAAATGACGAAAGAGAGGCACTTCTTAGGTTAATTAGTGCCTTTAGAAACAGCTCATTTCAAAAATTATCATTGTATGATATATCAAATAAAAAGCTTGAGTTAAAAAAGTACAAAATACAAAGCCAGATGTGTCATTAGCAGCAAATATAATGGCCTGAAGAGACGATTTAAATCAACCTAGACAATCAGGCAGTACAATGGGTTTTTATTATCAGTAATGAAGAAAGCAGAAGAAATCACCAAGTAATTGGTGATTAGTAAACAGGGAACTGCCAACAAAATAACAGACTTCTATTTTTGCTCATCTGAAGCAGTGAAAAATGACAAACTGAGTGACTGAAACGTGTGAGATCTTACAAAGGTAATAAAAACTTTAATTGCTTTCTGGTATTGGAGTTTTTTGTTTGTTTGTTTTTTGCATAGTCTGTATTTTTGAAGCCAAAGGGCTAGAAGCTTATTTTAGAGCAGAAAAGAGAAAGAAAAAGAGAAGAAAAAGAAGACAAAGAAGAGAAGGCAATAGGCACGAGTTTCCCTCCTCACCCACATTTAAGTGCTCGCCTAGATGCTGCTACTCTCATAGTGCTTCAGAAAGGTCAGCAGAGTAGGTCCTGCAAACGTAACACAGTCATTGCCCTGCTGAGGTCAGGGCCAGAATATGCCCAGGGCAAGCGGCAATGTGGAAATGGGGAGCTGAGCTGGCTCAGATATAGTGGTGCTGAGCATTGTTGAAGCCTAATTTTCCTATCTGCTCTGCACCGCCACTTAAATCAGCTATGTGGCACATAATGTGGCCAAACTTGAGCAAGTTTTCACAGATATAAGCCTGAAACCAAGGCTACTACTTTCTCCCTCTGCCCGGCCATATTTCCCATCCTTCCCCCCTGACAGGGAGGTATTGCAGCTGTTCAAATAAACCGTGTCTGGAAACACTTACATGAGCAGGCAAGACAGTGGATGCTGATTCTAACACTCTTCTTCAGAAATGGCCAAAAAACTTAGCTGAAAATTGTCATAGAAATCCAGTTAGAAGTAGGACTTTCCTCTTCTCCCCCAGGATAAAAACTTCAACACTTACAATCACATACTAGTAAAGATTTTTTTTTTCAGTCTATATAGTAGGATGCAAAGATCTGCAATTAGCCCTGTATAAAATTATGAATTATAAGATCCCACCTGAACTCAGCCATTTATTTTAGGGCACACAATTCTTGCCCTGTAAAGTTCACAATCTCAGTTTAGCTATGTCAGAGTTAAGTGTTCAGGACTTCTCAGCATGTGCATACCTTAAAGCAGAGCTCATGAACAATCTCAAAATGTAAGATGTAATAAATAATTTAAGAATGCCATTATGCAAAAAATCTCTGTAATGAACTTTTAGCAATTTGAAGACTGGGCCTTGAAAATGCTAAGCTATGTCGACAGGAATTATCTTTAAAAGTTGATGTTAATCAGAACTGCATCTTTATATAATTTACGTTTTTACATTTGGTGGTGCTGGGTTGACGTGTTTGTTTTGCTTGTGCCATTTGTGCAAAGGGGCTGCAAAACGCGAGTTTTCAGATGCAGCAGAGTTGAGCATCCCTTAGGGTGAGGTGAAATGTCCACCCTGAGAGACATTGCTAAAAAGCTGAGTCTGTTCATCATTAGTGCATCTTGTGTGGCCAGCTCAAGCAGGGTTAAGAGTACTGCGAGATAAATTAGTTGCTCTGCATTGCTACAGGCTTGATGAGAAACTCGGGGAAGTTGATGCAAAATGACTTCCTGCTTACCTGGAAAACAGTTAAGACATTTGACTGAAAAATTCCTCAAGGGTAGAGCTCATATTGTATTGAGAAGCCTTGAATCATCCAGGGAATTTAAAATGTTGTCCTGCCAATGGCACAGGCAGGCTTCGTTGTGTTATCTACGCTTCCCACTCCTTAAGGTTACTTGTCGCTCCTGCATGTGGTTTTCCCCGCCAGGCTCGGGCGACG
The DNA here is from genome assembly GCF_059628265.1 of Tinamus guttatus. Taxonomy (NCBI): domain Eukaryota; kingdom Metazoa; phylum Chordata; class Aves; order Tinamiformes; family Tinamidae; genus Tinamus; species Tinamus guttatus. Next base: position 4,551,440 of record NW_028288705.1, on the reverse strand, counting down.
GCGGCTCTGATGACATCGGCTGTGACATGCTGGAAGGCCAGCGGAGCCCTTCTGCCGTGGAGGAGAGTTTAATCACCAGGGCAGAAAAAGAGAGAATGACAACAAGTTGCTAGGAGCGAGAAAGGTTCACTCTGCAGAGCGCTGCGGAGGAAGGAAGGGAGATGTCTCAATGTTATTAGCTGTGCTGGCTGAGGTGATTGATAGCTCTGTGGTTTTCCAGAAGAGGAGTTGAGCTACTGAAGCAGCCTTCCCATGCTATCTGTATAGATGTACAACAACAAGGCAATTCAAATCTTTCTAAGCCCTTCCATATCTCTTGGCACTTTACTTAATAACTGCTTCAAATGGCCCAAGGGTGAAGTCCCTGTCAGCACTGCTACAACAGCTCTAATGGCACATGGCTATCGCCTTAATGACTCCATGTACTGCTAGGTTTAATGAAGAATGTGCCACCTCAGTGAGGCCAAAGATACCAGAAAATAGGGTTTGGGAAATAACGGTGTTACTGTGGAAATGTCATCTTCTAGATGATTGAAGAAATTCATTTAAGAAAGTTATAAAAGCCTCATATAAATTCGACAGCTTTATGTAAATGCAATAAACCAAAGGGCACGGGGAGAAGAACTGAAACTCGTTCTGCATTTACGATGCGCAACAAAATTATAATTCAGATGAAGACAAAATGACCTATAAATGTGAAACACGTGGCTTAACACAGAGCGTGTCAGCAGCAGCCCCACAGGATGGACATGGGGGTGTTGTGATGGTGCAGATAGTGAGGAGCCATCAGGACTGCAGATCCTGCCTTTCCTGCCATCCTGATTTTCAGGACAAAAATGGTACCAATACTCTCCTCCCTGCTGGCCAGAGGAGCTGAGCCCATCGTGGTGACTCCAGGGCACAGTGGGGACTGTGAGCCCTTGGGTGCTGCAGCCCCAGCTGAACGGGTGCATGGTGCTGGTTGCTTTTGAGCAATAGTTCCTCAGCATAAATCAGAGCAAATTCAGATAGCACAGGCAGAAGGAGGCCAGAAGAAGATATAAACAGATTTGATGCTGCAACAGCAGCGAGCCTGCCAGGTTTCCAGGTAAAGAGCTGTCCACCACATGAGACTGACTCATTAGTAGGTATTGCTGCTCTGGGGAGTCTTGTAGCTCACTGGGTAAGAATGTAGAGCAGGGAGCAAAACCGTAAAGCAGAGAAGAAAAGGAATCAATGACAGAGGTGTATTGCATTTTAGACCTTTTTCTCATGCTCAAATCTAGAGCATGGCCAGCTACGAAGTTGTTTTGTCTTTATGTCTAGAGCCTGTTTCAAACCATGGGTGATTAGATCTGCAGATTGCAGCAAGATCTGGTATGCTTGTACATTGCACAAGCACACTGGGAAAAAAAAAAGTACTATTTTGGACGTATGACAAGGATAAAGCAGGTCATTGATACTGCTTAAGCATTGCAATCAAATCTTAAGCAGCATATGTAATATAGACCAGAGCAAATAGCACTGTCAGTGTCAGCATCTTCTCTCTTGATAATGAAATCCCTGATCATGCTGTCCCTTCAACACAGGTTTCTTTTGATTGTCATGTGAGTCCTCACCAAACCCACCAGCAACCTGATGGCCATGGTTCCTTCTTGGACGAGAAGAGGGTTGAGACTCACACCTATTGACTGTCGTGACCCTAGGGATCTCTGACTGTGACATTGCTGCTTTGGGAGGACTCCACGAGCTTTCCTGGGGTTTGACCTCATTTTCTGCTATGTAGGTGCCTGAAGCCTGAAAAAAAATAAAGTAAGTTACAGCTAGTATTTTTTGCAGTCTGTGGAAGGATGTTATAACGCAGCAGTGATATATGAGTGTTTTTCCTTTCAGGGAGATCCAGTAGCAGAGAAGTAAACACTTTTTTTCTTCAATTCTTGGATTTTATCCACCTGTCAATTAAGCAGGAAACTGAAAGCAACCACACCAGGCTTTTAGATCATGAAATTATAATGTTTATTTATTGCATTTCTTTACAGTTTGATTTAACCTCAATCCTGACTTAAAGAAGAAAGCACAAGAAGAATGGCTTCAAGCAAATACGGGTTTCTAGGTCAAACAGGCCTTAGGGGCTGAAGTTATGTGTATGTGTCTTACTTGCCCCAGCCATTTAGATCCACGCTTGTTTTTTTTTATAATGATTATTCATGTACTGGTAGCACCCACTGGGCAAGCAGATGTTGAAGCATAAGAAACCCTGAAGAATTTATGGTCTCCTTGCGGCTGAGGTGCAATAAGCTCGTGACACAAGGAAGAGGAAGGAAGGTGGGAGGAATGGCAAGGATAACAAAAACAGGATTGTGTGGTTTTACAGACAGAGTATGTGGGTCGACTGTGGTTCTGAATCACTTGCAGGAGTGACACTGCTGAAATCCAGAGGGCTGACACAGCGCTGCTCACCCTGCATGCCGGCAGCTCGCGTGGATGGCTGGATGGGACACCTGGAGCAAGGACCAAGCAGCAGACCTGGGGCAGCAGTGGCAAGCTGGCAGCCGTTCCTCTCCCATCCATCATGCTGTGAAGAAGAGGAGCTAGGAAGAAGGGAATGCTTCCAAAGCAAACAGCTAACTCTTTGGGAGAAAGGGGAAAAGAGGCAGAGAACCATATAACCTTTAGTTTTTGGCCTAGACTTTTGTTTCTATTGTTGTGCTTATAAGCTGATGGTATAAATTCAATTTTGCCTTTGATGTGTGCCAAGAATTTCTTTCCAGTGTATAAAGTAATTCATTCAGTTGGGAGGTCATGATAGTCTAGGAATGATCTTATCTGTCCGTGCTACAGTTTGTAAAATGCCTCTTTCTGATTCATACTTCTAATGTTTGCCTTTTCAGGTGGGTGCGTCCTGGCGTGCGAAGCCATATGAAACACTAATCAGTAAGGTTTTTATTTTTACAAAATCTCCCATTTCCGTGGCAATCATCATCATTGAAACTTCTGCGTGTAAGAGCCGTAGCTAGTTATGAGCCTTTGGAAGGAGCACAAAGACAGAGTATCAGGCCCAAAGAGTTTCAGTAGATTAGGTCTGACATTAGATGATGCAGTGAGAGGTGATGCCAAACTAGGAAGAAGCAGAGGTAGGTCTTTGTATGAAACAGTAAGTTTTTGACGTGTTTTAAGAAGGCGTACGTTGTTTCCTTTGGCAATAAGCACATGTTTTAAGATGTTTTGCCAAAGCACCCCTGCCAGAGGCACAGTGGGAAGCGGCTCATGCTGATGCTCTGAGTTTTCTCTCTTCTTGGTCATACAACCTTGTGATTATTTACTGGGGAAGCCATGTTCACGAGCTAGCAACTTGTGCCAGATGAACTCTAAAACCCACATACTGCCTTTTTCTCTCTCCAGACAGAGAAGCAAGGGTGAGGAGGAGGCATACAGTCTGGTCTGTTCAGATCTAGCTTTCTTGGGTGCTTGTTTTGCTTCTGGACTTGAGGGTAAGGAGAAGCTGCCGGACTTTCCCTTGCAAGTGTGCTAAGGATGTTTAAAAGATGCTTGAAGGCTTGACAGATGCTTTCCTTTCCTTGTTTGCTTTCATTATTAAAACTAAATAGCAGCAAAGCGCCAAGGGCCAGGCTGCCTGTTTACACTCCAAAATTCAAATACACAAAAGTGATTTATTTTCACTTTGAAGGAAGTAGAAAGAAGTTATGAGAAATTCACTTATCATCTCAGGTGTTTAAAAAAAATGCTTGAGTCCTGGATTCAGATGTCCTTTCCTGCCTCTTTAGCTTTTCTAAACCCTTAAACTGAACATCGCAGAACACTCAGTGTGATAGAGTTTAAAAAAATGGGAACGTGAGCATCCTGCCTTATATTCAATTCTGCAGCAGAGTGACAGGTTGCAGCTAAGTGAACAAGATACTACAATTCCAGCTGCAGACTGAGCCCCGGCCTATTACCACAAAGTGTTGCTTCCTGGGCCCATATTTGATTTCCATGCCTGAGTAAACCCACCCACATGCCAGACTGAGCCCCGCGGCGCCTGACATTTTTGTTCTGAACAGGTTCCAGGATTCGCTAGCTGACGGGGAAAGTGCACAAATATTCAGCCATGGAGGGCCTGTTTCCTCTGAATTTATGTTGCCTGAAGAGGAAGCCAAAAGGGAATTCAAAGGCAGTCTTGCTGTGATAAAACACCTGGAGGGGGTATCGAGAGTCATCCCCCTTGGCTGGACACAGCTAAAAGTCTCAAATCATTTTTTTTTAGAGAGTTACAAAAGAAATTAAAGTGGTTCATCAATAAGAAAAATACAGCATGGAAACGGCTGTGGATTGACTGTGCCCCTTTTGCACCGCTCCTGCACTTGCAACAAGATACTTGCACTCAGGACCCAGATGCATAGAGAGTGCTATAGCTGCACCCCAGCCCTGGCCGCTTTTGGGAAACAAGGATTTAAGAGTCTGTATGCTGCAGCTGGGGACTTCGTAATTGAGCACTTTGGAACATTATTAATTTAGAAGGCTGAAATCCCCAGCATCATCATGAAATCATCTTTTTCTTGTGTTTAGGTGGAAAAAGCAGCAAGAAGTGACAATGAAAATGGGAAGAGCAGTGCAATAAAAAAGGGAGAAGCAAGGGGAGAGAAGGAAGAGGTTGCAAAAGGGTGGTAGGGCACAAAAAACAGCAAATAGAAACAGAAGAGTGTTAGATTCAAGAAAGAGAGAAACAAAGCAGCAGCACAAATGCAAAAAATAAATGGATATGAAGAAATTCAATGACCACGATTAATCCAAGTGAAATCCAGGAGATGAAATAAGAGTACAATGAAGCAGCTCAGGCGGGAAGGAGAAGAGTGAGAGTGAAGGGAACAGCATGTACTGAGAGCTGAGTGCTCAGGCTAGCACAGATGATGGTGCTTGAGAAATCTTCCTGGGCTGCTCAGGATTGAGATGCTGCCGGCTCTGCTGCAGAGCGGGGGGTGAGCGGCCATCACTTCTGATCTGCTCCAGCAGTGCAGAATGACTCTAAGGGAATGTATCAATTAAAAAAAAAATGAAATTGCTTGTATGGTGCTTTACCTATCTTAGTTTACACCAAAAGCGAGGCGCACTGGAAAATAAATGAGCTGTGATACCGGTGCTGCAGTGATCCACCAAGCTCCTTGTGGAAAAGGTACAATTGCATCTTCTGTAGGTCCTAATGATGTCCACTGTGTTGTAAAAACCTCCAAAAGAAGCAGTGTAAAACCGTACTTCATGGATTTAGTAACCTTTTCCCCATGAAAATGTATGCCAAACTCCTACCAGTTCATTTCCTAAGGGCTTCAGCCAAAAAAAAAAAAAAAAAAAAAAGCCCCTGCTGTGAAATGTCAAATATTGGACAAGACTGCTCAGGAACAGGAAAACTGCTGATGTTGGCAGACTGCCTTTTCTTATGGTGACAGCGAATCGAAAGCGGACCGTCAGACAAGCGATGTAGAAAAGGAACTTACTCTGTCACTTACTGGCCCAAATATTACAAGCACTTTGGGGTTTATAACCACCACAAAACCTAGTGCAGCACCGCGTCTGGTTAATTTTGGTAGCGAGGCACCGCGGCACCCTGGCAGTGGGTTAAAAGCTCCATTTCTGATATACAGATGGGAAAAAAAGAGCTTGGGCCAAGAACTGAAAAACACAGATGCCTAATGGTAAGCTCCTGCTCTCATGTTCTTGCACCTAGGGAAGTGCTCCCCACTCAATGCTTTTATTTGCTTAAACAGAGACACTTCAGTAGGACTTTAAACAAGATTTTCAAAACAGAAACTCCCCTTTCCTTGTGCAAGACCACATAAATCCTGAGCAGAGATCAGACCTTGGATCCATGCTGTCTCGCTTCTCCAAACAAGAAATCATATAATCTACCTGTATCTTTGCCCTCTCATTTGTAGGTTGGGGTTGCTGACCCCTCCTGCTGGCAGCCGTGTGGATACTGGGTATACATGGTGGCTCACTCTGGGCAGACTGCAGGGCATTAGGTCAGGCAAGAGCAGGGAGGAGAGTAGTGCTACGGGGCTGGGACAAACACTGTGGCTTCCGAAACCTGGGCCTCTATATCTAGCCCTTACAAACTTATATGCAATTTGCCTATAGAGCAAAGAGCTTGGAGCCAAGACCTGGCTCCAGGTCTTGTCATATAGTTAGATTAATTTTTGTTTTGGTCTTTTTTAGAGGTAAGGATACTGTGTTCTGTGCAGTAGCAAATAACATTTATAGATTTATCATTTATTTTGTGGTTTCCTCTATTCAGAAATGGATATAAAATCATCAGGTAATACACAGTAATATACAACAATATACAGTAGCAGATTCAAATTTATTTTGCTGTGGAAATAAAAGACAGAAGTGACACCTTCAGTGCAATACATTATCAGTTTTCACAATTCTCATGAGGAAATTGTGTAAATCTCTATCCAGATAAAGTCAATAGACTTGTAGAAGAGTTAAACAAGGGTAATACCACATGAATCAAACAATGATTTGAGTATCCTGGATAGGAAAACAGTCTGTCTTTCTGGCTGAATGTACTGTGCAGTGGTTTTGCACAGGTGGTTAGACTAAGGGGAGTAGAACTGCATGAATAGCCAATGCAGTTGATAAAATATGTTCAAAATCTGGAGGGGGGGGGGAGTTTTTTAAAAAATTAAGGGAAAAAAGTATTTTTTTTGTACTTTCTAAACTAGTCATTTGTTAATGAAATGTCATTCGAGTTCAAACATGAAAACAATCCATTTAAAAAACAAAAGAGGTGAAATGAAGGAAGCTGAGCAGAGCTTAGAGAAGAGATTGCGTTATGGTTTTATTCTCCCATCCCCAAACAACTTGATAAAAATCGTTGTTTCTGTCCACCCAGACTGGTGGGTTTTGTGCAGAGAAAAAGTTTCAGCCAGGACTTAAGCCCAGCCCAGCAGATGGTTTATTAATAGCTGGGATGTTTGCGTACCTGGCTGCAACATATGAAAGGGGCTCATTAGGGTGCAGGATGGAGACTGCTGAGGGACATTTCTCAACAGCCCCCCAAGAGCAATGACCCAGCGTGGGTTGGACGAGGATGCAAACAAGCTGCAATAGCAGTCAAGGATTAGGATATGCAGGCCCGTCTATTTCCTCTTTGTGAATGCAAGAAGTGAGTAGTCCTCCTCGGAGTTACCGCTGTGTTACTCAGCCTTGCACAGGGCATTCAGTTTTTCAGCATAGATTAGATGCCTGGGAATGTGGCCAACACCTTGCTGACTGCTAATGTCACACCGCTGGGTTGCAATGTGGGACTCCTCTCAAAAGACAGCCACTGCCGTCAGCGCTGTGCCACCTTCCCACATAAAATGTGCTTTTGTGCCTACTCATAAAAACACAGGCCCTGGCCACGCTCCCCTCTGCGTATGTGCACGGTTCCTTCTGCTCTTCAGTTCACGTTGCCTCAGACCAACCGTAATTTCCCAACCTGATTCCTAAGGGGCTCCTTTTCTTAAGTCTTTTCTCCTACTGTCGCGTGGTCACTGGACAGTCTTAGTTGAGGAGAAGGTATCAGTGGAATTACCTTTGCTTAGGGAAATGGCTCCTAAAGCACTGCTTCTTTGAGCTTTCCACTGCAAAGTGATGAATTCCCTCTCCTGGACACAAAGGCAAGGTTGTAAGGGACAAGGTTGTTCTCATTTGACACATACTGCCTGCAGTGAAGAAAACAGAGACATCACTATCCACTGAACAAGCCCACTGGCTTGTATTTACATGTTCATTCATAGGGACTTTCCCTCCTTTATTGTATGTATCGATCCCTGTGCTTCAGAATACCACCTTAGATGATGCTAGTGGTAGTGTTTGAAGCTAAATACTCCTATACAACTGTGTAAGCTACAGCTGACATCTCTATTCAGCTGCTCTCTGTCCTCCTACATAATGGGCCTGATCGACACAAAAATTCTCATTGGCTTTGTTGATTTGTCTCCAATTTTCTAACGAGAGCACAGGAATAGTAAACCTGGCTATAGTAAACCTGGCTATAGTAAACCTGGCTATCTGGCTGTGCTGGCTATAGGGGCATGGGCGAAACATTAATGTTTATGCATGGTGTTGGACCTTATTGTGCAGTATTTGCTCTTTTAACTTCTCTTGTTCTACTGGGGGTGGAGTTACATCCAGGATCTCTTAAAGGAGGGGTATGTGCTCTTGAAATATTTTACTTAAGCCTCTTGTATCAATAGGAGGGAATGACCTTTTAACAATGTCTTTCGTCTAGCTTCATTCTCATGGTCAATGAATCACACTGAGAGCTTTGATCGACTGAGTGTGAAAATTGCACCATAAGGTCGTCTCTCTCTTTGAAAAAGCAGCTGTTCCGCTTTTTCTGTCTAATTGAGTTTGTCTTGCAGAAAGGACATGGAGTTTCTTTCATATTTCAAAGTGATGAGTTCTTTGCATGATTTCAGTGATTTTGACAGCAGGGGGGCACTTCGGCTTATTGCTGCTTCGTTCTCAGAGGAAATTTAGTAGGTTGCTTTCATTATTGGTAAAATGTAACACACACCAGGCTGCTTGATGGCATTCCTGCACCAATGTGGTGCATGGCACAGTGGGTGCTCTAAGTCCAATTTATTGCTGTCAGGCTGGCATTAGCAGGGACAGTTGCAGAGGCAGCATTTGGGTTCCCCAGGAGCAGAGTACCTGTACGAGCAGTGATTCTCCTTGGTTCCTATTTGGCTGGCAGAAATAGCAAACTGGTGGCTGGTTCCCACATTTCCCTGGAGCACAGTTCCAGGCAGAATGAAGAAGAAAATGCAAAAAGAATTAAAATAAAAAAAAAAGTGGCCAGCAGATCCTTTCCTTCCCTATGTATGCAACAAAGCCTTAAGCACCCTTTTTGTAGTAAGGAATATCCAAAGCTGAGTCACAGCAGGCCCTGTGCACTCTGCCTACGCTGAGATGAGCACATGGATAGAAGCAATGTCAAGGCAGGGTTCAGACTATGACTTAGGCAATTTTGGAGATAGGAAAGCAAAACTATTTCTCCTGGAGTTATAAAAGCAAAACTTGATAAAATCCAGAAAACTTTTCTTTAGCTCCAATAAATGAAAGCAATAAAAGCTATGTCAAAGCATTGGTTGGAGTCTCCCTACTGGAAGTGAAATATTTTCCCTACTGAAACTAAACAGCCTTAGTGCCAGCTATCTGGATGCTAGGTTTCAGCCAGAGGAAATAATTCTGTGTGCAGACTAGAAAGTGGTGCAGAGAAGCATAGCTTTATGGAGCCAGTGCTGCCTTGAGAATGGCCAAAAAGGTTCTGCGCAAGGGTCTGCCCAGCTCAGTACTCTCTCTCCAACACTGACCACATCTGGATGCTTAGGGAAAAAAATCATAAGCAACAGGATAAACGATCTTTTTGTGTGACACCAGGCAACTTTTGACAATAAGCACTGTAAGCTGTTTGGACCATCACAGACACATCTGCTCTCAGCAGCCACCTCACTGTAAAAATGAACTAGTCACACTGAATCACACAGAGTCACAGAATGGTTGAGGTTAGAAGGGACCTCTAGAGATCGTCTAGTCCATCCCCCCTGCTCCAGCAGGGACACCCAGAGCACGTGGCACAGGGTGGCATTCTAGTCCATACTCCTTCCCTCCTGCTTAGTCCGGCAAATCTCCCAGGTTCAGTGAGGAGGCAATGTAGGCTCAATATGCCTCTAGACCTTTAGAGATGATGTGATCTTCATCTCCAAAGGTCACAGGTCTTATTGCTTTTTTATCAGTTTCCTTGGCTTAGATATTTTGTCTCTGCCCTGGTAAAATGAATGTATGAGCTTCTTTTCAGGAAGTGATTCTGAAGGTTACGAAGTGCATTTTGATGCCTTGAGCCACACCATGATTATCAGATTCTGCAGAAATTCTCTGGAAGGACTGATTGTTGTTGTTGTTGGATGTTTTGTTGATAAAAAGAAATTGGAAGTCGTTTCTGAAGTCACCACACTCAAATGATCAATAAAAATTCTTAAAAGCTAAAGCTAGCTTCAGTTTTAATGAAAGGTGCATTAACTCACATCCTGTTGTTTGGCTCTATGATTGCAAAACTAAAATGACTGAACACAATGTGGCAACATGCATGCTTTAGTAGCGCTCCTGCCAACTGTTCTTGGCATAAAATGAGTTGACTCATCTTGAAAATAGGCCTCTGTTACTTAAAACTGGGGCAGAATGCAAATGCTCATCTTGCTGACCCTTACTGACATCATTATGGGTGCACACACTCAGAAGGGACATGCAAAGGATGTATTCTGCTAAGCCGATATATTGCAATAACATGAAATCAGTTGCATGATTTGATAAAGCTGTAGGTGAAATGGTGAGAGCTCATATTCAAAAAATGCGATGCAGACTGCGAGTGTTTTGGGAGGTCTGTCTGTGTAAACAACTCTGTCTGAGCTGAGCTCACTCTTCCTGGCAAGCAAAATGCTCTGTACCCATTTTGCTGGTTCCTTGGGGATGCACACTCTATTATCCTGACCTTGAAAATAACAGGTGTGAGGAGACAGGAGGCATGTAAGGGAGAAGAAGGGCATGGGGAGAAGGATTGCTAATGAAAGGTGGCCCACTGAAAAGGCTCGCTCTAGACACTGGCTACATTGCTTTTCATTTCTTTGTACTCTTGGCTAAGCTATACTATGTGAGAGAATAGATTTACATTTTCCCACTCGGTTTTATGCAAAGAGGATGGTAGCTATTCAGTTTTTGACAGATTTTCCTTCATTATTTTGTGTCACAGAGGCTAACAAATGTAAGATGATAATGCAGAAGGGGTGTAATCAGAGCTGTGCTAACTGTTGAGACTGAGCTGGATATGGCATGCATTTCTTCTCCATGCATGGGAGTCGTGTGAAAGCTATTCCCAAGGTGTATAGCAGCCTTTTTGTTCAGAGTAAAGCTTTACCTGTTAATACATGTAATTATTCCGATTTATATAATCCTGAGTAAGAAGCAAGGCAAATGATGCTCCAAAAGCACTGATTTTTCCTAAACCTGTGCACAGATTTTTGTCTCAAGCATTGGAACAGCCATGGCCTTTATCATGGTCAGATCTTCCTGGCACTTTCTGAAAATCCATTAGCCTAATAACAATGACAGTACTAAAAAGCAGATAAACTCCTGCTTCTACTGGAAGTATAAAAGGAACAAAAGGCAAGGGAATCAGGTAATGATAAAAAAATAATTGGGTAATTGGGTAAAATGAGCCTTTTTTTCCTTTCCTCTCCTGGATTCAGGGAAGCCTTTTCCACAATGTGGAACCAGGATGACACTGGACATCTTTCCATGTCCTCAGCTTCCTCCCTTCCTCCTCTTTACCCCATTATTATCCTCCCTGTATGAGGCAGCCGTACTAGTGTTGGCTTAATGCAAGCTGTTCCTCAGATAAAAGCTCTGAGACTGGGAAGTGGGAAATAACTGGGCACTCATCCCTCTGGCTGGAGTAATCATGTGCTGCTGGAGCTCAGATAACAAGTGACAGGTTTGGAAGGCACTGGATTCCTAGACAGTTTTGCCTAGAGCTCCTCATTCAGATGGCAGTGCCGGGAGTTATGACTGGGTGATTCCCACAGCACCTGGGACCTTCCTGTCCCCTGCTCTTCCTGTGAAATCGTGGGATTTCTGAATTCCTCTCTGCATTGCAGTGTGTTTCAGTGTCTGTATTGTGGATCTTTTAGGACAACATCTGGGAGAGATTGGATTCAGTAGCTCAGGATGATCCTTGTGGTCTTGTCTTTTCATCACTCAAAAAGGGACAGAGGCAACAAACCATATGAGGAAAGGTCTGGGGAATGATTGAGGACATCAGAACACTAGATGATCCCTCTTTTACCTGTGCTTTTGTGGGGAGTTGATAGGAAGCTTTACTGGTTTGAGAACTGCGGATAGTGAGGCCAAGCACCCTGCTTTTCTGAAAGCTGAATGGCAGACTGTGCTTTTCCACTCATAGCATCCCGCTGGAGATTTGGCAGTTGTAATTCCTCCAGCTATCCAAGGCAGACATTGCTTGTTTAATAAAGAGCAAAGTCTTGAATGAATATTTATACTTTGTGCCATCATGCACATGGCCGGACAGTGTGATCATAATTGTATAAACCCCTGCAGTGCTTTGTCTAGTCCAGGACAGAGAAAACACTGTTTTTCAGCAAAGCTGCTAAGCTGTAACTCAGCTGCCATCATAAGGCAAGTCCTGCTCTGTCCCGCCGAGTCCTCGACAAGAAATGCACCCTAAGGATCGAGGTGCATCTTCTCCTCTGTAGGTGGGTGTCTCCTGCGCAGAGTCCAAAGTGTTCTGTACTTTTGGCACTTATGTGGATAAATCATCCTCTTGATGCCGAAGTGTTTGGGGAGTACAAGCACATCTCCCTGTGTGATTTAGAGGAGTCAACACGCCGTGGCGGCAGGCTGAGGGTCATGCAGCTGCTGGCCATGTCTTTCTTAAGGGGTTTTTGTCCTTGGAGCAGGGGTGACCGAGGGCTTGTGAGTCAGCTCTGAAACCACTCAAGCTTGCGGCCCAGCGTGTTACGGTAAACTGCCGCCGATTTGGGGTCATGCTGCTAAGTCGTACTGTAAACTGCAGCTGTTTAGGAACTGATTCACATCCATTTCATCCCTTTCTGCTAAGCCTCAAGGTCTACCTGGTGACCTTGCTTCATCTGTCTTGACTTGCAGGTCAGTATGAAACTAAGAATGAAGCTCCCCTGCAGAAGCAGAAGCTGGTGCCCCAGTGCCTCCATTAGAAAGAAATCATTTATTTCCCTCAGTCTAATAGTCCGTAGAACTATCCATTGAACTCCCCACTTGTGACCTAAAATCTGGGCCTGGCAGATGAGCTTTGACAAAGTTATCTGTGATTTAAAGAGAGTCTTTATATTAGATAAAAATGTAGCAAATGACCAGTCAATTCTTTGAAATTTGGATCCAAGATTTTTAATTTTGGTGAGCTTTTCTCTGAACCTTGATGGGCCTAAAACAAAGAATTTTTTTTGTCTAATTCTATTCAAACACAACAAATTTCAAGTAATTGTGGGGAGAATCAAACCAATCTTTTTTTTTTTTACTTTTATTATTACAATGCTGCTCAAAGACCTCAACTGACAAACCCCACTGCACAACCACATAATGGAAACCTGTCCCTCTTTCAAAGAGCTTCAAGTTGACAGAGGGAATGATATTATTGAAATTCTGCAGTGGGGAGGAACTGAATCATCTTACTTCACTTAAGCTATTAAAATTGGCATCTATTGTGATCTCTGCTCCTAGTCAAATAAATTGCCTTTTTTTTTTATGATGATGATTTTTCTGAATTTTAGAGTCATGCTGTATACTGGGGGTCATGTCTCTTCATTGACAGTAGAGAGGAGGAGTCTGCTCAAGTCATATAGACCAGATGTCTAATTTTTAGGTGGCTAAATTTAAGTGAACTGAACCCCATTCTTGTCTCTGTTTTTGTTGCATTAGAGTTAAAAAGCTGTAACTATTCTCAGTTCACATAACTTGCTCTTTTGTTTCTCTGTCACTGCATTGTCACTTGGTTCCTTTAGCAGCCTTTCTGTAGTGTTCAGGGCTTCAGATCCAAGACTTTTGTTTTGTACATCAAAAGCAGGACCAGAAGTTTTTAAGCACTACTGATTAAGGAAAATCAACATCGTATTTTCACAGACATCCAAGAAATAAACTGTATATGAAAAATATAGAAAAGCTTGATGTTATTCAAAAAGTTATTTCACTTTTCCAGTGTGAATGTATATGAAGGAGTGCAAAGGAACATTTGAAAAGCCTAATGCTGGATTTCACATGACTTTTTGCTCTGCATGAGGAAGTAGGGTGAATATTTTGTCATACAAAAACTCTTTATGTCCAGGAACAGGTCCAATGCCCCATGCCATCTAATTGCTCCCAAAGCATTTCAACATGAAGGGTCAGATTAATCTACCTCTCTGTGGCTCAGTCTGTGGTCAAAGGGAAGCGACAGGCACCTTCTAAGAGTGAGCTCTTCAGGAGCCCGATTTTATCTCCTGGAAGAGAGAGGGCTGGGCTATTTCAGTCCCTGTGCTTCTGTGGCAGCTTTTGTAGCATATGGTTATGTTTCCTGTTGTTGGTAGTCTTTGCTTTGTGTCCAAATTTCAGTGTGTGTTCAGGGTGCAGGAAGGACCTTATATACTTTTCAAAGTAAAGCATTCAGCTTTGAGGAAAAACTGTTCAGCACTTCAAACAAGGCTTTGAGTAAGGAAGTGCAGGCAGCCAAACCATATGGATGTTCCACAAAACCCACATGCAATTCATATCTCTCTCTCTCTCTCTCTTTTATTGGTGCAAAATTTGAAAACTAAGCTCTGTGTTTGCCCATTTCTAAGGAAGAAAGGAAGAGAAGGTGAATTACAGACAAGTTGGCTCAGTTTCGGTCCCTGCCAAAATCCTGAAACCATCTATCTAAAATCTACAGGATAACAGGGAAGATAAATCACAGTCAAATCTTTAGAAAATAAATCCTTTCAAATGAAATTCATTTCTTTCTATGACATGGTAGCACATCTTGTAATGAACAAAGGAAGCAGATGTAAAGTATCTTGGCGTTAGCAAAGCTTTTGACATGAACTCACATCACACACTAGTGAAATATTGTCCAGATGAAGCTATGGTAAGATGAGCTTCAGAATACTTTGGAAAAGGGGAGTCAAATAGTAGTCATCAATGGTTTACTGTCTAACTGAAGACTACATTGTGTGAGGCTTGGCAAGAGTCTGTCCTGGCTCTAGTAGCCTTTAGTATTTTCCCTAGTGATCTCAGTGATGGAATAGACTCTATGTTTATTCAGTCTCCAAGTGATGAGAGCCTGGGAGGGGCTATAAGGATGCTGGCAAGATGACTGCAATTTTAAGGGGTCATGTCAACTTGGAGGAATAGCCAGTAGGCAGATCAGTACTTACTGAACTGAGTTCAATGCTCTTAGGCTTAGGAGCGATCTGCTTCAAGATAGGAGGCGAATATGTAAACATCAGTTCTGCAGAAAAGCACGTGAGAGGGTTGATAATGCATGACAAAATGAAATGAGTGCTACACAGATGTGCAAAAAAGCTAACATCAGATTAGGATGCATAAGTAGGAGTTGTATATGTAAACCAGCTGAGATGATAGCTGTTCCACTTCACTGGCAGCTTCTCAGCTGAAGTATCATGTTGGGTACCATTCTTTGAGAAAGATGGAGAACCTAGAGGAGAACAATGAATTACTCAGGCATCCGGATAATATAATCTACAACAACAACAACAAAAATGAGGAATAAATGGTGTTTATAGCTCAGAGAAGGAAAATCTGAAGGAAATATAGGCTACAGCCTTCAGCCATGCAGGGTGGTGGTTCATCTCCTCCATATTCTGGCAGAAGTGAACAAGGAACAAAGGGATTAAATTACAGTAAAAGAAATATAGCTTGGATGTGTGAAATGCAGGGGCATAACATTAACAGAGGACCCCAAGAAACTGAGGAACCCTCATCACTAGCAGTTTTTAAAAACAATGCCTTCTCAACTCTATTTTCTATGAATATATAATTTTATCCACTTTCTGGTATATTAACACTTATGCCCAAATACCTGGTAAGAAACAGCAAGTTATTAGCAATAACAAATTTCTTATATTGCTGGTTGCTCCAGCATTTCCCAAGAACTTATCTCCCCATCTCCTCTACTTCCATCTTCCACAGATGCTGGAAGGAATGATTTGCCTTCGCTTGCAGCCTGCATTCTGACTTAAAGTGCTTCAGCAGCTGCTTGTGCCGTCCAAACGCGTATGCTGGTCTGGGAATGGAGTCTTGTTGGCAAGGCCTTCAGCAGCGCCTGCAGCTTGCCATCACCGAGCTGAACTTCACCAGTGTAATTTCATCCCTTTAAACAAAATAAAAGCAGGTCTAGTAGTGGTGGAGAGGGGTGGAGTGTCCTAATCTTTCTTTCCTCAGTGTTAGCAGCATCTTTATGAGGACAGAGAAGTACTACCAGCTGGAGAATTAATTTAGAAAATTTCCTTTTATGGAATAAATCTTTTTTCTAAAAGTACCGAAGAGAAGCTTATAAAGAACGACACTAATTTGAAAAGCTTACGGTTTCCTTTTAGGCTGCGGATTCAGTCTAAATAAAGTGCATGCTGCCATTGCAGAACAGACATTTTCAAGTGCACTAGCAGCAACAGGGAGATTTCGGTTATTTATTCTGTATTTTATTCAAGTAACAAAATAAACATTGTCATTCTACATTAAACACCCATATCAGACTGGATGGATCCGATTCTCCTTGGCAGAAACAGTTCCAGCTGTGTCAGCGGATGGAAGAAAGGAGAAGGGATAAGAAGGGCGAGCTGTGCAAGTGAATGAGAGCAGCTACACTGTGCAGACCAGAGGAATTGTGCGTTTGCAGGAGTGATGACAACCTCAGAAAAGGACACTCCAGGCACCTTAGCACCCTGTCACTTCAGTAAATATGTACCTGGTCTGCCCTTGCTGGCCTCCAGACAACCATTCTCAGCTCACAGGTGGTAGCACTGCTCACTCTGCAGTGCTATGGTGATTTAGGAATCCTACTCCAAAAGACAACGTGGTTAATTAAAGTTGAGTCTAGATTGTGATTTTGTCAAGCATGGATGGCTTGCTTTTGTGATTTTTCTTAAATCTTGATGCTGAGCCGTTTCAGCCTGTGCTTTTTCATTATTATATGTTCTTCCTTGCATTTGTCATGTAGGCTGGTAATTCCATAATTTTTGCTGATTTGGGACCTGGCAACAATTTTTTGAGGTGTTTTCTACCCAGATCTCCAGCTGATGCTGGCTGAAGCTGTTTAATAGGTCTTCCCAGAAATGGGGCTCCTCCAAAACAAAAAATTTCAGATCGCCTCAGGTCAGAGCCTCCCTCCATCCTCCATGTCCTCCAGCTTTTCTATCTCAAGTGATGCTGTCATCTACCTCCTCTTTCATTAAGAGACTTGAATTTGGTTAGATGAAGTATTTCATTTCAACTGATCCAGAATGATTTCTTGAGGACCAGAAACGCAGAGAGCATAACCACCTGCAAAGCCTCAGGCTGATGTTTTAGACATTTTTAACTAAAGCAACAACCTATTGCATAGGATAACGTGAATGTTGAAGTTGGACTCATTTAATTAGTGCAGAGGATCAGTGCTAATTTTACATTCTCCTTAAGGAAGGTTTCTTGCCCTTTTCACATTGTGTCAACAAACCATGAACCTGTCAAATTCCATTGCTTCCCTGTAATTATGGTGTGGGCATGAGGAACGAGCCACAGAGTCAAAGGCAGAGATGTGGCTCCATAAATACATTTGTCAAACTGATCTCAAGCTGGCAGGCAGCGACCATGCCAAAAAATATTTAGCAGGTGCAAGCATGCCAGCCACTTGTGGTATGTAGTATGTTGCTTTAACAAGGAGATGGCCCTATGTGCTGCCTTAATATCTGTGGACAGTTACCACATGCTTCTATTTATTTGCCATGGTACTTTGAATGATGTTGTGCAGAGCTGAATTTGACAGCCTCATAAACCTTCTTTCTTCAGTTTTTCATGTGTGCCCCAACGGGAGGGATTTTCTCTCTCTCTCTCTTTTTTTTTTTTTTTTTTTTTTTGTTATTCCAGGTCATTAGTAAATTCATTTGCTTGAACAGGATTAAGTTCCTGTGAACAAGTGAACTACAAATGAGCAAAGAAAATGTCCCACCAGCCAAGCCCAGTGGAGACAGGTCAGGGAGAAAAAATAAAAGCAGTAAAGAGTCAGGAAGAGAAATACATGAAGGAAAAGAGATTGCAGTAATAAACTAATGTGTAGAGGGAATCATTCTTGATTGTGAAGGGTAAGCTTGATTAAAAGACCAGGGGAAAAAATTTCAAGACTAATTAACGAGAAACACAAAGCCACATGTGTGAGCCTTGCTTACAAGTATTCTTTATATGTCAGCATCTTTATTTTAGCAAGCTGGTTAACTACTTCACTAGCTTTTCAGCCTGGAAGGACAGAGGGGCATTAATGCATGAGGCAGCCAGAGTAAGAAGAGGGATGTGGAGCCTACAGTTTTGAATAGCCTCAGGCCTCTGTGAATGCACAGACTTCTGCAAAGCAAATAGACGGTAAGGCAAGTGGGGACTTTCGGTTTGTTTGGGTTTTTTTCTGGCAACCAGATATAAGATTTGCTGCTACTGTGAAGAAGAGACAGGGCAGGGGACCTGGGAAGCTAGTGGAAGAGAGCCAGTCATTGAGGGAAAGCAAAGGAAGAGACATAAAATGCTGCAGCAACAGAACACGGCAGCAAGCCCAACTCATACCTTAAACGTTCCCATGGTACCACCCACTAGCTTAATGCTGAGGGAAACTATGGCCGAAATTCACTGAGCACTTTAAGCTGGCGTGAGATGGCATTGGTGCTGAAAAATGGATGGCTTTGTGGTTGTGGCAGGTTTCTCTCTCACATTTAGCCAGAAGGAATGGGAAAGTCGGGACAAAATGGGACAGTCTGAAGAACAAGTCAGTATTTGTTCAAAATCAGAGCTTGATTCTGATCAACTTAGGGATGAGAAAATTGCTTATCTTCACATGTGCCTCCCCCAATAAAAAGTAGCATGTGGGGCCTGACTTGCTAGATTTGGTTGACTGTGTAAATCTGTTTAAAAGAAACTTCCCTTGCCGTTTTCTTGTGTCAAGAGGACACAGGACTGTCATGTAGTCTTGTGCCACTGTTTCTAAAACCAGTCAACAGTGCTCACAGAAATAAAGATTAAGGCAGGAAGGAATGGACACGATTGGAACAAACTGGCAAACAAAGCGGGGAGATGGTGGGGCAGAACCTAAACCAGAGCGCAGAAGGTGGATTTACACCAGCTCTCCCCCACGTCTCCTCTCGTGTCTTGCTCACCTTCTTCCCCTCCTCCCGAAGCATTTCTGAAGTTGGAGAGGACTGCACCTTGGGGCTGACTTTATCAGAAAACCCACCCAAGTTGTCACGGATAAATGTCAGCTGGATAGTGTTGGTCACAGTCAGTGAAAATGTGGGAAGGTAATTTAAACAGTGTGAATTCATGGAGAGAAATAAAGAACAAAACTTTTCTCCTGAAAAGGAAATGCATGGAACGCTTGCAGCCAGGCCTCCCCCATGTGTCCCTTAGGGTATAGCTACGGGGGCAAGCTGCCTCCTTTCGCTCTTCCACCCTTTCTCTCGGGTCCCACCAGTTCTTTATTTTTGTCCTACTCCACAGCTGAGGGTGGGTGAGAATTGGGGAGAGCAAGTACCTGGTCTCGGGTCTGAGGATGTGCCTGCAAGTGCTCAGGACAACTCGAATCCTGATTCCCCCTCCTTGCCAAAATCCCTTTGCCAAGAGGATGCTGAAAACTCTGGTCATGCAACACACTCGGTGTGAGTTGAGCAGGTCAGCACCTCCAGGTTGCCTGGTGGCCCCGTACAAGGTGTCTGTTCTGCAGATATCAAAGCAAGAGTATTCTCTAAAGAAAAGGCGAGATGCCCATGGCATCCCAAGCACAGCAGCTTGCTGGCAGGTTTTCACAGACTGCTATAATAGTCTGGTACCTGTCATAAACCTAAACTACATATGTGTAATTTACCTAAACTACACAAAGTGTTCTTTGGATCCTGTCCTGTTCATGCATATGGCCTTGGAAACACTGGTGCTTATGCCCCTTTGTCCTGATCTTTTAGGAGCATGTAAATAAGATACAGAGACACTTTTGTAGAGTATAATTAATGTCATCCATGCCAACAAATGCAGTGGCATAATTACTGTAATAAAAATCCCGTACTTGTTTCTAATTCTAATATTGTCTAATCCTTGATTTTAAAATTACATCTTATGATTTTTGGAGGATGGATTGAAGTCTTTAAACACAGTGATGGCCGTCACATTTATAAAGTGTTTCTCTGCACTCATTTGCTTTTTGTTCTGCTCTGAAGACTGCCTGAGAGCTGCATATTTCATTGTCAACAGTTTGGGAGCAAATGTGCTCCTCTATTTCTAAATCTGCTGTTATGTCTGTTTTGGAAATTCGGTATGTGGAATCCAGTGACTATTTCACAGATGTGGAGCAGGACCTCCCCATCAGCCATCAGATCTGACCAGATGAAATTCGTAACATCTGCTGCTCTTAGTCAGACACAGCTCTCTGTTATTCCAGCTGTTGCTGAGCATGCATTAAGCAGTTCCAATTAGCTAAAACCTTCTCCTAATGTTACAGCAGCCTGTTTTTTTGCTGCAACTGAAGAAATATTTTTCAAACCTTAAGGATTTATTTGTAGCCATTGTGGGGCAACACCCTCTAATGGACCTTCAGTTTTTTGGGACCTAAATACCAGAAGCCACTGACTGCTAGTAAGAAGAACAGCTTGCAAAGCATCTTTCCTCTATAGAATTCAAAGTGTGCTAGAAGTGAATAGCGAATTCTCTCTTCTACACTTAGGGGGAATTAATTATGGAAAGATTGAGACAGCAAACAGGTTGCCATAAATTAAGAAAAAGAAACATAAGACTTTTTGCTCTGTGATCTACTATATAATGCTACTTACTAGGGGCTACTTCTAGCTGATGCATCTTTTGCATCAGTTCCTGCCATCATTCACTGTTGTGGTGCTCATGCAGAGTTTGTTTTGAGAGGCAGTGGATTATTTTTGGTTTAGAGCAAGGATTCCTGATGGAACAGACCTTTTGGCAGTGTCCTCCAGCTCTCCAGGGCACCGTTGTGCTGCCCACAAGAGCTTCTCTCCAGAGTGCCTCCGTGAGCTGGAGCCTGCCCTGGTTGGCTCCTTAAAAGCTCTGTTTCTTTCCATTACAAGAGCATGAAGACTTTTAGTAAGGTCATTTTTTCTTGTTAGTGTCTCTGACAAGAGAATGAGGCATCATATTTAATGGCCAATATATTTTGTTAATTATGGCATTTCATTATTTTTCTTTGACCTTGTCAACAGTCAGCATTCTGGTCATGTATATGCATTAAATGCATTAATATCCCTCTTTCTAATGATCCAAGCTGTCAGGCAGGGGTTGAATAACCAGGCAATGGCTCTGTGGAATAATGGAAAGAGCAAAACCGTACAATGAACTTGCCCAATTCACAGAGTATATGAGGCATCCAGTGACTGATATTTCATCCCTGTGACAAGAGCCGGAGGAGAGCACCAGGCTCCTCTCTTCCCAGGGACCAGCACACATGGCTGGGCAGTGAGCAGAAGGGTTTGGCACTGGCATTGCAGCAAACAGAGGTGGCCAGCACTAAATGGCCCAGCAGCATCAGGTCAGAGGCTATGGCATGTACACTGTCAGGGGAAAAATGGAAATGCTCCCACTGATGTCAGAAAGTGCAGAGCATCGGGCAGGACCCCCTTAAAGCCCAACAGTTTAGCTGAAAGCCTTTGGTACGGTCCTTTGAAATGCCTCGGTATGGTCACTTACCTTCTGCTTTTCTCCCTGTCTATGCCAAGACCCTGGGCTCCTTTGTTAAGACCCAAAACAAAGAAAATTCCCAAATCCTCAATGGCAGTTCTCCCTTTTCTTCTTTTCTAATAGCACTTTTGAGAAAGTGGCACTTTTCATGCAATATTTGCCTGGGGATATTTTCTCCTATTGGATTTTTTTCATCTTATTCTTTTTTACTTTTGTTCTTTTTTCTTTCTTTTTTTTTTAACCCAGGAAAATCCATGCTGCCCTGATATAATATAAAGTTGTAGTGGCTTGTCAAATAATTTGTCATTCACTCTTCCGGTCAGTGAAGCTCAGCATCTGTGTGAGAGACACGGTGTTTTGTGTCTTGTGCAAGTTACATAGCAGAAGAAAGCCAAACAAAATGAGCATCTGTTATGGTTTTCCTTCCCGGTGTTTGGGATTCTAAATATCTATTATCACACACTTTTCCTGCATTTTATTGCTAAGCAGGCAGATAAACACATAGGCATGACTGCTGAGCTCCCTTCTGCAGCGCTATGGCGCTAATTAAAAATGGAACAATGCAATGATAACATTAAGGTTATAATTAAGCCAGAATCAATAAATCAAAGGGTTCAAATTATCCAGCCAGTAAATTTGTCAAGCATGTAATGAAATCAAACCAGGAGGTTAACCCCAGAAGCAATTACATTGTATTAGTTTTTCTTCAGAGAATTTAAGGTGGAGCGAGCTTCCCCTCCTTTGGATTCAAGCCCCCCCAGGTCCCATGCACTGCTCTGCACCAGCTCACAGAGATGCTCCATTCATGTGAGTGCCCACAGGGTATTGGCACCAGTCAGGTTTCTTCGCCTCTTAGGGAAGTTGTTTGCCCAGTCTGTGAAGACCTCAATTTGCTTCGTGATATGAGAGCTACAAGAAGTCAACAATTCCACTTGAATCTTTTCCATCACATATTTTTCTCATTCTGGTCTGTTTTGTCTTTTTGCACAACACCACAAGCTTAACTCAGCAATGAATTGATTAGCGGTTGTCGTAGCTTCTGAATATTACTTTTTAATCCAGAAGGTAATGGCTATTTTGATGGCATTTTAGTGTTTAATCCTAGGAACTCATACCCACATTCACACGTACTCCATACACAGGATTAAAGGAGAGGAAAGGGAGGTGTCTCTTCATTAAAACTGGGAGAGGAAAGGGAGGTGTCTCTTCATTAAGCTCAAGATGAAGCGATGAGTCTGCACTCCTGCCCAGAGCCTGCTAGTTCTCACAAGGGAGTTACTCGTTATCTGGGACAGGGAGACTATGGTGGCTGTGTTGGGATTTATACTTTGATGACTTTACTTCACAGAGAATAAAGTAAATATTTTCTTTTGTCCAGGTAAGGGATGGGGGTTCTGAGCTGTAGATGTTGTTCATTGATGGCACGTGTAAATGAGACAACTGTCAGTCTTCTGCATGGCCTTTGCTGTTAGAGAAATTGGTTCCACTTTACACATTCCAATCCCAAGGACAAATTCAGAGTAAAATATGTTCACAGGAGTTCATTTTTAGAGATGTTTCTTGTTTTCAGCACTTTTCTCTACAAGCAAGCAATGTCTGGTCCCACGTCCTTCTTAGGCTTCCACACTTCCTAGAACATAGACTCTCTCCTCATTTAGCTATAGACAAGGGCATCCATTTCTTGGCCTGCAGAACCAAGTGACTGAATCAGACTGAGCATGGTGTGAAGGCTCATATAGTCCAAACCAAACCTCCATATTTCTCTCCTTTGTTTTGCATTCTCATGTGCTTTTCCCAGCTGTCTTGCTCCTCACCAATGTATCAGCTGTCATCATGACAGCTCGACTAAGAGTGGCAGCAGCAGACCCCAGGCTCTCCTTCTAGGTGTTGCTAGACCACTCTTTGCCCTCCTAAGATGTACACCCTGCTGCATACTTGAAAGCAAATAGCAAATGGCCGGGATACTGCCTTTCACTTTGTCTAAAACATAATGTAATACTATAACATGGAATTGAATTAAACCATCTCCCTTTTCTCTTGAGATTATGCATGCAGGCTATGTATGTGGGTAGACCTGGCTGCTGGGACTCCCTGATTTCCTTGGTTGCCTCCCCAGCAAATTTGGCTATGACAGCTGCCTCTTGGCTCAGAGAGGGAGGCAGGGGCTGTCAATGAATGAAAAGGAGGGAGCACAGGAGGTTTAATACTGGCTGTGTCTGCCAGAGCTTCTCCATGGTCCAGAGGGAAAGACAGAAGACATGAGAGGGGCTGGAAAGCTGAGGTCTGCACCCCAGAGATGGAGGAAGATTTTGGAGGTGCCTCTGGAAGGTGCCTCTTAGTGCAAAGTGAACAGTCCGGGTGCTGCATCACCTGTCCTGTTCTTCAGCATGCTCTGACTCACATTGAGATGCAGTGACTATCCCTCCAGTTCTCTATTTTTAGTAGGGTTTATTTTGGTTTGAGCCATGATGCAGAAGGATATTTGCCTTAGGAGTGTCCTCTTCCCGCCCTATCATCGCCACTCCCCCAACAGCTGCCTCCTAATCTCCCTGTTTTGTTTTGGGCGGAATAGTGATGTGCATTTATCACCTATCAACAAGGCAGCTTCTGCCAATGCAGTGTGGTGTGGTGTTTGCATCCATAATGAGGAGGAATGATGCTTGGGAACAGCAGAAATAATTCCAGGCCAACACATGATTCAGGTTAGAGCCAAATTCTCTGATGACAATGACACATGGAAAAACTCTCTAGAAATCTAACTAGGGCATTTCCCTTATTCATAATGGTAAATCTCAATGAGAGTGCATGAAAAAGTTACCTCTACCTGCTTACCACAGTCTCCTTCTGCTAGATAGGTTTCATTTTAATAGGGAAAAAAAAAACTTTTATTTTTTTTTTGTTCTTGTTCTGTTCCTTTTTTTTTTCCTCTCATTCCATTTTATAGTTTCCCTAATTTTGCAGTTAGTTCAGCTGTGAGCAAGGTGCTTTGAAAAGAGTTTGCATGGGCAAAGAGAGGAAAAGAATGCTCATCTCTATATGACTTGTTTCTCCCACAAGATAACCAATAATGCCAGGCTGTGGGGGAACATTTACAAATTGTGGGGGCAGAAACCCCTATTGTAAATATCATACATATTAAATATAGCTCACTAACAGTGAACTCATCTATGTTGCAGATAGTTGCTTATATCACTCTTATGCAGCCAAGAACCATGCCAAAATTGGTGGCATTTTCCTGGAATAAGGTCACTCAGAGCAGGTCCTTGGAGTTACTTTTCAGTTGTAGTCTGACATTACATCTTGTTCATGAAGCCAATTTGGACTGCTATATCGGTAGACATTTTGAACCAAATAAAAATTTGTTTTCATGTTATCAAATCCCATTAATATCAATGATTTGAAAGCAAGGTTGCCTCTTTCAGTGGCTTTGACCTCTTTTTTAACTCGCAATAACACTGGCAGTGCTCGTTACTCCATTTTCAGTCTATTAGGGAATGGGCAGTGATAAGACCTGAATTGAAAACGTCATTCCTCCTTAACCAACTTAAACACACCAAGGAACGGATACCTTATTTAACTTTTCACTTATGTGCAGTGGTTTCCTCCACCCTCTATCATAACTTGGTCATTTGATCTGCAGGAGAAACTGCCCTTAAGTACGTGATAATATGAAATGCTTAACAACAGCCACCACTCTTTTTTTTTTTTTTCAAAACAAAACAAAACCTTGCCCGATATTTTTTTTAAAGCAACAAAATAGGAGCTTTGAATTCTAGCCTAAGAATATGATTGTGCAGGCAGTGTCATTTCCACTAAATAGGGCAGAATTTCAAGATGTGGTCACGTATCACCAGCGATGCCACTTAAACAGCTTAACGTCTCCTCCATGTGATCATGGCAATGACAGCACTGGCAACTAAAATTGGCAGCCCTTGAAACAAAAAGGTCTCTTACACCTTAGAAGTATAGGAGGAAGAGAGAAAAAAAAAAGAAAAACCTTAAATGACTGACAGGATAAATTGCGATAGATCCAAAGTTCCAAAAAAACTGTGAGTGACTAGTGACTAGCACTCTGGTGAAAAAACTGTGAGTGTGAGAAAAGAGAATCTCCGGTTCCTGCCAGGTGTAGTCCTGAGTTTATTTACAGATATGTCAAGGTAACTGCCTATGCAATTAGTGAATCACCTACATTTAAAAAGAAAAAAAAAAAAAAGCATTTTCTTGCTTTCCTCTCAAAGCTAAACAGCTTTCTCTTGAGAATTCTTCTGAGAAATGAAAATAAGTGCATATTTTAAAGAATGTGTATCGAGCATTTGAAATCAGGCAAAAAATAGAAATTTTTATCTGATAGAACACTTAGGGGAGGAATTTTCTTATACTCCATAGTAATGCTCTACACTAATGTCACTGTGTTCTGCGTAGCCTTTCAGAGGAATAGTCTGTTCTCTGATAGCTCATTATGTATTTCAGAACAAAATAAAAATGAAAAATAGAAGTGTGCATAATTAGTTAGCCAATGGCTTCTGTTGGTCCCATCCAGCAGTCTGAATATTTATCATACTCCGACTGACTGGGGAAAAGGGATGAAGATCTCAAGAATAAATATTTTCCAGACTCCATAATTAAACCAACCCTTTTACTAGAACCATGGCTCTTAATTGCAGCCGTACACAAGGAAGTTCATTGCTCCTCTAACACCAAATCTTGTTGCCAAAGACAAAAATGCACCATTTATAACATATGGTAAAGCTGGAAGAAAGGGACTAGGCTAAATCAAAAGTGCAGAAAGTGTCAAAGATTGGCGCACTTATCTATCGGCAGCTTCTTTACATATGCAGATTGTACATTGCCTGTGAGCTGGGCAGCATCTAGGGTTGTAGTACCCATGATAAAATGTGGAGCTACGTTATCAGCTGCATTAATCTCAAATGCTCCAACTCATCAGCTGCACCCTGCACAGCAATCCATCCCCTCCATGGGTGGGATTTATGTTCCAGGCTTTGGAGCACCTAAATGCCCTTGCATTTATGTTAAACCACTTGCATTGTTTACTCTCCAAAATGCATATTTTTCCCTTTTTTTTTTTTTCCACAGGAAGGTGGACATGGTGACAAGTTCAAGGTCAGTTAAGTTGTTAGCCATTAGGGTTAGAAACAGATACCATATTCTACTGCAGAACAACAGTACCTAAATAAAAAAAAAATAATAAAAAAAAGCAAAAGTGGAAGAATAAAAACAATGGACTCTATATTCCACTATGCTTAGCTACTTTAAAAAAGGAAATATATATATATATTTCCTCCATCACTGGTGATCTGCAACCTTCGTTGCAATGTTTGCCAATGGTGACTGCTATAGTATAAGCAGACCCAGGCTCCCATAGGAGTGCTATTGCTGCTGTATTCGTTCTTCTGCTTCGTGGCTCTCAGTTCAGTAGCTGCTGGCTTCGAGGTCACAGAGAGAAATATTTGCTTTTTTCCTTTGTTCCATCGAGACAATTTATTGGCTCTTCCAGATGATCATTGTGTCTTATCATGGAGCAGAACAAAATAAACCTGCGACTGCCAAGCTTTCTGTATTCTTCTCCACATTGTTCCATGGCGCTTTAGTTAATGGGTACGAGCCCAAAGTAACATGCAAAAACAAGAGCCTTTTTTTTTTGAAACCTGAGACAAGACTGAGAGGGGTGTTCCAAGACAGTCCTGATTCCTGGGGAGATGGGATTCTTTTCTCAGACCTGTCAAAATTCCCCCCTGTGATCATTGCCTTATACCCACAGCTGCTGCCAGAGTAGCTGATATTTGCAAAGCTGCCTCAGGTCTTCAAACTTATCTAAGAGGTATAAAGTAACATTGCTTCTGTGTTATGCATATAGAAAAGAAAGCATAAGAAAAGGAGGATGTGGGTGATGCATCCAGTAGCACAAAATACCTTGTTCCGTTGTATTTCAGTACACTCTCAGTTGAGTTAATTGGACGCTTTAGAATTCATGGTATTGGCATATTCTAAGAACCAGTACAGTTGCACTTTATTGACACGAAAGATTTTCCTTTTCATCAAAAACATTCTAGTTGTCATGCACAAAAGGGTTTCGGAGAGGGAGGTGCCCCAATCCTATTACAGCTGATGGGAATTAGAAGCTCTGCCCTCCTCCTTGCGCAAAGTGTTGCATGCACGAGTGCCCTGTGTCCATACAGCAGCACTACCGTGACTCTGGGTACAATGACAGCACTTAAAATAGCGAGCTGACCTCTTCCACATCCTGACAGGCTTTTTGCTCCAGTGAGTTCTTCTGATGCACCCTGCCTCGCATAAATCTTCTCTATTGCCTTTGCTTTTTTTCTGCCTTTTTTTTTTTTTCCCCAGCAGGCATGCGTGAATGGAAAAGAGAAAGGGAGAGTAAAGGATTTGCAAAACCAGGAGCGAGAGCTACTACAGAGACCATCATGAAAGCACAGAAGTGTTCTGTTCTTCCAGATGTGCATCTGATGAAGTCAGTGAGCATATGATGAAGGCTGCAGTCCTTCCTGCCTTCATGAAATGAGGGTACAGCTCATTGCCCCTGGGTCGCCAGGCTCCCGAGCGGGAGCACAACCCTCTTCACTGGGCTTAATGACACGTTGCAAGGCGTTTGAAAGAGAGTGAGGCATGTTTCAAACTGACATGTTCTGAAAGATGCATCTGGTTGGTGACAATTCATTCGTCTTTTGCCTCAAATTGTTTAAAATGATTGTAGTGAGAGAAAGGCAGAGGTAAAAGCCTAAGGTGCAGAGGGAAGGAAGAAGTCATCATTTCCAGAGGAATATGCACCAGGGCAGTGTTAAAAGCAGTCGGTGTCCCTGTAAGGGTACATACACCTTTTTAACCACTAAGCTAATAGTAGCACAGCGTGCTTGGCTGAAAGACTCAGGCTGGGATGTCCCATCTCTGTTTCTAGCTCTCTCTCCCAAAACCAAGTGGTTCCTCCTCTCCTGCTGGGACGGCCTACATCACTTGCTCAAGAAGAACCTTGAGGATGGCAAGGAGATCTAGGTGGAAATAGCACTTTGAGCACCCTCAGAGAGGGATGCCCTGTCTTTTGTCCATCTCTTCATGGCCGCTTTAGCCCTGTCTTCTCCTGTGGGACAACGATCACAGGGTCCTTCTGGGAAAACCATCATAACTTAGAGGTGCTAGTAAGCAAACATGTCTTTATGAATTTAACTCTTTGCCCTGCTGAAACAATTCTTCTTTCCATTTTAAGCTTGTTGGTTGTTTGGAGTGGACTTAGTTGAATCTAATAGGCATCAGGCATGTTTTATGTAGGCAACAAATGTAAATTAAATGGTGTCATCCCATTTGAGGAGGGAGGATTGTTGCAAATAAAGACAAGTAGCCTCTTTTGGAAAGGAAAGATGTATCTATCTCCTGCCTTACCAATGTTGCAGCCCAGTCTCTTGAGCTCCTGGAGAAAGTCAAAACATGAGGCTTAATCATAAAGCATGACTGTGTTGCTAATGCGTAACAGGCTAGTGGGCAAACACCTCCAAGGCCAAAGATCCTCAGCCCCGAGGAGATCTCAAGTGAGAATTCCTGCAGCCCAATGTTTGGACAGCTGTGGCTTTTCCTAGCTCCTGGATGAGTGGTTGAGAACTGGAAAGCGGGAATGGAAAAGAGATCTCAACATGGAGACTCCAGCAGTCTCTATTTACAGCTTCCTTCGCAGCACCCATGTTTTTACAACTCATTCTTGATCTCAGATATGACCTACTTGAAAAGCTAAATAGAAGTTTTCCTAGAACAGATCTACACCTGCAGCTAATGCTTCATATTTTACAGCTTATGTATTAAATGAATTACCTTGAATTACTTGAGCTAGTCACAGTATAGGCCAGCTCCACTAATTTTTTTTCACAAGTCTACTGATAATCTTCTATCCCAGCATGCAAAATATCTCTGCTTTTCCTGTCCTGGTCTCTGGAACAGAGTTCTTTTACCTTTGTCAACCTGCAGTGCAACTGCTTATGTATTCCCTCTGCCATAAACTGTTTGCATTACAAAGCAGACTTTTCTTTGGAAAACTTGTCATGTTCCATAGCCACAGGTGCAGAAGGTATATTAGCATGAATAATTCAAACATACAAATCAGCTGAGGGTATGCACTTTAATAATGTGTATTAGCATAGAATACACCAGCCTAGAAGAGGAGCCTAGGAGCCATGGAGCCTAGAAGCACCATGAACATTTCTGGTATTAGAAAAGAAAAGCATCAAATAACTTTCATTTGATACTGAAGAAACATTTCATTCATTCAAATGCCTAGGAAGTTCTAAATGTGTAGAATTCAAAGCATCACTCTATATCCAGCACTTTCAAGTGTTTCAGAGTTTGTGCTGCTCCTGTGCAGGTGAGAGGGATCCGTGGTCTCGGGCTGTATCATGAGCAGCAGTCGGGTGCAGAAACGGCCGCTTCCTTTTGCAGAAGCCTCTGATTTTCAGAAACCTGCACTGAAAGAACATATTGACTGCTTAAACATATGACATGTTGAAAAGGGTTGAAATTGCACATTCCCTGCTGAAAATGTCCAGGACCACTTTCATTTTCCTTGGTTTCAAATGTAGAAGACTACCTAGTTTAAATAAATAACAATAAGCTGCAAGTTTAAACTGTACCTGCTCTGTCTTCCTACTCTTAGATCTCTGCACCAGATATGTAGAGGAGACTCATGATTAGAGGAGACAGAAGGACATAATCTATCACCCAGAGGGAGCTTTTCTGTTGATTAAATGTTTTTGATCACTTCCTAATATGTCTGTCACTGTTTTGCCTTTTATGTTTCATGTCTTCTGCTCTCTTGAAATCTATCATAGGCTCTTCACCAAAGTGAATGCTTTGGAAGCTCAGTGTTTATTGCTAATACTCACATCTGTCAGCTGAACTCTTCTAACTTCTGATTTTCCAGGGTCACGGTTTTTGCTAAAAAGTATGTATTTGTTCATCTCTTTCATACACACACATTTCCCAAGATCGGGGACATGATTTGGTAAAATCAGTTCTGTGTGGGGGGTCAGAGTAACTGACTTTGCAGAGCACAGCACAGACTTCCCAAATGGAGATGGCTTATTTGACCAAATTGCAGAGATCTTCTCACTCAGGCTGTTTCACTTGGAATAATTTGTAAATATTACACAGCAAAATTCAAGAAATGAAAACTGTATTGTTCTTTATTAGCACAAGTCTACCATATCTATTCTCTTTAATTTTACTTGTTTCCTGCTCCCTGGAAGTATGGATTATAAAACATTTTAGCAACACAGAAACAATCATTTTTTGTGTATTGGAGCATTCAAAACTACCAGCAGAATTGTAGTAGCCATGCCTTCATAAGCACAATAAATCACTATGTAATCAGCTATCTAACCAGAAGCTTTGAAAATACATTTAAGTTTCTACATTAAGCTTAATCACACATCATGTCCAGATGGTAATATGAAGAGGATTCAATGTGCGGAACATGAAAATAATTTATTACTCAGAAATTATATATGAATTCTTGCATTAGAAATCACTTGCTCCTCTAGGGATAGTATCTGAGTATTTACACGGTTAAATTGGATTTCTCACCCTTCTTGTTGAACTGAGGAAATGTGCTATGTAATATTTGCTTAGATACTTAGACACATACCTAAAGCTGAGTATACAGCTAGTTTGTGAAAATCATGACTGCCTCACTCCTTTCTTTGTTGATTGTGTTTTCCCATCTATTATATCTCATCTTAATCTAAAATTTTAATCTTGTGGGCAGGTTACTTGTCTTTAATACCTACTGCCTCTAGCACAGCACTCCTGTCATAGCTGAGGTCTTTAGAGCTATTGGAGTACAAATATTTTTAAAAGCAAGCACTCAAGCACTACAAGGGCCTCCCTCCTCACCACGCAAAGATAAATACAGCATGAAGTTGAAGGATTTAGCTCTCCCTAGCCGGTATGACCTCTGGAAAACCTTTCAGGGCAGAAATACAGCATTCAGTATGCTTTTACTGTTAATCTTCTGCTGAGAAGGCACTTTCTAATGGTTTTGGAGAAGCAGTAATTCTCTGAGAACTAGATCAAAACTACCAGTTTGGAGTCACTCCATGCAATTGCAATTTATTAAGATTGAGGTTCAGCAGAATCCTTTTAGATTGCCTGAGTAAAATGACTCAAAAAACTAGGTTAGGAACCTAAACAAGTGTGTACTTCAAGGCTGTTGGTTACCCGCCACTAATATTCCATTTAGTAGTACTAAGCTGTCCTCACCATATCTAAAAATCAAATTTGGGCAAATATGGTTAAAGGAACCTAAAGAAGGCTCTATGTCTTAGAAAGGTTCTCTGCTGATTCTTAGCTGTGGTTCATGGGGCTGTTTCCAGGAACCCACCAAATGAAAGTCTGTTATAACCATTACCAGAAGCATGGCATTTTTTAAAGCCTTTTTTATTAACTAGAGAGCGGTTTTCATTGGACAGAACATCTGAAATGTGACCGTGCAACAGGTCCAAATCCAGCTGGGTTCCCTTTGCACTATGTATGTAGTGCCTGAGAGCAACAAGGAGGCCTTTTCCCCGCCTTATTTTTTCCTATAAGACAGCCATAGGTGTCTGAAAGGAATGGAGTGCACCAGGAAACATGGGGAAAACAAAGCAGTTCATAGGTGAGCCTTGATACTTCTTGGCTGTACCCAGTGTGGAATAAAGGGGTATAGCAAGCAAGCAGTTGTGACCCAGTGACAAGACATGGTGCCTTTGGAAATTTTCCCCACTCCTGTGCTATCTTTCCCCGGTGCAACACGTGCAAGTTGAGCTTTTAGAGAACACACATCCATATGGACTGCAAAAGCAGCCAAGAAGATGTAAGGGCTATGTATCTGGCTTTCTGGACTACAGCAGTTAATTAGGTAATATTAAGTTATACTACCTACCTCTCGGTTGATGGAAGGAGCTGCAGAAGACTGATATCAATTACATGCAGTGATTAAGGATATGACCCCAAAAGAACCCCATTCATTTTCTCAGCAGCTTCAATATCACCATTTTAAAAAATCAATACGTAACACTGAATTATGAATAAATTTCAGGTGGAAGACTTGCAAAATATTGATGTGGCTGCTGAGCAGTTGGTACCACAATATTAATGTGAGCTATGAATCTAATTAGCAAGACAGCAGAAAATTGACTCAGACAAGGTTAAAGTATATTGCCTGCTGCTTCTCAGAAAGATTGGGTAATTTGCTTGAAATTTCAGATTTGCTATTCTGCTGATAGGTTAAAGAATGAAATTATGAAAGAAACCGATAAGCCCAGAGCTAAAAGGATGCATGCGAGATAGCCGTGCTTTTGTTGTCTGCAAGGACAAATGACTAAATTTGAATTTTCTCTTCTCTTGAAGATCTCCACATTTCTATCAACTGAAGATTTTTCATCCCTGTATTCAAACCTCTTCCTGTCCCCCAATTACCTCTTCTTTTTCCTTCAGCCCTGAATGCATTTATGCTTTCCCCATCTTTTGATTTCTCTGTGTTGACCACATGCATGTATAACTCCTCTGTGAGCACATCTCCTGTCTTTCCATCCCCTTTAAATATAGGAGAGCAGCTTTTTGTTTAGAATACTTTTTAACAGAAAATTACATGACAAGTAA
Organism: Tinamus guttatus; assembly: GCF_059628265.1. Lineage (NCBI taxonomy): Eukaryota > Metazoa > Chordata > Aves > Tinamiformes > Tinamidae > Tinamus > Tinamus guttatus. The sequence continues at coordinate 4,518,311 of NW_028288705.1, read as the reverse complement.
GTGTTGTGCTTGCTCCTTTCAGCTGCTGGTGGACAGTGGGCGATGCTCTTCTTGGGAAGCACAATTACTGGCACGACTTAGCACGAGCCCCACCAGCTGTGGTGCGGCTCGGGTGCCTCGCAGGAACAACGATGTGAGCAGGCACTGTACGTCCTCCAGCCCTCAATACCTTAGGCTGTTATAGTAAATGGGATATGAGGAAGTGTGGTTATAAATGAGGACTTGTCTCCTTTCCATCACCCACAATAAGTATATTTGTAAGAGGAGGGGAAGAAAGCGTGAAGATTCAAGAAAAGCCTGTTTATATCTCGTACGTGTGTGGTCCACAAGGGGTCAAATTCAGCCTTGCAGTTAGTGGAGCTTCTTCAGCAATGTGTCTTTGGGCCGCTTTGGGGCTCTTTGGGCCGCTTCAGGCCAGTGGTCTTTACCTTCAGCTTACTCCTGCAGAGCTGCCCAAGGTGGGCATGCTATTGGCATCCAGGACTGCACCATGCTGGGGCAAGGAGCCACCTTCCTGGCATCTGAGCCAGCCGGGGAGCGTGTGGTGCTGCAAGGCCGTGGGCTTGGAAGAGTTGCTCATGGGCGCCTGAGGACAGTGTGATCCTGGACACGTTCTGCATTGCCTAGATGTTCATGTGCTAGGAATTCCTGGTATTTTTCATAACCTTTCGGTGCATAACCATAACCATTTTGCAGGGTTGATATGGTTAGAGATGGACTTTTTTATCCTGTGAAAGGAATGGAGTAGGGAAAAATGTCCCAAATCTCTGCTCCAACAAGGAGCGGGGCTTTCCCACAGCTACAAATCAGTCATATCTAGCTGAGTGATATCCAGCTTCAGTTTACAGACGTGACAGATATAGGCACATCCAATAAAATAATACGGTAAGGCTCTGCAGGCCTACTCGAGTGGGCTGAGGCCAGTCACCCCATGTTATCAAGGCATCATCCGTCTAAACAGATCACTGTATTACTGCTCCGTGTCACCCTGTGCAACTCAGCCCCATCTCATTTTGCACCACTCGGACCCTCCAGCCTCCTTTGCTACCTGCCTGCTTATTGAATGCAGCCTCCAGCATGGGAGCAGCATAGGAGCCATGGGATGCAAAGTTGCTAGTTCAATCACATTTTATTATTTCCTGTTTCAAACACTAATCTCAACATTAACAGAGCCAATAGGATTTTTTTTTTTCATTTCTTTCCTTGCAACAAAATGCAAGAGATGTCAGGGTTTGTAATATCCACTTTCCCGTTCCCACAATCACAAAAGGCCATAACTCTGTGTTTTACAGTTCATGGACAGTGCACTTGGTATTTCATAGCTGCAGTCGCTCGGGAGAGCGGGGAACTGCAGACAGTCACATTGCAGATGACAGTGGAGACAGCATTGTTTTAATGTGTCAAGAAAGCCACTTTTTTGTTTTAATGTGTCAGGAAAGCCACTTTTAAAGTCCAGCAATGTATATGAATATCACCAGAGCCATCCCAAGAGGAAAAGTACTAGGCAGTGACTGTGTACAATTGTGCATGTGCTTTTGTCCTAAAGTTTATATTTACCAGAAGTGTGATAAAATACTTGAAAAGTCTTGCCTTTGAAAATCAGAATCCCACATGATTTTCCCCAGGACAATCATGGTGAAATTACCTCCACTGCTGAGGTGCGGATCTTTTTGGTGTGGTTATTACCAAGCTCACAAGACAGATGGACCGTCTCGTTATTTGGAACAAATGGGAATTGTCTTTACCACAGCATTTAATTGGTCATCCCTAGATGATACAAGCTGGGCAGGACATTCTCATACATAATAAATATTCATGCTGGAGAAGGATTGCCAAGTTCTCAGAGTGCTTTTTTTTTTTTTTTTTTTCCTCTCCTGAGGAGCAGCTCGTCTTGGTGAGACTCGGTCCTTCTCTTCATCCTCTGGCTCTTCCCTCTGGTCCTCTGTGCTGCAAGTTTCTGCCCCTCTCTTCTTTGTTCACAAGGTTTCCTCAGCCTATCAAATGAAATCCCTACAGATTGGGATTTTAAGGTCCTGTGGCTCAGTTGCAGCCTCTGCATGGTGCCTGTGAGGTCCAGGGGCTCATTCTTCCAAGCACATCTGCACCGTGTTATATCTGTCCTTGACTAACGCAGAGAGCAGAAAGGCAAGATCGAGCTACTGTCTCGGGGTGATATTTCTGCTAATTGCCACTGCTGAACACTGGAGTGCAGCCCAGGCAGAATTAACCTACGAGATTGCAAATTATGCACATTGCAGCTAGGAGCATAATTGCACTACTATTATGCACCCTCTTTCTGTAAAATATCATTATTTTATTATTTAGAAATATCCCCTCAGCAGCAGCTATAAATGTACTTTTATTCCACAGCAGGTTAATTAGACATCAATTAAAATATTTATTGAATAACTCTTATTAATTAGCTACAACTACTATGCTATATGAAAACCTGTTTAAAGACATGTGAAATCATCTTAGGCTCTTCTGCAGTTACAGCTGATGAAACTGTAATTTATATGATATGTTCAGAAGGAAAAGTCATATGCATTTTTAAACTTTATGATTTTGTCATCCCTTTTGAAACATGACTGCATTCTAAAATACAGATGGCAGATTAAAAAGCTGTCCAGGCATTTTCCAGGGCGCTTTCTGAGGCGGCCGAGGACAACCCAGAGGAGCGCTGTCTTGATTTGTGTAGCGTGAAAGCATTTCCCCTGCTTCTGCAGGGCGGCATTTGGTAAGGAGGAATCTTTAGCAGCAGGACTCAGAAATTACGGCCCCCAAGGCCCTCCTCTGGGTGACCTCCTAGCACACAAGCTGGCTCCACTGTCACCGCAGAGGTAGGAAGTGTCTTAGGACCAAATGGCTTTTGGCTGACAGCCTCCCCTTCCTGCTCAGTTCACTACCATGTCACTCCTCTCCTGCCCTTTCTTTGCTGCCTCTCACCTTCTATCTCTCTCTTCTCTTTTTTACTTCTTGTTTTTTTCTTTTTTTTTCTTTTTTTTCTTTTTTTTCCTTATTTCTCTTTCTTTTTCTTCATTTTCCCCCAATATACTAGGTTCTTCCAACCAAATTTGCCCTGACAGGGATGCTCACAAAAATCATCAGTAAATGGATTTCACCAGCCTTGCTGAAACAGCAGCACAGAATCTGCTGCTGTTCCCCCCGCTTCCTTTGGCAGGACCCCATTTTCACAGTCATAACCTACCTGCTATTCATAAAAAGCAGCTCAGCAGCAGTAAAAACAATGAATGCTGCAATCCATCGACCATGTGAGTAATCACTTCCATGACATTATACCTGCTCCCACCTCCTTCCACGCTCCTACTGCAGTCACGGTGCTCTTGGGGCAGGTCCAGGTTTCTATGGCGGATCTGGAAAGCTCTCTTGCAGCTTATCTCCTGCAAACTTCAGCACTTACCAGCTGCTGCAATTTTAATTGTGAAGGGTGTCCAGGGGAATTAGGGCCATTTGCATCTAGTAAGTGTGGGCACCACGTTTGCAGCTTGCCAAGCTTGCCTGATTGCACATGAGCACTGACACTCTCCATGCACATGCCCCTTCCTAGAAAAGATGTTAATAACTTCACTGCAAAACTCAAAGCAGAGTGTTTTGCTTGCCCCTAGTTTGGAAAGATTTCTTTTTCTTTTTAAATACATTTGTGAAAAACAAAAACAAGACCTTTATAATGGGAAGAGGTATCCTAGAGTTAATGGCAATTAGTATCCTACAGGGGAAAATATGATGTTATTGCTGTTTCTTTCTTGAAAGATTAACTATGCCTGTAGTTTAGTAAATGGCTGCTTGTAGAGGGTATGTGGCAGTGAACAGATGCAAGGAAAACTGTTTTTTAAATTCTCCTCTTGATGCACTTATTGAGACTGCGAATCTGAAAGAGATTTCCCCACAGACCACCGTGGGTTTGATTACTAAGCTCTGTTATTTTCACATACTTTAGGCTGTAGTCATGCGACAGCAGTGCTTTTGGTGAAAAATCCCCTATTTATTAAGCTTTTCTGCTTATTTAATATGAGGGCCTCCTTTCCCATAATGGTTTGTTGCAGACTGGAGGAAGAGACAGATTTTCTTATGTCTTGCTTGTATTTTTGTGAGTGTCTTCAGAAATCCAGAAGCTGATCTGAGATAAGCAGGCATCTCAGATCCTGCCTGAGACCTTGATATCTTTGAGCTCAGCGGAAATCTCCCATTTCAGCAGGGCCAAAGCCCTATCTTTTTGGCTATGGAAAGGTATGAAACTGTGTGCGGGGAACTGTGGGTCTCAGCGGTATTTCTTACCATGTGTATTTTGTTAAAATTTGCCCCTCGCCCCTCCTAAGGTGACTCTTGTCATTACAGCAGGATGCCCCTCAACCAAAGATCCTGTGCAGAGGCTTCATCCCCAGCCTCATTTCCCCCATACCAGGGGAGAGAGGAGATCTTCTCAGTGGGAAAGAAAAGGTTGATATGAGAAGTACTGAGAACCCCCTGATGAGCAATTTGACAGTCTATGCACTGAAGCAGGAGACCAGGAAGGACGATGTCGTGACTGAATGTAAGCGTTGCTGGTTTGAGCAGTTATTGCAGTTCTTACCTGTGGCTTGCACACTGGGTGAAGGGAAGCGCTTCTGCTTTCCGCGTGCACATGCAGAATTGCTGCTTCGGAGGGGTCCCACACAGCCAAGATTTTGCTTACCCAGTGGCACGGTCAGCAACTGGGAGCAAATGTGTGTTCAATTCCTGTGCATGACAGCACCACTGAGAGTATGTTGGGAAAGAAAATAAAAGAAAACTTGTTTGAACTGTGTTCTCCTGACCTCATTTTAGCTCTATGATCAGTGTGAGCGACAAATGGCTTTCTCGAGCTCAGCAACCGCATTGCAGCGGCTGTGATAAGTGGTATAAAAAATGGAGAGTCGCTTGCTGTCTCCCAGGGTGGTCGGAGATGCCTCCAGCGCACCTGCTATGACCACATCAGGCACCAGGACAGAGCACGAGTGTGTATCACCATCAGGCTTCATCCAGCTCAAGTGCAGCCGCGGGACAGTGCTAAGCATCCCATGTGTGCGCCCAGGGGCTCCGTGGCTTCAGAGAGAGCAAGGGCAGAGCGCTGGGTAGAGGAGCTGCTGCAGTGCTTTGGCCAAAAAGTAAGGGGCCCCTGTGCCTTTTCTTCCTAGCTAGGGAGAGGAAGTTTTAAGTCATGAGGATCCTGGGAAGTGGATCCTTCAGCTGCACTGTGGGGAGCACCAACTTTCTCTTCCTCCTGATCTGAAGAAGGAGTGAAACGAAAGACTTCTAGATGTGGAAGCAGAGCAGCAAGGGGATGGCAGCTGCTTTAGCCAGATGAAGTCCACCATTCTTCTCAGAGGATTGGGAAGTCAGAGTCATTGATTGCTTTCTAGCACTAGATTTGACTCCTCCAGGGTGTTGTGACTGGGGGGTCTGGCAGTGGCCTCTGGCCTCTGCATTTAGCTGAGGAAACCTTGCTCTGGACTAAACTGCCCAGAAAAGAGCACCTTCCTAAAAAAATCCTGTGCCTTAAAGAAATATCTTTGACTTCCCTTCCTCTTATTCCCAGCCTGCCAACACTGTATGTTCAAGTCATCTTCCAGCAAGTCTGATTAGCAGTGGCCAGGACCCCCCGCCTAGGATAGACACAGCTTGTTCCCTACTGACTTTGCTCAGATAATTAGCTCTTAAAATATATATATGCAGATCCTTTAACTACAGAAGGCTGCACTGCAGCATTTGACCCTCTGAAAACCTGCTTACTTTTCAACAGAGTTTTCTGCACATGCGCAACCCTATGTCCTGGGCTCTGATTGCTTCCAGCCTATTTGCTACTTCCTACCCCTTGTTCAAGGGCCACATCTGGGAAGTCCCTGAGCCCTGTGAAATCACCCCAGGCAGCAGTGTTCGGGTCTCCTGACCAAAGCACTTGATTTTGCAGTGTTTCCCCCTAGAGTTCTCCAAACTCTTAGAAGGCATTTGGTTCTCATGGCAAATTACCAGAAAGCAAAGTAGCTGCCTTTGTTTCTCCTAAAGATGCTGTTTGACAGAATCCCAGCACAGCTCGCTCTTCCTCTAGAAAACTGAAAAGAGGAGCTGCAGCTCAATAGTTTTGGAATCTTCATATACCCAACAAAACAGCAAGAACAGGGCAGACCAACATAGACCCTGCAGGGCATCTCCACTCCCTCTTTTCTTCAGCTTGATGAGGGCCTGAAGCCTGAAGAGGTACTAGCTGAACTCCACATTTAACCTCAGGGCTTGCAGGGAAAGGAGCAGCGCGAGAGGAAAGCGCGAGGGGCAGAGGCGCGTTTGGGGCGGGCTGGGCAGAGGTTGCGGGCAGCAGCAAGGCTCGCCCTGCTCCGACGTGCTGCGGTTTGTGCTGGCGGGGTGATGCCAGTGCATTGCTAAGATTTGCTGATTGGAGAATTCTGCACGTATATATATATAGCTTTTGGCTTCTGGGGTGTTTTTCCCAAAGAGCTGAGCAAACAGAAAAGCCCTCACAATCAAAGGGACTTTGACACATTTGGATGTGTCCGCTGACGGCTTCCTACTCGTGAGCCTGGCACCATGCACGTCCATGTGATATTTATGGACGGGATTCAGTGGTGTTTTAGGAAAAGGGAGCTACAGAAGAGCCATGTAAGGGGAAAAAATGACAGAGAGAAAATGATAGAAAGAAAATGCTAACTGCACTGGAAATCACAGAGATAGGAGAAAGCCACAAGCTGTCCTAGCTAACAGCTCCATTGCGTGCGCTGGTGGGAGAGTTTATAAGTGACCCTGCCTTTCCCCTGGGTGGCCAAGGGGTTGGGACGGGCCTGGACTACAAGACTGTGAAAATAGCTAGAAGCTGCTTTGTCCTGGGGGTCTATACTGTGCCCATGATGAGGCCACATCACATCATCCCTGCCTCTTAAGTCCTGCCTCTTGACTCTCTTTTTTATCCTTTCATCTGTTGGATCTTATGCAATGGGCAGGTAGTACTTGGTCTTTTTATTCCACAAGAATTCATCAGTTCCTGGCTTAGGAATAGTAATATACATCTTCAAGTAAATTTATACCATATTTAAGCAATATTGGTAAGACTTAAAACCAAATTCCAGATTCCAGCCGAATTCCTCCTTTTTGCGTCCCATTTACATCATGTGCACATCATGAGCAACACAAAAGGGACCCCTCCAAGCTTCTTTGGCTCTGTAATAATAGAAGGTTGATGACAGCAGAAAAAAACACAGAAAACTAAACATCATGCTAGCTTGTGTCATTTAAGTATTTAGCACAGTATTTAGCACAGAAAAATAACAATGCAACTTTCCAAGCAAATGCAAATAGGCTTGATTGAAAACTCCTGCAGAAGGCTGGCATATTGTCTAGGCCAATGAAATTCAAAATATTGCCATAATACCTGCCTTATAAAAATGCATGTATTTCTTCAGCTGTGTGTATTTAGACCTTTTAGCAGTTCTAATGAGCTTTCAGAATGAAGCTACTATAGCAATCAGCCTCTGTGTAACAAGCAACATTTAAATATTAAAAACGTAAATTAGCTAAGCTAGTTAATTACAATTTTCCAACTACTGAAAAAGTGGAAGTAAGACTATTAACTGCTTTGAAATTCAGATACCAGCTCCTCCCACACAGGGTACATCCGTTTGGTGGAGGAGATGAAGTTACAGAACAGTCTCCTGAGCTAGCCAAAACAATATCCGTTCAGCAGGGCCGAGCGCCCTGCATTTCAGAAGCCATTCAGAGACACGAGAACAAGACAGAAGCTTCCAGGAAGCTTTTTCCACCCTCCACACCTGCGTCGGGGCCAACTCCATGGCAGGAGAGTCGAGCGTCACCTCCACGGCCTCCCATGCCCACAATGGCCAAGCTGCCCATGGCGGGTTTCCTCTCTTGCAAGAGAGAGACCTGGAGAAGCAGTTGTAGTGAGGACATTTGTATGTTTTACCTTAGAGACGGACAGATAGAGAATGTGGGCAACCATAGGGTAATACTCAAGCCAGTGTTGTGGGCCTGTTTCCTTCAGTAAAAATAGCCAGATTCCTCTTAAATCTACCTGCTGGGGTTCTGCCAAAGCTCTGCATCTGGCTTTTATGCCTCTCTGCTACTCTTACAGCACTCAGCTGTCACACATAGCTCCACTTACTGTAAGCTGTGCAGTCACAGAGTAAATTGTCTATCAGGAAGGATGACAGAAATGGATCCAAAATTATAAATGTGCACGTCTCAGGGTGCATCATCCACCTGTGCTGTATTGTGTTTGAGAACAAAGAAGGAGCTCGGAAATTTCTTTTAGCTTCTTCTTTCCTGGAGCTGATTGAAGGCACTTAGAAATTGTTCCTATTAAAAGGGCTCTAAATAATTTTTACTCTCAATATTGCTAGAAGTTGTGTATTATTTCCATTTGCCGTTATAATGGGTTTTACTTTCTGCATTGTTTTAATTCAAAACTTATAAAAGATAATGTCCCAGAATGATGTGAATGTAAAGTCACAGAAGGAAAGTGAAGAAAATATATTTGAATATACTTTTTCCAAAGAGTAAAAGGGCTTTTTAAACTGTTGCTCAAGGAAGCTGTTTTGGAGTGCCAGTTCTTCAGAGGTTACATGAGCGAGCAGTTGTGTTCCTACAACATTTCCAGATTCTGCAGGTTGCCTTTGTTTTCTTTCAAGTAATCTGTAATTTTCCATCTGTCTGTTTGACCTACCCTGGTATTGATTAAAATCCCTTCTGGCCCATGCAGCCAGCAGGTAGAAATGAAGCTCAAAGCTCTTACATTGTGTATTGGAATCTATCAACACTGGGCGGTATCTTTTCATTTGCAAAGCCCTTGTTGGCTTAATTCAGAGTTCACTGTAGGCAAACTCCTCTGAAGAGCAAGTGACAAAATGACAAGGTTTGCTCCACTGACCTGCTTAATAGCAGTTGCACCAAATAACACTTGTGTTGTCCAAGTGGCATGTAGACCATAGCATTTTTTCCTGTTAACTTCTAAAAACATGCAGTACCTTGGAACAGCTGAGAGAACAGTTGCTTTGTGCTACACTGAGAAAATTCTCAGGTGAATTAACAAAAACTTAGTCATTGCAATGATAATCTCTTATTTATATTAGCTCACTGTCCATACTTCCCAATCCTGGAAGACCCCCTGGTGCCTCCCCAGTATTTGACATTGCATACAGTGTAAGAGGTGTCTTCTTAGTATAGATTATAAACTCTCTCAGGCTGGAACAAATAGAAGAATTGGTATTATTTCCTTTTCACAGATGGGAAAATGTGATTTAATGATACGAGACCATTTTAAACAGAAAGCCTGTGGCAGAACTACAGATAATCCAATTTGGTTCAATCTTATCATCCCAAACATCTCTCATCTCTACTTGTCGGCTAAACGTTACGTTTCTAAGGCATGGAAATGAATGCGTTGTGTGAAACTGTGTAAAATTATTTTTATTTTGCCTTAACGATGCTTTTTTTTTTTGGTCTTGATTTCTTTTTTAATTTTTGTTGTTGTTGTTACTGCTGTTGTTGTTGTTTTCCCCTCTGAAGGGCTATGCTGGTAGTAAAAAGCCATCACTGAGTCACTGGAGCAATGTTACTTCCACAACTTTTAGAATCAGCTCATTCTAACCAGTTGAAAGAATTTAGCATTTCTCAGCTGGAAAGGAGTGATTTTAAAGTTTATCTTTCTGGTTGCTTCAAATTGTGAGGCAAGAAGTCTATTACTGCTGGAAAGTTCAAAAGGACTCAGGTCAAAAGGAAAATAATTGGGGTCTATAAAAGCCAGGGCTGCAACAGCCTTGCTGATTTCTCTGCAGAACAGATTTTATCAACTCTTTCCAGTTAGTTCCCTTTAAAAGGATAACTTCAAAGATGTGCTCTGCAGAGACAGTGCTTCAGTGCCAAAATGCAGCAGCGAGGAGTTTATCAGCAAGATTGCTATTTGCAGATACGGTGCTTTTATCAAAGCAGCCCAAATCAATGTCTAAGTGAACTCCTAAAAAAATACCCGTATTTGACCATGGTGCTCAAATGTTACCATCTTTATGTTGTTCTTTGTGCTTGTGACTTAGGGCAGACATAAAAGCCACAAACCCTTCAAGAAGTCCATCAGTGGAGAAAGGCAGGGACAAACATCTGTGATTCATTGTCGCCTTCCAGGAGCGAGAACCCTCTGACCCAGGCAAGTTAAAAGCAAAAAGCATCTCCTATCATCTTGTTTTGGCTTTCCTTCCTTTCTCCCAGTTTCTTCTATTATTTCTCTGTTAATTACTGCATTTTCTAGGGCAGACAGCCACGTGGAACCACAAGCACTTGCCATGTTAATTCATGCTGGTGATTTCTAGCCAAGACCAAAACTCTGGCTTCATCCAAAATGCCCCTGCTTTCTTTACAGCCTAGTTTGGTAAGATCCTTACTGGATTCTCTTTTACCTTCTGCATCTGTCTGAGGGAAACATTTTTTGCCTGGAGATTCTGATCCAACCCAAAGTTCCTGTGGACAATTCCCGCGTGGATTTGACCAGCTAGCACCATCAGTTCATTTCCTCTGGGGGGACTGTGGGAGGATGAAGGGGGTTGTCGCCAGTTCAAGGACAGAGCCACGTGTTCACAGTAGATAGATGTGGGGAATCTCTGCTCATGGCACATTTCTATCTGCAGAAGCTGCTCCTAGGGCCACATGCATTTGGCATTTCCCTGGTTCAGCGGCGCTGCTGCCTTTGAAGGATATTGTCTTTTCAGAGAGGTGACTGTGTGTAACTACTAACAGCTTCATAATCAATAGACCTGATGACCAGAGCATAAATGTGCCAAGCCCTACTTGGTACCCATTTTCCTCTGGTAACTATTCCAAGTCAGCAAATCTGCAGGGAGAACCTTTAATTTTATTGAGCCTTCTAGCTGCTTGGTAAATTCATGGAGTAAATTCATAGGTATATATATATTTATATACTGGAAAAAAATGAGGTTTTTTATTTGCATACTGAATAAATTTTAATCAAAGGTCACACAGGCAAGCGCTGACTCTGTCGTTGTCATTTTTACAGTCTCTCCTTGGAGGGGAGCCACATGCTAAAAATCAGCGTAGTGCAGTCATAGACCTGTCACTGCTAAGTGGCCTTTGAAATAGGAAATGTGAGCTTGATAAAACCCAAGATGAACAAGGGCCAAGCTGACTGGCCATGCTGCTCTGAGCACTTAATCAGAGAGGCACTGCAAAGCCTGACACCATGACTGGGCTCTGCATGTTTAGAGTTTGTTTTCCATCTAGCCCTTGTGGATCACAGAGAGAAACATGCAAGCTAATTCTAAAAGACATTAGCTATTTTATATAACCCAGTGTTTTATGCTTCCTCTCTCTTTCTTCTGTCTGTAGAAAAGAGGACAGGACTGCAGTTCAATCCCATCACTATTTTGCTTGCCCAGCTTTTTGTCTAGGCTTGCAAGTATCGCTCAGCTAGTTGGAAATACTCTTCTAAGCAAGAGGAAAACTTTGTGGAAATGCCAGAGATGTGGGCCAATTACTTTTTTTTTTTTTTTTTTTTTTTTTTTTCTTGCCAGGACAGAACTTCCAGTTGGAAAAGGAAAGTACACTGAGGAAAACAGGAATGTCTGGGGCCAAGGACCGTTCCTCCCTATGTGGCAGCATTACTTGTGGTTCCTCCAAGTTGAACTTGGAGCATCTTTGGTGTGGTGCTGCCCTGCTGCTCTTGGCTTGTCCCTCAGGGTCAATTCTGTGTGGACCAAGGACATGTCCTCTCCACTGCCACCTGCTCTGCCACAGAAAATGTTCAAGCATTTTTATTCCTCTGTTGGGGTTAAGTTGTTGTCCAGATGACACCACTGTCTGGTATTAAATACTTCCAGGACTTATCAGCAACATTTGACTTTTTTCCCAAGCCACAGCAGCATGGTGCTCTTGGAGAGAAGAGGCATCTGTGACCAGTGTCTTAAACCCAAAAGGAAAAGGGAGGTTGGGTAGGGGGAGGAAAAAAGAATGTTACTTTTTATTATTATTATTAACAAGGCCGTGGAGTATCCTTCTCTGGAGATCTTCAAAACCTGCTTGGATGCAGTCCTGTGCCATGTGCTCTACGTGACCCTGCATGTGCAGGGGGGTTGGACTGGGAGACCTCTAGAGGTCCCTTCCAATCTTAACCATTCTATGATTCTATGATTCTAAAATTATTGTTGTTATTATTTATTTATTTGGACCCAGTGGAAATCTGAAATGACTGGGATATAGAGTGCCAAATGGCTTGCTGAGGAAAAAAGTAGCATGCTGCAGAAATAGATATTGAGTACAGAGATAAGGGGAATTGGTCTTGTATGTTGCAGATAAACTTGAATAATGGGGTCACACACTGCAAGCTCTGTAGTCCAATTTTGTTTCCTTCACACATCAGTCAGCCTTCATCTCATTATCTCCATCTAAATTTCCTTCTATTCTGCTGCATCCATTGATGGCTCTTATCTAATTACCATATGCTTCTGTAGCTATTCTTTGTGGGCAGCATTACCCTGGTAACAAAACAAAAACAAACGAAAAAGGAAAAAGATGCCTCATTCAGCAAGGCTGTGTCAAAGATAATGCTTGATTATTTATTTATTTATTTATTTATTTATTTATTTATTTATTTATTTATTTTGGGAAACAATTTTCATATTCTGTGTTAGTGAAGGAGAAGATAGCTTGCAGTTGGGATTTGTTAGAGTACAATTTTCTAATCTGAATATAATCAGGAAAAGTAGCTTTTTTAGGTGCAGGGAACAAAACCTTGATTCTTGCTGCTGATTTATTTTTCCTTTCTCACCATGAATTTGGTGTTCGGATGCTTAAAAGAAAAATATATTATACAGCACAAGCAGCAATTCCTGTAACTATATAAAACAGTGAGTTAATGTCTTTTTTTCACCCCCCTCTATTAGAAGACCTGATTTATTATGCTACAGTGGGAGGAATGTTTATAGTGGTAGCAAGTCTCTAATGAGGAAAATATTAGTTTCATTATAGCGCAGGTAATAAGTGAAATACGCATCTAACCTACAATTGGCTAAACATCAAAGCAGTTAAAATAAAATATCTGTAATTTTTTGAAGAGCAAGTTTTTAGCTAAAAACTGAGATGTCTTAACAGTGTCCTTTCAAACAGCCTTCAGAATGGCGAGCACCATTTCTGGAAGTCTATTTAAATTCCTGTAAGCATCTGAGCAACCAGGGGCAGAGCACACAGAGGGACAGATAATAAAAATCAATGCAGGCTTTTAATAAAGGACAGTGGTGAAGGAGGTAGATTTAAAAAGAAAAAAAAAAGAAAGATAATTGCTGCAGCTCTGGTAATATTTCAGTCACTTTCATCTGCTTCAAGCTGCAGCTTTCTCTCCTAATTAAGACCGGGAAGTATTAAACCTTTCTGCATTCAAGCGCGGGAAGGAGTGCAAGAGGGAAATAGAATGGTGAGGAAGGCAGCCTGTTTACTTTGAAGCAGGATACAGGGGGGAGACCTTTTTTATTATTTATTTTCTTGGGCTGAGAATAATTACTTTAAAAATAACTTCTTGAAATTTTCGGCTTTTGATTAGAGGTTTATGAGGAGTGTCTCTATTTAGTATATGCAAATATATGCATATACATAGAGTTATTGTCATGAATATGTAATATATTTGATATAGTATAATTATTTATTATAACTTAATGTAATATATATTAAATGTTAAAATATACTCTATCTATTATAAGTTGCATACAAAGGGCAATGCACTGATCTGTGAGGGCACAAGCTGACCAGTGTGCATCCTTCTACGCCGTCGATGCCCGTGCTGCGTGCCCAGTACTCCTCCAGCAATGATTTCCAAGCCTCTTACAAAGAAGGGCTTATTATATGGCATCACTATCACACGATTAAGAGTAAATCTGTTTTGCAACACGGTTTTGCAGCTCCTTAACAACAGACATCATTTTAGATATTCGCCGCTGAGCTGCTGGCATCGAGGGACGGAGCAGGAAGGGCTGGAGCAGCTTTGCTGTTTCCCACAAGCTTGCAGCCAGACGTGTTTTTTCCATAAGAATCGATAGTTTAAAACGTGGTGTAAAGTGCTGAGGGGAGGTGGGGCAGGAAAGGGCAGTCTCCAGGGTCATGAGACTTGCCTGCCTGTGCAGAGAAGACGAGCCCAGTGCTCCATTAGTCATCCTAGGCTGGAACGCCTGGTCCTCCCAGTGCTTGGGATGCTGTGAACCCATCCGAGCTGCAGGGTGGGTTTCTCCACAGGTGAAAGCTTTGCAATCAGTAAAAGCCTGGCACGGTCCAAATGTGTGTGTGAACGCAGCAAACAGGCACATATGTACCTATCAGTAAGTACGTTCTTCCAGAAAATCCTTATCCTTAAGGTGCTCTTTCATGGGCAGTATCGTTCGGGCTTTCCAAACTACAGCGAGAGGTTTTAAGCTTGCAGTTTGGTACTGCAAGAGCACTCATGTGCACCTGAGTAAGAGTAAGTAGGATGTATTACTTCCTCTTTGGTGGCGACAGCCAAATGAGTCCACTGCCGGCATCAGTGATTCAAAAAGGATATTGAAAAAATTGGAAAGGATTCAAGAGGGAATTAGCAGGAGGATAAAAATATGGAAAACATAAGGAAGACTCCAGGAGAGCAACCTATTTATCTTATCATCAGGGTGGCTAATGCAACCTGGGAGTATCTGCAGAGGGAGGAAATGTAAATTTATTAGCAGAAAATTATTTAGTCTAACAGATAAAGCTAGAGCATCATCCATCAGGAAGAGCTGAAGACAGAAACATCTTAGGTTAAAAATAAGGTGTGGATGCCCAATAATAAAAGCAATTAATAATGAACATCATTAATAGCCGTGTTAAATTAGATCTTTTTTTTTTCCTGAAGTAGATGCTCTGGCTCCAGCAGGTTAACATGGAAGTGAAGTTCATGTTACATAAAACATCAGAGCAAATGATCTCAGTGATGTTTTCTGGCTTTGTCTTTAAATCTTATGACATATTTTGTTCCTAGCTCAATATGGAAGAAAAAAAAAAAAAAAAAAGAAGTTTTACTTCAGTGCCTTTAATTTCTGCTAAATGCTTTTTGCATTCATCTTCCAGACTCTTCAACTTCCTGTAATGAAATTTCAATTGATCTTTAGCTCATTCTGTGTAAATGTTGCCACCACACAAGTAATGTGTAATGAGTTGTTTCCCAATCAGTTCGTGATAAGCAAAGCTTCAGAGAAGCCTTCACAACATCGCAGGCAACTACAGCAATAAATGAGCTGATTAGGAAGCTGCTTTTGTGACTGGAGGCAATGTTAGCTGAAATTCCACCCTTCTTAAAAAGAACTGATGGGCCTTTTCCCAGGGACTTGTGAGGTGGCTAGTAGAAGTCCAGCTGGTTTGGTGGATCTCCTGTGACACAAAATGAGTTTTGTTTGTAGTTGTGTTTATTGCAGGTGTAGGTTTAGGAGGATATAATTAAATATATATATATATCTTTAATTACTAGTTTGTGTGTGAGATTTGAGTTTTTTTCCAAGGTGTTTAGCTCGTTTTCTATTGGTAACCACCGCTCTGGGAGGCACAAAAGAGAGGTGGCAGGAGCTGGCTCAGCAAAGCAGGGAGACTTGCATAAAGGACAGGAGGCATTTTGGAGGAATTTCTGGGTTAGAGCATTCAGTAGTATTAATATATCATTGTCATTGTTTTGGTACAATGGCTTCTTACAAAATATTATTGTTACTGTTAGCCAAAGAATTTACACTGCTGCTGCAGATGTGTCCACAATAAATAGCATTTTCTTCACCATTCATGTACAAATTGACCATATGTTTGTGCTAAGGCAATCATAATATATAATAAAGAAATCATAAAAAAAGCAGAAACCTGTAACTGTGCTTAAGGAGAAAGTCTTGCCAAATGCTTCACTTAAAATTGAGGGAAGAGTTATTTCTCAGGCCAAGACAACAGATTAAAGATATTTGTCTGAATGACTTGTACAGCCTTTTCTACTCCTGCTGTGGAGTTGTTAGAAGCACTTTTAGTTTCCATTTCTTAAATAGCACGGTATGTGCAGACACACACGTTCCTAACCCAGATTAGGTTGGTGATTTGGGGCATTAAATGTAGGCAAAAACATTTTCCCCAAGAAGCTGATCCGTACTAGCACACCGACATCTTGTTTAACCAACTAACTATGCAGTTTTTTTCAGTCAAAGTGGAGGAAGAAGAGGAGAAAATCAAATGCTAACAGTGTGGATTATAGCCTGGACATCCAGAACTCACACAAAAGGACTGAGTATTTTGAAGGTTTTAGATTCAGTATTTCAGTCCTATCAGCTCTGTTATTAAAATCAAGTATTATTTTCTGTTCTACCATGGACAAACACACTTAATACAAATCCTCTGCATTTAAATAATAATATTTTTAGGCACCAATCAGCAATAGACAAAAGTTTCTACTGGAAAGCTTTCTTTTTCATACTTTAGAGATTTCCCCAAAGTCTTGTCTCAGATTTACATTTCTTACTTTTTAAGAAGCCCAGAGTCTTGACCAAGTTCAAAAATTGTACATTCTAAAATCAGAATTTGAGATGTTTTTTTCCTTTGGTATACTGACATTTTGAGACTGTCCTCGATCCTTCTCCCAGAAAAAGACAAATCAGGTTGGTTTTGCTGTGTCAATAACAGATTTTTTTCAGTCTCATCATATAAAGGCATATGTGGTTTTGTTGTTGCTTACCTCTTCTTGTTTTCCTTTTTTTTTTCATTTTTAAAAAATGTGACTCATGTCTGTGGCTGTATTTCAAAGCAACACTCCCCACTACAGGTCATCCCTGAGAAAGAAGACCAGCTGTGACCATACTGTCTTGCATACAGAAAATAATTTGGAATTTTTAACTGGATTTTATTACCCATGAGGTGACTCACCCATTGTAAATGAAAAAAAATAATAATTAAAACAATCATGTGCATGCTTGCAAACTCATAAGCAAGATTTCTTACTAGAAAACTTTTTACTAGCCTTCATTACTTACACTTTTTTGAGACAAGTTGAAGAATGCAAAGGCTAAATTAATGGTAGAGTTTGAATGAATGCACAAGGGAATGACTGCACTGCAAAACGAACAATGATGAGGGATAAAGTCACTAACTGTTCATTCTCTAATTTGTCAGGACTTAAATTCTGAGCACCACAGGAGAAGCTGTTAATATTAAGATTATTAAACGTCAGGTGGTGTAATTTAGTTCTTGGCGTTGTTAGTGGCATTCAAATTTCTAAAGCTACTATGTGCTGAATAACTTAAGCAGTTGGCTTCCCTTGCAGCTCGTTTCCCTATTTCTGATACTGGGCACTTAGTAGCTCTTTTAAATTTCCCTACGAAGGCACTGTTTTACGTCAACTGCTTTTCTAATCTTCATAATGCAACGATAAGCCTTGCTCAGAATTTGAATGTGTGTGAGTCACTCGGTAAGAGCCCACACGATATACGCATGTATCTGCCCCTTGTATTAGCAGGGAGGAAATAAATGCCTCCATGGCCCCTCCGTCAATTGGCAGCAGCTGTAAGGTTTTTTTTCCTGTCACTTCCAGGTATTTCAGTGAAAGGGCATGTGTGTGTGGAATTAGGTAGATGTCAAAACAAGTTTCCCTGAGCCAGTTCCAAAGTAGCCGCAGGAGAGGCAGATGCAGATGTGAACATAGAAATGCCTGAGTCTAACGATGATGTCCCATCCACTGCTCAGGAGAAAAAGGTGGAGGTGATATTGGATCGTTCCTATTGCATGTGAAAGCAGATGTTATCCTGGGATCCCAGGAGAGAAACGATGAGTTTTTGTTGTTTTACTTGACTTGGTCACTCTTTAGCAATTCTGTAGGCCACCAAACACAATTTTCCAAGCAGGAGTGAGTCTAGACTCACAAACCATACGTTTGATATAATCTGTAGTCTGAACAATTACGGTAGGTGTAACATGCAGCTGCCTCAGGCTTTAATTCTGCATGTGAGGCTGCCAGGGTTTAGTGTCAGCGCAGTGTCCTTGAAACAATTCTAGGGATCTGCTGATTTATATAATATGACTGACATTGTCATGTGGAGGTCACGCTACTGTCAGAGCAATAAGGTGCCTCCAGGACAGCCGGCGTGCGCGGGGAGCTGTGGGAGCTGCTCAGGATGGCAGCGACCGGCAAGGCAGAGATCAGCCTGGAATCGCCTCTGGGCTGCCCCTACCGCTTTTCTAGGTCCCTGTTTTGCCCTGTCGCTACATATTTTCAGTTAAATAAATACCACATCTCTAAGCTATGCATCCACTGGACAAATTTGAGGAAAGACCAACGGTCCCCGATATGGCCAAAGTGCCATTTCACAGCCATGCTATTAAGACTGCTCATGTGTGATCTTATATGGGAGCTAAATCAGTAAGGCATCTTTCTCCACATGCATCTTCTGTGTTCACCCTGAGATCTGTGCCTGACTTTCTAGCTCTCAGCTGCTCTGGGGGTGCTTTTTGTATGTTCCAAACAGCAAGAAGAGCACGATCAAAGAAAGATGTCATAACAAGAAATTCATCCTTGAGAAACTCTTAAATATAAAATATAGGAGTAATATCTACTGTGCTTTGGAAGCATGATTTGCACATGACTTTGTTTTGCATTTGTGTGGTTGACTCAGTTTGCCCTTATCTAACTTCCCATCATAGATGCTGCGTCAGGGTATCAGTAGAAAGTATCTCATTCTCTTTTATTCAGCTGGTACTTCCTAAGACATGCTAATAATTTGTTTGGTGTTAGATATATTCATGATGAAGGTTGGATAATTTTGCCCGAATGACTCATACTCACTAATACACAGCTCTGTGTATCTAGGAAAATGCATTTAGTACTCCTTGGCACTTGAAATATCAGCATTATAAGCATTAGAACAAAAGTATTGATGTGGTTCACCATGTGTCTTAAGCTCTTATTGACGTGGTTGCATCAGTTAAAAACAGACAGAATTCAGAAATACAGCTTTGTCTTGTTTTAGCGTTTGTGCTGAAGGAGGCCGAGGTAATTCACAAGGACGCTTTATTCTTCCAGTAATGACTCAAGCAAGAAAGATTCTTTTAATTACATTACAGTGACAAAAAAGCATGAAAACATGATTCATGATGCCCTAGAGATTGTACGCTATCTTGGTGGCAGTTGTTCTGCCCAAAGAAAATTATATAAAGAAACCTATTTACATTTTGTGTAAATATACTCCTCTGAGGATTAATATTTGCAGGGGATTTTTTGGGAAAGGAAAAAAAAAAAAAAAAGCAAGCCTCATATCAATGCAGCTATTTAACTGAGAAACTGGAGATCACAGGAAGGGATACAACGGCACCAGAAGATAAGTAGCCCTGTTTGCTAAGACAAAAAAATGTGGATGATGGAATTCAGCCTGGAAACATTATTCTCAGAGGCTGTATTTTAGCCAGCTCTGGCCCTGTTTTAGGAAGTTTTGGGAATGGGAAAAGGAGGCTGGACCCCTGAGGGAGACCAAGGCACATGGCTTTCCTCTTTGAAGGAGGCCAATGTTGTTTGCTTCTGCGGTTGCTAGTTGGGTGGAGCTGCCTCATTCCTTCGTGGGACAGAAACTGAGACATTGTGAATGTGAATACCCGAAATGCTGTCATGCAAAATTGCTGTTCTGGTTGGCAGGCAGCTTGACCAGCCCACAGAGATGGGCATTTGCTTTGTTCCAGGCAGCTTTGATCACATTTGAAGCCATGTTTCAGAAGAATGAAAGAAAGGAAGCAATGCGAGGCATGATCTCTTACGCTTCTTGCCAGGCTTGGGTCCTGCCTTTTGGCAGTCTTGTACCTTCTGATGAAGCAGCTGGAAATGGGACCTGTTGGAGGTAAGATGCTGCTCTAGAAGGAAGCTGTTTTTGTCATCTTCTGTATATAAAATGTATAAATTAGTCAATGTATTTTTTCTAAAAGAAAACAAAACAACAACAAAAACACTACAACCTTTCAAGGAGTGGAAAGGGGAGTCCCATGGGATTTTTTATTGTGTTTCCAAGTCATTAATTATTATCAGCTGATAAGTCAGAAAAACACGGCTCTGCTGGCTTGTAGTGTGTCTTAGTAACAAAGCAGGTTCCGGTAGCAGCCGCTCAGCATGACTGGGGCTTAGCCAAGCCCTTTGTCCCTTCTTGGTTTTGGGTTGTTCCTTCACCTGAGTCAAGCACCACAACTGCTTCCCCTTGGCCTGGGTCATGCTCCTTGGTGCCCCTATCCAACTCCACATGCAGATCCAAGACACATTTTTACAAAATTCTGCAGCATGTTGAATTCAGGGTTAGTTGTGAGTGAGGAGAACTGGCCAAGGGCAAAGAGAGAGAGCATATTCTTTGATCCTGCTTTGAGATGAGGTTGGGCTAGGTGACGTCCTGAGGTCCCCTCCAACCTACATTATCCTGTGATCCTATAATCTAAAACACGAGCACAAGTTCTTGTACCCACTAGCCTGACTGAGCCTGTCTCGCTCTCTGTTCTGCTTCCAGCTTGTGCCTTTGGCCATGAGTTTGTACCTACATCATCATTTTGTGACTTAAAAATCTGCCCTCTTTTGTACTTCTTCTGGATGTGCACACAAGGAAAAAGAGAACATTTGAGTTCAGGGAAATTATCCAGCCTGTGTTTTCTGATGGATTTCTACAGTTTGAGATCTGTATTTGCTTTCTGTTATCAAAAGTGAGAGACTAGATCGTCCCTCAAGAAAAATTAGTTCAAGACATCCGTACAAGTGCCAATTAAGGAACCTGAGAAAAGTAGCCACTGTGTGGAGAAAATACGTAATATTTATTCTTTATGCAGTTACATGACACACTGCTTTCTGAGGCTCTAAAACCTTGTGGTTAACCTCTCCCTTGACTAGAATAACCCTGCGATATTATCTCTCAGAGAAGCTGGGTGCAAATGTCTTCAGGATCACAACAGATCTGCAGATCAGCCTGTGGCATCACTATCTCACATCCTTTCCTCTTCAGTTGGGGTAAATCCACATTGCTTGTTTTGAGACTTTTCTTTTGTTTCTCCTATTAGTCTTATTTTCCTCCTGATGAAATTCTTGCTAGATGAAAACCAGGTAAGTTAAAAATCAGCTTATGAGAGTGTTCTGTTTAGCCTCAAAAATTTCTGTCTGACTCCATCTCTCCAAATTGTTAATCACTGCTGCTTGATGAGCTCAAAGGTAAGGAACCTAGCTGCATTTTACTTGCATTCAGTGTAAATCTCAGGCATATCTCAGTTTAATCTTAATCATTGAATCTGTTTTGAGGGGAAAGACTGCTCAGACTACTTACAATGTCATGATATATGCACCATTTTCCACAAATATAGAGCAAGCCAGGAGAGAGGACAGGAGGGACACAAATATTTTGACACAAATAGTCAAGAAAAGCATTTTTCTGGTAGTTAATTTTCAAAATAGATTCTTCTACATAATTAAATCTTTTGAGAGGTTCATCTGTATGCTTGTCCCAGCTTCGAGCCTGGTGTTTTGCTGTCCACAGTTATGCGTAGTTGGCCATTCCTGAAGCTCCATAATAAATCTGTCATTCCCTATGCATTCATGAGGGATTCCTTTACGGTGTTTCGAAATTGTGTGCTTGGAAGGAGAAGAGAGTTTGAGAGGAACCAACTGACTATTGAGGGAAGAAATGAACCCCCCAAGGGCCAGATTTTCACAGCAATGCACACAAGTCCCATTTCCAAGAGCATTGCACATGCCACCTATATTGTACACTGAGACCTTCAGCCTCAAAACACATGCTTCAAGTATGAAGAAAGACACTTATCCCATGCTCTGCATTGACTTGAGGTGTAAAGAAATAAAAGAGAAAAGCACTGCTGCAAACATGAGCAGTACTATGCACTAAAAATAACAGAGTAGTTTTGAGGCAGACTGTTCTCATACATGGGTGTTTTCCCTTCTGTTTCTCTCATGCAGTGCCGTTAGTATGTCCACATAAAAAGATAAAAAAGATTTTAAAAAAGTTGTTCCCTGAGGCATATATCCTTGCTTAGGAGCTCATCTTTAGATGTCTCGGGTATAAATTTTCCCAAATGCCCAAGCCTGTTATTGCCCAAGTCATTACAAGAGGCTAAGCCAGGCATCCAGAAACCTGGGGATGGGGACACGGGAAGTAGTTTCCTCCAGGTGTCGACCATCGAGGATGCGATTGCTGGCAGGCAGAAGGAAGCTCTTGCCCCCTTCACAGCAGGGCAGAAATGAAGAGCGATGCTCACTCACGGACAGCAGGATCTTACACAGCAGGCTCCCCCAACACCTCCTGAAATGCAGGACATCTGCTTGGGGTTTTGTAGGTATTCCATGGGGAGGAGCCAGCCCCGGGCGGAAGTGGGGATGGGAAGCAGCCCCCTCACACAGCATGGCTTTCCTGAGCAAGCTTCAGATCTGTGGCGAGCCACCACGGAGAAGCTGCTGCCTTTACTTATACGGCCGCCAAAAATGCAGGCGGGTTCCCAGCATGCCGGGTTTGGGTCCTCCATAGGGAGAGAAGGAAGGTCCAGGTGCATTAAAGGAGCTGATCTTCAAGGGACTTCAGGGGGGACCTGAGAGACAGCACGATGGCAGAGGGGAGCTCAGGCTGGTACGTGTGAGCTCGGTGCAGCTTTGCACAGTGCCCACAGCTCCGGGTGTCCCTGGCTCCCGCAGCAGCATCCCGGCACCTTCGCCGCGGTGCTTCCCCCGCCACCTCGCTGGTGCTCAGGAGGAAGCTGGGGGAGCCTCTCGCGTCAGGGAGCTGCTGATTTTCACTGTTGTCTTTCAAATGTTCTCTGGGCTTAAGGGTAGCAGATGGCAACATTTATTTCATTGCTGCAGCTCATATTGCCAGCCCTGCACTGATGCGAGCCCAGCAGGACAGAACAATCCCCCTCATTCATAAAATCCGAGCGTTTCTGTCCTTTCCTTCGCTGCCTGAAGATGCTCTTTCTTTTTTCCTTTTTCTTTTTTCAGTGCTACCGATTTATGCTCGAAACTGTTTTAGAGTTTTTGTGAAAAATAACAGGTGGCACAGGGTCAGGGACAGAGAGGCAAAAGCGTTTTTGTTTTTGCTCCAGTTCTTTCCTAGGCGGTGCTGGAGCCGCGTTACGGTCAGTGATGAAGTGCTAAGGCTGCCGGGGCATTCTGCTTAGCCAATAAAAGGAACAAAGCACATGTCTGAGCAAAAAGCAATATTTTTCATATCTGAAAGATTGATAGAGCCCACAAAGCATCGACACTTTGAAGTCACTGGGCAGGGGAAGGTTAAGTGCACGCTGCACTAAAGATGACAGCCTTAGAAGTAGGGAAACATAAAAAAAAAAAACCCTTCTCCAGTGGAACGGCAATGCATATGAGCTGTCTCGGATGGCACTTTGATCTCCTCAGGCTCTTTTTGATGCTGCATCTCTGCTGATGAGGTTTGTGTCGTAATGAGATATTACTTGTATTTGGACTGGGAGCTTACAAGGAATAAAATAACTCCTGCTGCCACTGCTTTTTAAGCGGAAATTAAAGATTCTATAAACTCCATATAAAATCTGTGGAGGCTTGTTTCAAGCGATTTCTGAGAGACTGCTCGAAAAGAAAAACATCCATTTCTGCAGCACGTTAGTCTGACTCTTGCTATGAAAGTGGCTACAACCAATAGTAAATGACCGTAAGAATAAAATGCTGTTATGGAACAGGGATTACACAACCCTTTCTGCAGCTACAGCACAGTTGTAACCTAAAGTCCTGGTTAAATGAGACTGTAAATATCAAGACTAAAAGGCTCTATTCAGGTAACATAATTGGATTTCTCAGTAGTAAAGCAGCAAATCTGCTCTGGGGTTCTTCAGCCTGGGAATTGCTGTGCTCTGGCACAGTAATTCAGAAAAATCCTGAGCCATCAGGCTTCTCAATGGGTAGTAGTAGCCTTGGATGCCTCTAAAACCCCGTGAACTGTTTTCAGCCCCCCCCGAACAGAGGGGCTGCTGCTGCTGCTGAACAGGAGAGCAGGGTCCTTCCTCCCACCCCAGAGGTGCCCAAAGTAAGAGATGAGTCAGGAGGAAGCTGCTGGTAGCGCGATGTCCAACATAACATAATACCTGTACCATGACACTGAAATTCTCACCTGAGAACCTGCATATAATCAGTGTCCTTACAGTAACTACTGTTCTAATGCTCTGCTGGCCCTGCTTTGGCAGCCTCCCCTATTTAGATTGCCCTAGGTCATGAATTTTATCACAGCATGCCAGGTAGATGCAGTGGAGATACACAGCAGTGTAACAGCTACCATGGAGGGATATCAAATATTAAATATGACTTTTGTTTGAATATAATATATTGCTTACCATCTTTTACTTAGGAAATATGTAAGATTTTATGGTTTAAACATTGAAAAATATGCATTAATTTTACTTAACTATCTTTTCCTTAAAATAAGTAAATTTGAAAGTTAATTCAAATTATGATGATCTGTTTTGAAGTTACCGTAAGACATTAAAATAGCACAGTAGAAGTTGATAGATAATATCCAAGAAATAATTGCTCTCTGTCAAAGTCTTGAAGACAGCTGGAGCTCTAAAAGCCAGGAAGCAAAAGCTAAACACCTTGACCCGAGTTTTACCGAGGAAATACTCCAGCAGCTTCCTCCCTAAGAACAAAAATATGTGCTTGGCTTTGCTTTATTTAATTTTGGGTCAATAATGAGCTCCCACAAATTTGGGAAACTGAATTGTGATTTTAGAAGTGCAGGGAAACCTGTCTTTCTTTTTCAACATAGTTATAAAAACAGTGAGCGAGAGACTCAGTTCTTAAATTTTCAAGGGGGCTAATTTCGACTGTTTAAATTCCTTGGCTTTCTTTAGGCAATAATGCAACAAAGCAGCTAATTTCCAGGGGAACATATATTTTGAGAAGGATAACAAAACACCAAAAATAAATATATCACAGATTTATGATTTCTGTGGGTTTTTTTCTGATTTCCAATTTCTATCCAGAAACAAGAAGGCAAAACACCTAAGATTTTTTTCTTTAATTTTCATGTATTTTTCTCTATCATACATAATGAAGTGTCTAAACAGTATATGTTAAATTGTGTAAAGGATTAAATATGCTCATCATGTATCTTCCTCATTAGCAAAAGCAAACACCGAATTCCGTATGAGGACAATATACAGTTTCAAACCAACCCATCTGCATGGTGTGTACAAGTGAGATCTACCTTTCACTTGCAGAAGAATTGAAAAATAGAAAGACAGAACAAGACTCAATTATTCTAATAACAATGTCTTGCTGTCTGATGTATATTGCAATTAAAACTCTTTATTATAAGCACTCTGGCTGAAATTAACCCATTCATATGCCCTGAACACTGAATATGTGTCACAGCTAATTATCACATATCCCAGTGAGCAGAAAGAAACTTTAAGGAAAATGTGACTGCACTTTTAAAAGCACTGATAAAAGTGGAATGAATTTGAAGACCAGATGAAAAGGCAGGGAGACAAAATCGGACATCTTGGGAAAAAAGCATCTTCTTGTTATAGGAGTGGGCGGGTGTAGCTGGAGGTTCATCCCCCTGGTTTTGGAGTATCAAGTTATTCCTGTGTCAAGCTTTACTCCTATTGCAATGTATGCTCTGGCTTTACTCCTCGGAGGCAGAAATGAGAGCTGCAGTCCCTTTGGAAGGGAAGGTTGAAGGGTTATGTAAAATATCCTTGCTGTTCTTTCTCATGTGCTAGGGGCATAAATCACAACGTAGTGTTTGCTCTAAGGTTCCTCATTCCAATTAGAGAGAGGTCACAGCCTGTTTGCTACCAAACACAATCTCATAAATGATAATGAGAGATCTTTCTTTTTTTCCTGACTGAGAGGGGGAAGAAGGAAAGGGATAAATGAGGCATTGTGGTATTCAAAACATTGTAGGAATCTTTCTACCACTTCCGTGTAGAGCTCTGTGGAATGGGCAGATGTTACTCCTAGGGATTTCATAAAAATTCTCTAGTACTTTGGGATTCCTTGTTTTAATTTGCATTGCTATACACAGAAACCAGCTTCGTGCTGCTTTTTTGTTCACCAAAAGAGCAAGAGACGCTAAAATATCCTACAGTCTTTTCAGAAACTGCAGAATACTGGTGGTTTTCCAGCAAACCATTTCACCTGACCTACCTGTGTTTCCCACGGTGCTTAACCCTTTGATTTTCCAGTTGGACTGACTCATGCATCCCAAGGCATCACCTGCCCTTGAGCGCGGTGCTCACCTGGTTTTCTGTCTGAGGCACGGATAGCTTGGCAAAGCTGCCCCAACTTCTGAATTCATAACACGTGGAAACCACGAGCATTTTGCCTCCATTGTGAATATTTTGGGTAAGTCTGTGTGTAAGCTTGTAAAGTCACAAGCCACCCAAGCTACTTAAAAGGAACTTTAATGTTCCATTTAAAAATAATCAGCTGAAATAGCTACCCCTCACAGTTGCTGCTTAACTGCTCCTTTAGATACTTTGGAGGAAGTAGCAAGAGAGAAACTGCTGAGTTTCTGGATGGGAGGAACAGTTGTGTGTTTTCTAACAGTGAATAAGAAGACTCAAGATTCTGCAAGAGGGTTAACCCTATGGCAATTCAGTACTTTACCCCACATTGCAAAATTTCTTTGCATATCCTTCTCCCAGTTCTAGGTATTTTAAGGAAGTGTTGGTCTAAATAAATAGTTCAAGAACTTTCACATCCTTATCCCATTTCCCATTTACTTTATGGTAAATGGAAAATACGTAAAATATTTGACATGTTTTAAGTATTTTTTGTCAGTGATGGAAGAGAATTACTGTTTCATCATTCAGCTCTGATCATCTTTTGGCCAAGACCCAAATACAGTCTGATTATTAGATTCCTACAGGGTAGATTTTGCTAAATACATTTGACTTTTCTTATTTGAGCAACAATCTTGGTAGCATTATCCCCCTTTCCCTCTCCTTTTCCCAAGCCTGTGGTGTCTGCCAATATCAGTGCCATGACCTTTATAGCAGTTCAGTTGGGAACATACTACCTCTTTCCTTCATACCTAATTTGCTGATCCTTTCCAACTGTGTAAGAGCCCAAGTGAGAACTTTTGATAGCAGTGTCTGCTGGTGCCCATTTTTTAACCCTTATCTAATTTTGGCAGGGCTGCAATTCCTGCTCTTGAACGTGATAAAAGGATCAGCACGCGGCCTGGCCCGTAGCAAAAGGCTGTGAGAGCTCTTGGGCAGATTGTCTCCATCCGGCACCTGCTGAAATGGGGCCGTTTGACCGGGGTGGTTGGCAGCGTCACTCGGTCCTGGTCAGCCGGGGTGACCTTGCTGGGTGCCCATGCTCCTAATTAACCCAGGGATTCCCATAGCTACTGGCATATGTCTTCATTGCTGCTTCTCTCTATTTCCTCTTTCCTGATCTAGAGAAGGTCCCAAATGCTAATAAGAAGCATTGCTTAACCAGGGAGATTTAGGAGGGTATTTTCTACTCTGTTGTTTCCGTAGTGCAAGCCTTAACGTGCAGAGCAATGTGGGGAAAGAACTGATACAGTCGCAGATCCGAAGGTGAGAAGAGACCATCAGATCAAGCATAATCACTTGCTATAATATAACTGCCTAACAGTTAGTTAGATTTTGTGTAAGTCTCCATATAATGAACTAAATAACTTGTGTAAGATTAAAGCATGTAATCCAGAAAGGCATCAGATCTTCAGCAGAAACATAAAGGAGCAGAGAATCTATTTCTATTCCAAAAAATTGATAGTCATTCTTCTTTAGGAAAAGGTTTTTGTGTAAAAATTTTATTTCTTCTTATTGCTTCTGACTCAAATTATCACTGAGTCTTTTATCTGAATTAATACCTTTTTAATAGCAGGTATTTATATACCCTGTAGAAGCAATCTCTGGCAACTTCAACAAGCAAATGGCATTTTTTTTTCTGGAGTTCTTGGCAATCTTCCTGTCTTGTAATTATTCTGGTGAATCTCTTCTGCGAGCTAATTTTAATTCTGAGATACATGCGGTCACTAACCTGATGCTGTATTCCAGGATCACAAGCCAAAGCTGCACACTAAAAATCACATCACAGCATCACAGCATTGACAACTATTTTCCTGTCCATACATGTATATTTTTGTTGTTGTTGTTGCTATTGTTGCTGGTTTTCTTTTTTTTTTTTTTTTTTTTTTTTTTGTCACAGATTTGTTTTGAGCACTTCAGCTGCCTGGATTGTCCTCTTTAATTCCTAACTCCAACACAGAGACAGTCCTTTCCAGATTCTTATAACCCCCTGCGCAGGTGCCAGCATTTCTTCTCCGCAGGGGTGCGCTTTTGCATTGAGCTGTGTTAAAATACTTCTTTTTGGGGGACAGCTCCAGCAGAGCAAGCAACCCAGCTAACTGCACATGACTCTTATCACCATCTACCCCCTTAGCAACCTGGGCATCTCCCAACCACTGGTTTTGCAGTGTTTCCCTCTTGACAAGCTTTTGGATACTTGAGAGAAACGCTGCCTTGGTTCTACCTTGATTGAATCAGAAATCTTGCAAATCCTTTATTTTATGGCTACTCCTTGCTGCTAATCACATAGGTCTTAATCCATGGGCTGTGTCCCGTAATATGTAGCTGCAGAGAGAAATATTTTCTTTTTTTTTTTTTTTTTTTTTTTTTGAGATTTCACCCAGGCAGCCTGTAGTGAAGTACATAGTGTAGAAGTCTCTCGTGTGTTCACAATTGCCTTTTATCAACCAAACTTGTAAACCTGAAAAGTGAAACGTGCATTAAAGAATGTAGGTTTGCTCTTATAAATCACTGGAGCCAATAACTAAAGGCACATCTTTTTAATAACTGAATTTCACGTCAAGCATATCTATAATTACACCTAGGATGAAGTTAGAAAGATAGCCTTTAGTTGTCAGCCAGTGACCTCCTACTTGTCCTTTTCAATTGTCACATCTCCACCTTGTTTTAAATCTTCTGAAGTTACTCTGTTATCACATAAGCTACTGAAAAAAAAAAATAAATAAAAAGTTATTATCTCTCCCTACCCTTCCAGGACTCTTGGGGTACACAAGATGCCTCTGCTCCTGCTACAGGAGCACAGTATCCTGCATCTTCCAAAAGCAGAGAAACAGGTCATTTTTTGTACCATTTTAAATATTCCTCTTTTCTCAGCTGTTGGAGATCCCCACTCATTTTCACGTTGTTTTTTGAATGTATTTGCATTTGATAATTTTCCTTGAATAAATAGTAATTCCCACATTTAGAAAATGAACCATTCCTGCGTTTGCCCAGGGAGGTACTAGTGTTACCAGGACTGGCTGCCCTTTTCTGAGTGTCTGGACAGTCCCAGGACACCACGTGTGCAACTATGAGCTGGTGATAGAACAGCTGTGATGCCAATGATCAGAAACTGTAGCAGTTTGAGCCCCCCACATAAACTAAGAGCTGTGCTAAAGGAAGGAAGCTTCTCAGTCCATCTTCTTCTGTCTGCCCCGTTTCTGTCCTCTGAGTCCCCTATTGCTTTTCTTTGGAAGCTACAAAAGCAACTTTTTGCATTAAAAGTGCAAGTTCATTTGAGAAATTTCCAGATGCGAAGCTCTTCCAACCTACTCAGACTTGGAGTCTCCTCATATGACAGCCTTTTGAAATGTCCACAAATATGTTTTCTCGCTGCCCATTCATGTATTAAATACTCATCTCCATGATGAAATGCCTGCCTGGGTTTCTCTTACTGAGCAACTGTCAGATGTTTAGCACCAGTAGACTTTACTGCTCAAAGGCACAGACTTCTTAAAGCTCCTCTCAGTCATTTCAAGCGCTGTCTGGCTGAAAGTCTTGGGGAGGGGGGAGAGGAAAAGGAAGAGGCTGTTACTGTCAATGGGATTCCAGCTGGTTTGTATATAAAGTCTTTCCAGGACACCAGAAATGCCTCATTCACCATTTGGACGTCATATTCTAAATAATACCAATTATTTGGTTGACATCTACCACCCTGCTGAGGTATGTGATAATGGTGCCCCTTGTCTGCAAGGACAAGCACTTGCCTTCCTCCAGCGGCCAGCGAGCCAAGCCAGCCCTGGCCAGGCTGGGCAGCAGGAGACCCCGCGGCTCCTCGGGGCACCCTCGGGCTCCCTGCGGGCAGCGCAGCGGGGCCAAGCCCACGAGAACACCCTGGCACAGCTTCCTGGCAAGACCTGTGATTTTTGTGCTGCTTTAGGGTAAATTTAAATTACTCGTATTCATGCTCATCTGTGGTTGGCTTTTCCCCCCACACCCCCCTCCTCCTTCTTCTAATGTTCTGATCTACCAAGCTGCAAGCGGTTTGCTTGACAATGTGGGGCGCTTGAAGAGCAGATGGTCCCTTTTCTTCCCCGCTGTGGCATGCAGAAATGAAATGCTATCATTCAAACTTCAGCCTGTGATACTCTTATCTGAAAGGTTGATTTAGCAGCTACTTTGCCACCCACCAGCTCTATTTCCTTCCACATCGGATATGATTTTATGACAGGCTTAATGTGCAGCAGCTAGTGACTTGTGTTACTGCTCTAGCAGACCATCTCCAATTGTCCTAGCGTACACACACAAACTCAGGGAAAGGTCTTGCCCCTGAGTGTTTACAGCTTAGGCAAGGGATGTGGTTTGTCCAAGCTCAATAGCGGATCTGATAACGCATCCCCAGGTCTCCTTGTTCACTGCGCGGTTTCTTACACTGAGTTCCCTTCATCAGGGCTGGTGTAAAATGAGTAATATTCAGCCTCTGAAACGCATTTAAGCCCAGACACAACATCTGGGAAAACTGTTTGCTTTCTCCATATGCTATCTCATGAACAATTGCCCAAAAGATGAGTAGCGAGAAAAGGAATGCTACATGCCCCACTGCTGCACCGGGTGAGTGATTTGCCTTTCTAGAGGGTTGACGGGTATAAATCTCACTTGCTACCATTAGGAAGCAAATAACACAACTCCTTGATACTCTTATTCAGAATATCAAGAGTAAAACTGGTGTTTGCCTAGGTCACCCTGACTATTGAGAAAAGGGTTACCTCCTTGGGGTCTGAGAAACTTCTTTCCCGGTTGCTAGAAGAAAATCAACAGACTTTCTCAGACATCCCTATGTGGAGCTCGCATAGCTCAGCTCCTTGAGGCTGGTGATAAATGGTGCAATGCTGGCCTAGAGCTAGATCAGCACATGGACATCCGAAGCTTTTGTAAGCCCTAAAAATGTATTTAAGCAGAGTATTCACGAGGCTAATTAAGCAACAGCAGCTGCTTTTCACAGGCCTGTCTGCAGGCAGCAAAGGGAGAGAAGCTCCTCTGGGAATGACTCAGAGCACCTACATTGAGCTCCTGCTCTGAAGCACCTCCTGAGGGAGCCTCTGCTCCCCATGTGGATGCCCCTCTCCATCGCTGCACATGGCTCCTCTTCCCAGCTGTGTCCCCGGGCTCCTCCATTGTCACTGCGGTTCTCGGCCAGAAGAGACATCTATAAGATCTGTTAAAGGTGAAAAGGATAAGCATCTTCTAAATGACTTCATAGAGTGAAATATTTTTGCAAGCAGAAAATACTGCTTGCTAAGTACTGGGTTTTGAACCTTGTCCTAATAGTTTGAAGTGAAAAAAAACAACGGCCATATGGGGTTTAGCAAGTCACAAGCCAGGTTGTGATAAGCTGCTTTGTTTGTCAGTTCCCAACTGCTACTTTGATAAATCACAGGGGAATTTTCTCACTTGCTGGACTGCTGGCTATTCCAGGGGTGGATATGGAGAACAAAAAGTTTCATGTTAGATTTTATGGGCTGGAGCCTGCAATCTGCTGAGTTCCCTGTGAGTCACATGAAGGCGAAACAAGCATAAACTGACTCCACTGAATCATTGTTTTCGTGGGGAGAGAGTTCTCCAAGGACTTAAAGCTGGTGGAGATACTGTGCCAGCCTTGGGCTTCAGACACGTGTCCTTTGGCATAAGGAGCAAGGAGGAATGGAGACATTTGGGAATGGGGCTTCTCCGTGCCCGACCCTCTGTTCATTTCCTCTGAATGTGAGTGATGTCTGCAGCAAGTTATAGGTTTAGAGCTGTTCCTGCAGCTGCTCGGACCCCGTTGCCTGTCGTCTGTATCTACACATGAGCACATTTACTGATGTAGACCTCTACCCAGGGCAAAGGTAGGTCTTATGTGCCTTTTGGCACAAAAAAAAAAAAAAAAAAAAGTGAGATTGTCCCACAGAGAGACAGCTGATTGCTGTTATAACCTCAGCCCAAAACACTGTTCCAGACTTGGCCGTTCGAGCTGCCTGGCTCTGCAGAGAGCAGCGAGCTTGGCTACAAAGCAAGGCAGGTCTCGGTGCTAGGAGGAGCAGCGCATTTGGCCTCTCTGAAGCTGTGTATTTCAATATTAATTTGTCTGTGATTCTGCTGACACCTTCTGATTATGCTGCTGTCCCAGTAAAATATAGGGTGTGCTAAAATCAATTTCCCACCCACTACTCCATGGCAGATAAGAGAGAAAATATATATCTCTAATTAAAATATTCTTATCTACTGGAAAGTTTAAGCAGTTTGTAGGATTGATTTGAATAAAACCGATGATGAGGCTGACTCAAGTGACTGGAAAATGACCTCTTCATCATAAAATCCCAGAATAATGTTGCAAAGCAACCTTAATTTCCTACAGTCTGTCAAAGGAAGGACTTCTCAGTTAGTTACAGCATATAATACGGATACTCCTGAAATGTCCTCTGTTTAATGAACAGCTGATACTGGCTAACCTCATGGAAATAAGAGAGAATTACTATCAGCTGCAAAATGCATTCACTGGATAGTGAAACTGGCAGTCGGTATTATGCCTGCTATAAATATTTTTAATTAAAAATTGTTTTCCATCTCTTCAATTGATATAATGGTGATGATGCTTACTGAGACTTACTGAAGATGTAACAGGATTCCCCTTCGCAGAGCTATTTATTCTGCTGTAATTTTGCAATAGTGGAAATCTGCATAATAATGCCTGGATTCTCGTGTAAGAGAAAAACGGGCAGAGAGAGTGTTTTATCTGCGCGTCCCCGAACAACCCACCCACACGAGCACTGCTGCGAATTCTCAAAAAGCCTCGCTGCCCAGGGCTGCCTGCCCAGGTGTGACTCTGACGTGATTTCAGGGAGCTTCTTGTGGAAATTCCAGCCCCTCCAAAGCCCATGAGGCACCGTGCACACTGGAGAAGGGATCTGCTCGGCGCGGTGATGGATCAGCGCTCGGCACTCTTGTAGAGGACAGGGCAGCGCCTCGCTCCCCGCTCCGGTTCCCTCAGCGCCTTGGCATTGGGCTGGCGTCGCAGGGAGGGAGGAAGCCTGCTGGGAGCGAGGAGCTGCTGAGCCCGGCTCCACAAAATCCACGGCAAAGCGAAGATATTGCTTTACCTAAATGGGCTGCAGAGAGGAGAGGAGACCTTGCTGACAGCTCTGCCGGGCCACATGTGGTTGCTCTCTGCATTAGGCAGGCAGGTTTCCAGGACAGACAGGAGAGATTGCTTTCTAATCTCCATTTCATTCTGTTTCCTTCCGTGGTTTAAGGTCAATATTCCGACTTAGACGTTTTTTTCCATCTCCTTCCTCACTTTCCCAGTCCCCTGCCTTCCTCCTCTGTAATTTCCAGTACATTTGTCCCTGATCCGCACTGAACTTCGCCCTCCGGTTTTGTTTTCTAGAGGATACCCGTGGCCCTGGTGCGGTTTGGTGGTTTGTTTTCTGACAAGCCTGGAGGCACAAGTCAAGACAAAAGCCCCACTCTACCCATCCCTCTATGAAAACGTGATAGGACATGTATTCATACTGTTCTACAGACCCTTTGATCTAAACCCACTGCTTTGATTTCACAATATTAAATTCTTTTTGCAGTTCATCTCTCATCCCTTTCTCAGTGACAGTAGTTTCAATAGTTTCAAGTCTTTCTCCAGACAGGGCTATCACCTTTTTTTCTATCATTTCTTCCTGGGCCTTATCCTTCTTCCAAAAATCACCATTGTCTGTCTTCCCCATCTAATCCTTTCAGCTGCTTTTATGGTCTGCAGTCCTCTCATTTCCCACCTCGATATTCCTCCTCAGGGTTTGGTGTGCGGTTTCCTCCGTGGTCTCTTTCCAAGGGCAGCAGTGTCCACGCTCACAAGCTCAGCTCTTCCTTAGCTCAGCTGAACTTATGACAACCAATGTCTGCTTTTCTTTATGTCTTCATACCGAGCTTCACAAGTGTCCTAAGGATGGTTTCGTCTCAAAGTTTGGCTATTAGCTCAGTAATATGGACCTTTATTTCTTGAAAACTCTTCCCTCCCCCTGCATTGCTGGCCTGGACACGTATATATATGTATAATATATGTGACTGTGTGAATGTTGCTTGTTTCTGCGTTTAGCCCAACTAACAGGGAAGGTGAGCTGTTATTTGTGCATCGCGTGCTTGCGGTAAAGGGCAGAATTGTTATCTGGTGAAAAGATAGCTCCAAAGAATGGGAATTAGCCCTATGACCAAATCCATGACTGCTTGCAGGTACGAAGGTCGTATTAGCAGAACGATGAATGAATCAAAGGGACTTTTCTGTAGGTGGCTGGGAGTTTCTCATTTACTCTTTTAGTTCTGCCAGGCTATTTTTCAGCAGGAGATCACTCAGTCCTTTTGTTTTATTCACTTAAAGAAAGATCTCTATATTAGCAGGAAAAAAAAAAGATAACAAAATTGTGATTTTTTTCTGCATGTAGTCTTAATTACCTGTGACATTTTGTGCAAGATGGATGATATTTTAAGAACCAGCCACACCAAGAGCAGTTTCCACTTGCCCGTGTGATTGTTTCCTGCTCTGTTGTAAACTAAAAGGATTAAGCACACCCTTAGCCAAGATAAATTTGAAATACAGTTCTCCAGTTATTTGAATCTAAAGGCAGTATTGATTATTTAATTATGTAGAAGTGGTCCAGATGCTGCGCATTTACTACAGATTAATGACTGTCCCAGAGCAGTTAATGGCCCTTCTCTCTGCCATCAACACAAGCTGCTTATTAATCCCTGGAAAATGGCTTGCATAACAATCATAACCTGCTGTTAAAAGTTTATAAATAGATAAAAGTGTCACACGGATTTACAAGGGGTGAGGCTGAGTGAGATCCGCGTGGCGTTTTGGTGAATGGATGCCATGGACATGAGCTCATCTGATTGCCTGAACTATCTCAAAATCCCAAGTTGCTCTTTTGGATTTGAAAATGTCATGTAAGAAAGTGCCAAGTGGCTGGAGTCCTATCTAGTGACTAGGAAATAATTCCCATGCTGCACACAACGAAGAGGCAACTTTGTTCTGATAGCAACAATCTGCCCTTTTTAACTTATATCCCAAAATGCACTTAAGGGAGGTTGCTCAGCTGTGCTGTTTCATTTGTTGACTTATTTTTAAAAGAAAAAAGCAAACAAACAAAAAAGCCTTTGCATATATGTGCACATGTAGAGCTGAATAAGTCCCTGGCTGTTCACTGAAGCACAGCAACTGGTTCAGGGCTTGCTAGGCTGAAATCTAAATTATTCACATCAAAGTGAATCAAAGGGGGTGTTTTGCAGGCAGGTGCCTCTGCTGTTTTCTGGGCTGTTATAGCAGTGAATAGGGTATGGGCTCAGCACTGCCAAAGAAAGCGGCTTTTGGAAAATGTGCTGCTGGCACAGCCAGGAGGGATGATTCCTGGTTATTGCTTCGGAGCAGCAGTGATGTAAACCTGCAGTCATTTACAGCCCTGGATGAATGCACCGAGGAATGGAGTGGGGTCTGCACGGACATCCTGCGCATGGGAAAAATTAGGGAAGTGGCTTCCTCATCAGACCACAGAGCCTGAAATAAGAGAAAAGTTGAGAAATTCCTGTCCTTTCCAGTGAATCAGACCGGAAGGGCTGCGAGGGACCTCTCGAACACTATTTTCCATGTCTGTTAGCACCATAGCCTGTGTTCACTATTGCTTTTGGCAGACCTGTCCGAAGGGGTTGGCACCATGTGCCCAGGAGGGCTCCAACCCCTCCAGCAGCAGCCTTGCCCTCTCCTGCATCCTCAGATCCTGCTGCAAGGAGCCTCTGCCTCCCTGCTGCTTCAGCCACGTTCCCTCCCTCCCTCCACGGGGCTCCCGGGTCTCTTCACAGCGAACACACAATTTGCCCCAGTCTGTGATTTTTCCCTCGCCCGGTGCTAAACCGGGAGGCGCAGGAAGCCCCGCTGCTCCGTGGGGGCCCCTGCGCAAGGAATTGCCCTGTCCCTCCTCTTGGCGTCCCCACACGAAACCCACCCCAGTGCAGGACGGCTCAGGTGGGGATGCTCTGCTGAGGAGCAGCGGTCACTGCCATCTAGTGGGATCCAGGAAGGGAACTATCCAACCATCGGATTTATCAGCTGCGGAAGGGACCCAACAACAGCCCTCATCTCATTTTTCCCTCTTTTTCCCCCTTCTGCTCTCAGGGGAGGGCCCGATGGCCTGATGTATCTTTTCCTTCAAGGCAGCTCCATGGGACGCAACAGAGCCCCATGTTTCAGGGAAGATCTCACAGGAGACACCCGTGGTTGGTCCTTCGTGGGCCCGCAAGTGCCATCGCCCTCCCTGCTTAAGGATGTGCACAGACAGGCATCTAATAATTTGCCAAAAAAACACGTATGGAATCAACAGCAAATGCACAAGTGGAGGTGACTCTGGGTCCTATTTGCCCTGGGAGATGAGGCTGGCTCAGAGCTGGGAAATGGAGCAGGCTGCAGGGAAGCAGGAGGAAGCCTTTTAGGGGCTCTGTATAGTCCAACGGGGACACAAGACTGGACACAGTGGACTTGTATTTTTTAATACAGGAAGAGTAGCAGTTTTGTTTTGAGGGTAAAAATGGTCTCATTCTTCTAGCTGGATAAGTTGCCAAAAGCTTTAATAACGCAGAAAGGAGACACTGCTCGTATAACAGGGGTGCTCCGGGCAGGGCAACCTCACTCGTGCCAGAGAGCAGGATTTTGTGAAAAAACTGAGACACGCTGGCATGGAGCAACCTCTTAGTGACACTCAACCATCAGGTTAGGAGGAAAGTTCCTCGAATTTTTGATTAACTATTTTATTTATGTGCAGGTCAGATAGGAGGAAAACTTTTCTCGTCGATGGGTCAGTTAGACAGCACAGCAGACCCCATTGGCAAAGTAGGAACACCCCGTGGTGTGGGCTTTTGTGAGGCTTTTACATATGTAAATATTATATGTATATATATACACTTAATATATTTATACACGTTTAATGTATTAAATATATATATATTTTATATATATATATATAATATATATATATATTATATATATATATATATATATAAATAGAGAGAGAGAGAGAATTGGTGCTTCTGCTCTGGCCCAACAACTTTCCAATGCTGTGATGCGGCTTATTTTAATTAGGTTTTGGAGGGTTTCTAATTTATTTTTTAAGTATGTGTTTATTCATTTTGTTAATGGAAAATGCTTGCCTGCTGCTTAGACCTTCTAAAACATTGGATTATTTCCTCACTTATTGTTTTTTAGGGGCATTTTTCAACTAACAGTCTCCAAAATGAAGGCTGGTATCAACATACTGGCAATATATTTGGAGTGTTACATTTTCGTTTACGTCCATTCATCTATTAAAAAATAATAACAGTAACGGCGCGAAACACCCTTTTCCCGCTCATTTTTACAGCACGGGCCGTTCCGGGGCGGGACGAACCCGCCGCTATGGCGGCCCCTAGGCGGCGCAGGAGGCGACACTACAACTCCCGGCGTGCAGCGCGCTGCTATGGCCGGGACTACAGCTCCCGGCGTGCAGCGCGGTTGCCTCCTAGTGGGGACTACACTTCCCGGCTTGCAATGCCGCCACTTCCGGCGGCGGGCGGAAGTGGCTGCTGGGAGGTGGCATGGCGGCGGTCGTGGAGGCAGAGGCGCCGGAGCGGGAGCCAGAGCAGGAGCCGTTGGCGGGGCGGAAACGCCCCCACAAGAAGAAGGCGGTGAAAGGTGCGGGGGGCTGTGCGTGGCCGGCGACCTCGTCGGGAGCCGCGCCTGGCGGGGAAGGCCTGTGCTGGGCCCTCCTGTGTGTGGAGCATGTGGCGTTTTATATATATATTTATACACACAGACACACATACATATAAATACACACATAATGCACATGTTAAAATGCAGCCGTCATGATGGAAACCGATTGGAATTTTTCTATGCGTGTGTGTTTGCGAGTAGCACGTAAATCTGACATATGCTTATATATATATATACGCACACACATATACATATACACACGTTTATGTGTAACTCTTTGGATCAATAGTTTTTTCAAAGGCAGGCATGACACGTAACTGGCGCTGCACGAGCCCAGCCGAGCGCCTGCTTCGGGTTAGTCCCTGTTACGTGGGGAGGGGGGAGAACGGCTGCTGATAACGACAAAAAGGGTTTGAGCAGACATTGCTGTTCTGTTCACAGTCGATGAATCTGAGCTCCTCACCGTCCCAGATGGATGGAAAGAGCCGGCCTTCACCAGAGAGGACAATCCTAGAGGGCTGCTGGAAGAAAGCAGTTTTGCAACGTTATTCCCAAAGTACAGAGAAGCGTACTTGAAAGAGTGCTGGCCACTGGTCCAGAAAGCCTTGAGCGAACACGTATGAAGAGTTGTTTGTTATAATACCGTATTTTATTGCCTAGGACATAGAGATACTGCATAAGTTAGTGCAAGTAGTGTGGGTCACCTCTCCAGTATTGCCATATTTATATTCAAAATATGCTTGCATTTACAATTTGTTATAGTGTAGTATTTCAGTGGAAGACTGTGTAGCTAGACCTACATTTCCTTATGATAGTTAAACTTTCAGTGAAGCTCAGTGCAGCAGCAAGAATCTAGAAACTCATAACTTAATTGCACCCAAGTAGAAAGAGATGGGAGAGATGTATGACATACATATTCAGTCACGTTTTTTTGATTTTTCTTAAGCTGGAAGTTATTTTAGAAATTCTTGAAAATGGATCTTCATTCACAGTATAGTGTTCTGTTTCTTAACATCTTAATGCTGAGCTGAATTCTGAGATATTCTTGTTTAGGGATTAATTCACTATTTCTCGTCAAATTTGCAGTTTGTGAATGCAACGCTGGATCTGATTGAAGGTAGCATGACTGTCACTACCACTAAGAAGACTTTTGATCCATATGCAATCATCAGGGCTAGAGATTTAATAAAACTTCTAGCAAGAAGTGTTCCATTTGAACAGGTCTGTACTAAATCTTGTCAGTTTGTAACAAATTGTATTGTAAGTGTTAAAGAATATTACATTTTCAAAGTTTGGGACTTAGAGGTAATCACCTGAGGTGAGAAGAATGATCCCTGGTATTTCCCTGACTGCTCTAAGTCGTGCGTCTGCATTCAAATGGTGTCATCTGCTTCTTGTGTCTTTAGGCAGTCCGCATCCTACAGGATGATGTTGCATGTGATATCATTAAAATAGGATCTTTAGTAAGAAAAAGAGAAAGCTTTATAAAAAGAAGAGGACGACTTCTTGGGCCAAAAGGATCTACTTTGAAGGTATTTCCTATAGGTGTAGTGACTGTGAAGTTCTTAAACCTGAATCTTTGTCAGCTTGGTGGCTTATTTCTTGTTCCTTTTCTTCTTTCTCTGCTTGTGTGTGTAGGCCCTGGAACTGTTGACAAACTGTTATATTATGGTGCAAGGAAACACTGTCTCAGCCCTTGGACCTTTCAGTGGGCTAAAGGAGGTAAGGGGAGACATGGATATTTTGTGCAGCGAAATTCTGGGCCCAGCTCTAGGGCATGATCATTAAAAGCAGGATCTGGCAACCTGAGAAGGGTCTCACTGATTTTCAGCTCTGTGTTAGTAACCTCTGTTTACCTCGGTGGCCATATGCTTAGCTGCTCATTTTCTTTTAGTCTCTGACTTCCTTCTGTCCTTGAAGTAAGGACGCTTTCTAAAATACCCCCCTCTTTTTTTTTTCAATTGGGAAAGAAAGAAGAAAAGTGGGGAGGATGTCTTCAGATGTTTCTAAGTAATATTTTTATTTTCCTCTATTTCTGCTTGTGTTTATGTTGCCTACAATGGGGAATTTATGTGGGTTTTTAAATAAGAAGCTTAGGAGTGGAAATATTGCAGTGTTAATGGCATGTAAGCTAAGGGAGCATCTAATGTTTTTTAGTAAGATGTAAGTAGGGAATGCTTGTGAAAAGAAAAATTTTCACACGATGCTGTAAAATCTATAGTAGCAAGGAAGCATTATGTGTGCTGGGATGTATTAGAAACATGACAGACTAGTGATATTTCTGAACTAGTGTGTCTTCAATTTGGCTGAGCAGGTTAGCTTTTTCAAGCTATCTACAATTTTGGAGTGATGGGGAATGTTTTTAAATTCCTTTCCAAGTTTCAGTCTGAGAAATTTTAATTCAATATCAAAATTTGATTAGAATTTGATATACTTGCTAAACTTTTTTAATTCTTTTTTCCTTTTTATTAAATATAGGTTAGAAAAGTTGTTCTGGACACAATGAAGAATATACATCCCATATATAACATCAAGGTGAGTATGTCTCAGTGTGCATCTTTGTTTCCAATAAAGTACTATTTCTTGCTGTAGGACAATAAACTACCACAAGGCAAAAAAAAAAAAAAAGTATATTTTTTTAGAACTTCTAGACTGGGCTTTTAAAAAAAATCTCAGTTTGATATCTTTCTCTTCCCTAGGGTATATTGCCATCATATCATTAACAATATCTGAGAAAACACCAAAGGAAAAGTGTGCATTGACTTTCCTTCCCCTCATGATTGATTGCCTGATGTGCTCTTGTAAACTGAGCATCTCTTCCTGGGGGTTTAGCCCCTGTCTTGAGACATGTTTGTTTTTCTGGTTCAGCTGTTCACAGTTAACCTCCCTGCGACTAATTTCTTTATTACAGTGAGAGGTGGAAGGTTCAGGTGATGAAGACTGAGAGTTTAATAAATGGTGAGATTAGAGAATTTAGTAAAATTTAAAAGTTGGAGATCTTGGGTACTATTGTAATAGCTTTTTTTTGTTTGGCTGGTTGTTTTTTTTGTGTTTTTAATAACTTCTCTATGATATTCTAAAACTACCGCAGACTTTGATGATCAAAAGGGAATTATCAAAAGATCCTGAACTGAGATCACAAAACTGGGAAAGGTTTTTGCCTAAGTTCAAACGGAAGAACTTGAAGAAACGGAAGGAGCCAAAGAAGAAGAACGTTAAGAAGGAGTATACACCATTCCCACCTCCACAGCCAGAAAGTCAGGTCAGCTGAAGTTGATTACACGGGCGTATGAGATGTTTGGAAATCTTGATCTTGGCCGCAACAAATTGGAAGCCCTCTTCTATCAAGTTCTGATTTCCTGATAGTGCATATATGACTGATAGTACATAATTATTTCAAGCTTCTCTTTATTTGTCTGTGCAGATTGATAAGGAATTGGCAAGTGGCGAATACTTCTTGAAAGAAAGTCAGAAGAAACGAAAGCGATTAGAAGAGATAAAGGTAAAGTTGTTCTCACCATTCATTTAACAATTATTTGACTGCTCTCACTTTCATTTTTGTGCCTTTGACCTGTGCTTGGTATCTTTATTGGTAACTTTAGGCAAAACAAGCAGATGCAATTAAGAAAAGACAAGAAGAAAGAAATAAAGCTTTTATTCCACCAAAGGAAAAACCAGTTGTGAAAGCCAAGAAAGGTAACTTTTTCTTGTTCTTAAACTTTCTGCAGTTGGTTCTTAGGCTAACTGATTATGTATCCATGTAGCTGAAGGCAGTAAAAGAACTGAAGAAAAGCAATCCTAACAGTTAAATCCAACCCTGGGTTTCTAGGGAGAGCAGAAAGATCAAACAGCCCATAGCTCTATACAATGGCAGTTTTCTGGGGAGCAGCCTCATGATGGAAGTAAAGAGGCTGCCTGAACTAGTCCTTTTGATGACATCAGTGCTGAGCTTGTGAGTTGTAGTGAAGCTGCATAGTTTTTGCACTCAAATGCATGCTTTTTGTTTAAAGAAAGCCAAAAGCAATACTTTCTTGGAAAGTTGTGTCACAAGTAAGTGTTGGTGTAAGATAGAGTAGTAGTTTTTCTTAAAGTTAGCAGTAAATTTCACGCTGTATGAAGGGTAAGAACTTTGTATTCTTCCACAGATATTTCTTTAGTGCATAAAATCCAATACAAGCTTTCTGGATTCGCTGATTTTACTACAGATTTATTGCAGTAGATATACTGTGCACCTGTTATTGTGTGTATTACACAAAAGCTTCTTACAGACCTCCCCCCCCACTTTTTTTTTGAGAAGAATCTGTGTTCTGATGCTCTTATTCATTATACAGCACTTGTGTGTGTGTGTGTGTGTGTGTGTGTGATGACAGTAAACTTTCAAAATTCTGCTATTTCAAATAACTCAAATACTGTGCTCTCCCAGCTGTTCTGTTTTGAACTTAAATCCTTTAGTCTTCCAAGAATAAATTATAACAATATTTTGAATTTAGAGGAGATCCTAAACGGACAGCTGATACCAACTGTTGGAGGTAGGAATTGTGTAGGGAAAAAAAGAGTTGGATCCAAACCCATGGCTCTTGCCCAAAAGGGAAAGCACCACAACTGGGCTAGCAGAGTAGATTATTGACACTGCTCAGCATTAAGCATCTACCTGAAGTCCCCTGACACTCTCTGCAGAAATTTCATACGAAAAAATCACAGAGTTGGATCAAAAGTGTCTCCTCCCTGCCCCACAGATTCTGTTTTCAACAGTGGCCAGTGGTGCATGGCCAGGGAAGGAGCGTAAGAATGGGACAGGCGTGTGTGGGAGCCCATCGTCTTAGTTAAATGGAGAAGGATGGAATGGCATGAATGGTTCTCCAAGTGTAAGAACTCGCTGATAAACTTCAGCCCTCGTCTTGGTGGGGCATAGCCCCAAAACAGTGATTATGTGTTAATTAGTGGAATATCTAAGGGGAGGATGATGATAGTTTGTGTATGTGCAGTGTGTGGCACATTTTCAGATGCAGATGTAGAGGTTTTTTGGTTTTGTTTTTTGTTTTTTTTTTTTTAATCTTCTCTGAATTTTGCTCAAAGATGCTTGTGAAAAATAGTAAAATAGTTTCAATAAAAGTTATTATAATGGCTTTTAGAATCCTTAGTAATATAAAGCAGAATCTCAACCAGTGCTGCAGGACAGAATTCAGTGTTTGTAGATGTGTAGTCATCTTGCAGACTGCTATAATGTGGAAAAAGTAAAATTCATGTTTATTATTCTTGTGCTTTTTTTACTGCATAGCCTCCACTGAGAAGAAAATTGATATTGAAGCTATAAAGGAAAAAGTAAAGAATGCAAAGAAGAAGAAATTAGGAGCGCTTCCAGTGGAAGAAGTCAAACTGAAGATTGCAGCAGATGAAAAGAAAAAAAAGAAAAAGAAATAATTCACTACCCAAAATGCTTACTTTTCTCCTATTCTAAAAAACATTTTCATATTTGGGAGATTTGAGACTTAAAAGTTTAACAACTTATTGATGTCAGCATATAGTGTACATGAGGAAGGACTAGGTAGAGATAATTCTCTTCTCCTAAACACGCTTAAATAATGGAGCTAAAGCAGCTGTATAAAATAGTCAAGGCTGATGAAGAAAACATGCTCTGACGTATTGCTTGAGAAAGTAAAACTGTATTTGGATAATACCCATGTTTCTAAAAGAAGAGTTTTGTAATACAATCATTTTAGGAGGTTGGCACAAACTCTTAGACATCAGGTTCTGAGAACTCGGTGGGAGGCCAAGGTAATCTTTTTTTGTGAAAGACTATTAAACTAGAAGCAGCCTCAGTTACAATGATAACTTTTGCAAAACAGACAAGATCTATTACTATATGCTTTTGTTTCTGTAAAAGCTAATTATTATTGTGTCTTGTCTTGGTGTTAATAAACTATTTTTAATAAATTTGTTCTTCAGTTGTCTAAATAAGTCATCTACCCCAAAACCTCTGTCTTGGTTTTCTGGAAAACATTTCCTAGTTTAAGGTGAGAATTAAACAGCTATAAAGTGTTCACAGAATCACAGAATGGCTGAGGCTAGAAGGGACCTCTAGAGATCAGCTAGTCCAGCACCCCTGCTCCAGCAGGGGCACCCAGAGCATGGGGCACAGGGTGGCATC
This sequence comes from Tinamus guttatus, assembly GCF_059628265.1. NCBI lineage: Eukaryota > Metazoa > Chordata > Aves > Tinamiformes > Tinamidae > Tinamus > Tinamus guttatus. The sequence goes on along the minus strand of NW_028288705.1, from coordinate 4,474,071 downwards.
CAGGTGGGTTTGGAAGATCTCCAGAGAAGGAGACTCCACAGCCTGTCTGGGCAGCCTCTTCCAGGGCTCTGCCACCCTCACAGGAAAGATGTTCTTCCTCACATGGAGATTAAATTTCTTATGTTTCAACTTGTACCCATTCCCCGTTGTCGTGTCAGCAGCCACCACAGAGAAGAGCCTGGCCCCATCTTCCCTACATGTCCCCCATGTTGATCAAATCTCCTCTCAGCCTTCTCTTCTTCAAGTCACCTAATCAACTGATTTGTGTTAATAAGCTTCCATGTGTTAATGTTGCCTTGGAGAGAATGTGTTACAAAGCAGATGTCCTTCCATGTTGAATAGTGCTACAGGATAAACTGATACCTTTCTCTAAGGATAGTTATTTTTGAATAGATTGGGTTATAAGAGATAGGGTTATGTATTTAACTGAGCCCCTTCTTTAAAGGAAGTTCAGAGGTTTTTGGTTTCCTGGAATGTGGTGTGATGAAACAGTTACAAGAACAGCTGATGTTATTTAACGTCTCAGATTAGAGAAGCAAATGTTACAGAGCAACACAAAATTCATGATCGTGTCTGAATGTTTTTGCCAGATTTTGGAATTCTGGTTGCCTGCATATGCAGTGCAAATGATATTGCTAGAGCACTGCACCTCCCTGCTTTTAGGTTGGTAACATTTTGTTTGAAATTAAAAGGTGAAAACACAACCCTTTCCTTGTCTACACGTATGAATAAGGACTTGAGGTAGCTGTGATTGAACAATCAGTACATGTGCACTGGGAAGCAGCTAAAATTTAGGGTGAGGATCAACAGTGGTCTTGAGTTTCATGATCACTTCTTGCAACAACTCAGTGAAGGGGGAAGAATGTTCTCAGTCCCCTTTGTTATCTCATAGTAATAGAGCATTCTGTCCTCTTCTCTGCCACAATAACTAGTTTCAGCAGGTGCTGTGCTACCAAAGGAGCTGAAGCATGCCAGTTTAAATGTCACAGGGTGATCTAGTGGCTTCTTAAAGGGTTACAATTAAGAGCAAGGCTGAGTATGACCCTGTGATCACCAATGGTTGCTTGAGTGCTAGTGCAAGCGCTAGCTTCATATCCCCTGCAAAATGTGGCTGTTTCCCAGCTCCGTGGGCAGAGCAGCAATGCAGGGATGCCCAGCTCGTCCCGGTGGCAGCCTGCTCTTGGAGCTGGGCCTTGGGAATTTTGGGCTTCTTACCCACAGCTGTGGCATCTATGCAGATTTTGCCTCAACTCTATAGTAAAATCCCTGGCAGACTTCAGGGAGTCTTTTCCTTCTCCTGCCAGGGGGTGAAAAAGCTTTTCATTGTGTTCAATCTTTTTAACTTGTTATGGCTGACAAGTTTCAAGGATTGTTGGCTGGATATTTACTTAGTTAAACTGGAAAATCAAGAAAACCCACTTCTAGCCCTTTAGACAAGTAATTAGTGTCTATATACAAAGGGAGACTGGCTGCATACTCTTAGTCCGTGCTGTTACTACTGGTGCTTTTGCCTTGCATTTGCAGAGAGAATGTGGCTTTACAATTTTAACACTTATTTGTATATAAAAAACCCCTAAAGAACAGAAAAAAATGTGAATTTGGAAGTCTGAGAAAGTATTTTTGGTATTGTCAGGAACAGTGTGAACTACTGCAAATCATTCCCGCTAGTTTTGGAGGTCAGGAAGTAGTGAAAAAGTAGTGGAAAGCTGTATTTTAGAGTGACAACTTACCACATTTTGCATTTATTATATGGAAGTTGAGAGCATATGTCTTAAAACAGGAATAGACAACTGAAGTGTTTTGGTGGTCAGGAGGGAAGTATCTGGATTTTTGGTTGTCCTTTAAAATGGTATTTTGTCTGAAAGATTCTGTGTTGTAAGGCTTGTTGATTTTGATGGTGTTTTTGTTTTTCCTGAGCTCCACTGACTTGTGGCTTTTTTTAATGAAGATTTTTATTTGGAATTTCCTTAGGGCTTCTGAAGTACGTGGTTAAAAATGCAGCACTGTGAATGTTTTAACCTTTAGCGGCTCTGTGTTTGTCCTGTTCACAGCCCTGCAGAACAAGCAAAGACTAAACGCAGCAGGAGAGATTCCAGCTGAGCTCATGCCGGCTCCCTGGACACCATAGCCCATGACCTTCCCTCTCCTGCGCTTCTCTTAGCAGTAGGACCTGGACGCTGAACCAGGCTCTGTACCAGTGTGGGAGCTCCTCTGTGCAAGAGCAAAGTCAGTTCTGCTGCCTCTGCGCTGCTTTTCCCAAAAAGCAAGAAGACACATGAGGAGGAAAGTAACTGCCCTTTTTCACAGATAGACCCAGCTTTGCTTTTGCAGTGAAGCTTGTATATTTTAAGACTTCAGTCTGCCTGGTTTGGCAGAGGGATTTGGGTTTGGCTCTTTCACAGAGAGGCCAGTAGGGATATTAAGATCGATGTTTTTAAATCGTTATAATAGTTTTAAGGTTGTTGAGAGAGAGAGAGAGAGAGAAGAAAGATTGAGGCGTACATAACCACATGTAAGCACAGGTGAAGCTTCCCGGTATAGACAAAGAAAGTGTCTGAGAGCAGATCCTAAAGAGAGAAGCACCAGCACTCTCAGTGCACAGTGAGACTGGGGAACGAACTGCAGGCTGCGGATTAAGAAGCTTACAGGGGTCCAAAACCAGCCTGGTAAATGTTCATTTAGCTGGCCAGCTACGGAGCACTGAGCTGCCTGTGGGAGCACCGGGGAGCCGTGGCCCAAACCAGCCTGGTAAATGTTCATTTAGCTGGCCAGCTACGGAGCACTGAGCTGCCTGTGGGAGCGCCGGGGAGCCGCGGCCGCCATGCGCGCAGGCCGGGGCCTCAGCAGGCCGAGGGCCGGGCTCGTGGGCTGCAGCCGCCCTGCAGCGGCTCTCGGTGCTGCGGGGAGCTCCCCGTGCCTCCGTGCGCGGCCTCGGCAGCACGTGCGGGCACCCCCGGGCCCCTCGCACACTGCTCCGCTTCAGGAAAACAAGAAAAACCAAGGGTGGGTTTGGAACATGGAGGCTGCCACCAGCCTTCCTAGCTGCAGGAGGGAACAAAGGTGATCATTTTGTATCTCTAAATCATCTGTGGATGCAATCAATCTCTCTATAAATCTTTCTGCTGCCAGTACCTTGTGCATAGGACAGGAACGAACTGACCTAACTGCTCTTGCAGTCTTCTGCATGTGTGTTATTCACTGGCAGGTGCTACGGACCAGTATTTCTGGACGATCCAGGTGGCTGGAATCACCAGTGTGAAGAATAACAGCCTTAAAACAATAACGGAGATGCAGTACTCATCACATGCAGGTCTGTCCCAGTCTGGATACCATCTGGAATCACCTACAAACAAAACAGATTACTTGTTTTCCGGCATATCTGCACCAGAGGCAACAAACAGAAGTAGTAATTTTGGTGATACTTACTAATGACTTTGTCACGCTCAGCATTTTCTGGAGACAGAAAAGAAATGAGCATAAGCAGACTGAAACCTCAGCAGTAGCTTGCGTCTAAGCAAAAGGCAATTAACTGTGAGCCTCTCAGTAAGCTAGGAAGCTTTATATGGGAGCTAGATTTCTTTCCTGCAAGCTACAGTTCTTTCCTCCAATCTCCCAGGTGTTTTCCCAAAATTACAGCTTTTACCAACAAATTCAGTGCTTCTGGCAGGGGAGGGGGAACAAATAAGGAGAACAACATCTTAAATGGCAGCCGCTGCATGACCCAGGCTGTGACCTGCATGACCAGCAGCATCTGGAGCAGACGCCATCCCACCATAGAAAACTGGCCATGTTCCCCTCTCCATAAGCACCACAGAAACCTTGACCTCGCAGTGCATCCTTCAGGAGCTGGAGGCTGCTGAGCATCATGTCCCACCAGCATCCTTTCAGGGACCTTTGCTTTTCTACGTGTCCCTGGGGAGGAAGGTTGCTTGTCTTGTACTTACTGCACAGGTTGTTGGCGCACTGATCGCCCTGGCACTTGCTACACGCTGGTCCCCTCTCGTACGGGCGCCTTGGGTAGTTGCCACTGCAAAGTAAAGCGACACTACTCTGAAACCACCCTCATGAGCAGAACGTTAACTGCTAGTCAACTGCTAGGTATTTATATATATTTATGTTATGATTTCATCAGCACCAAGGGAATCTTGATCCAGGCGTCCCCTTGCCTTCCAGCACTGAGAGGCTGCATAGCAAGGATCAAGACAGCAAGGGAGAGGACAACCTGGGCAACCACTGGATTTTAGCTAGGGAACTGACACCGTCAACCAACAAGATACTGGAAATTCTAAAAGGAATTAGGTGTCTAAGTCGGATTTAGCTGCCTAAAGCCTTTCCTGAGCAGGGCTAACCTTCAAAACTGACCTCAACTAAATGTCACAGTAAGGACTGGTCGTCCGTTTTTCTCCCGACCTACTAACATGGAGTGTAGGGCTGTGTGGGGAATGTTTTTGTGCTTTGGCACAGAAAAAGATCCGCGCCGTTTCAAGGCATCTTGTTGGGGAAACAAGGTTGGTTCTTTGAGGACAAAGGATGGGCAATAGCAACGCCAAACCTCCTTGAGTTCATGGGTTGTCATAGGCTTGGCCCAAAACATTATGTACATAAAGTTTTTAGATTTAGGTTTAAACTGTGGTGGCATTAATTAGGTGAAGAAGGTTTTAAAAAATCCATCCTAGTGGCAGTTAATATCCTACAAATGATGCATATCTAATGCAGTAACAAGCAGCACCACATCTTTGCCCTTTCAGAAGGATCTCTGGATGAATTTGTGCCTTGAGCAGGCCCAGCCACACAACTCCAGATTCTCATACTCATGCTAAGACTATGAGTTAAAGCACTGCACATTGCTCTCTCAATATTTATCCAAACCATTGAGCTACAGGCTTAATTATGCAGGCCAATGTGTAAATATTTGCAGACTTTGGGCCTGTGCCTTGGCAACCATCTGGGGCCCTCTTGGCACTCAAGAGCAATAGATCAGTTTTCAAATGATTGCTTTAGTATGCTAATTTCAGCATCTTGTATTTTACCCTTTCTGACAGTGCCATTGTTTTTTGGCTATGATCTGTAGTCCTCATTAAGCCACAAACAGTTTGGTGGTCAGGGTGAACATCTTTCTCTTTTGGACACCTTTTCCCTCCACAAAACATGACTGTTAGTGAGATGGCCTGATCACATAAGGCTATGAGCTGCGGGATGGCAGCAGCCAGGCAGAAAACTTGTAAAATTTTTGTAATAAAAAAAGCTTACGCCGGTCCATAGTTGCAAATAAAATGTGCTGCGTTGGTTCCAGAGAAGCCCGTCACGCTTGGACAAAAGTGAACAGCACAGCCGCATTTGTAACTTGTAGCCCAAACGATCTGAAAAGACAGGCATGTTAAGACCTGTGGCCAAACCCTTGTTTTGTCATCCGACAAGAAGAAGTCTTCTGGCAAGGCAGTAAGTTCAACCTCACATCCTGTATGCAGCTAAAAGGTTCTGTGTGTGACCAGCAACACAGGCTCATGGCTTAGGTAGTGAAATGCAATACCTACCTGCGTGTAATGACCGCACACTCGTCTACAGCTATTGGTCTCATAAGAGTAGTAATTGACCTCATTAAACCAAGAAGTGATGGCTTCTTTTGCAGAAAAAATCTGAAATGAGCCTGTCCACAGGTTTTCTCCAACAGGAGTGAATTTGGGGTGAGCTTTCCCTGGCTCTTTGAGGTAGATATTGTGTTCGAATATGCATTTCTTTGCCCAAGCTTTTGCAGTCTTCGCTAAATCTGGATCCCAGCTCTGCAAAATAAGGACAATTAAAAATCACAGAGGTATCTTACCAGAGCAGTAATTAAGCAGGAGTAATTCAGCTGTAATGTGGATAAAACCGGATATCAGTATCTTACATGTTGCAGTTTTACTTGTTTGTTGCTTCTGTTGAGACTCACAGAACCTTATGCTACATCATTTTACAGATTCATGTCTGATTTGTGTTTAGTTGCTCATTAAATATAACGGAGTTTTGGGGGTAGTTGGTCACCTTGGTCAGTTGTTCTCTTGAATAATGAGATGTGTAAATCAATCACATGGAGTATTCATAAGCATGTTGGAATTTTGGGAGAAATTAAGCTCAACCCTTTGTATTTTGTGACCCCAAATGTTAGAGCTGAATTTGCATTGGGCAATCACTCATTTGCTTGCCTATTCAGATTGTATAGGGTTATAGGAAGGTCTTTGTTTGTACTGTAGGTGTTTTCTCTCCTTCTTTGGAGATATTCAAAAGCCTCCTGGACCCAATCCTGGACAACATGCTCTAGGCGACCTTGCTGATGCAGGGGAGTTGGACTAGATGACCTCCAGAAGTCCCTTCCAACCTCAGCCATCTTGTGAGTCTGTGATTGTGTAATAGTATTAATGATGCTCATATAACGGTATTAACGATAATTCAGTTTCAAGATACTTTCCTTTTTTTTCTGTAAGTGCTGTAAGTCAGCTATTGGAGTGTGTGCAAACATTTATATTTACAGAGTTGTGTCTGATTGTTAGTTTACGAAGACTCATTATGCTGATTTTACTTGTGAAGTGAAAATACTAACCTGCATGGGGGGAAAATGCACAGGACATGCAGGTTTTCTTACAAATATCATAGCTGTTTGGGAAAAAATAATTGCATGTTTTTTTCCACCATGTATCTCTCAGAAATAATTCCACAGCTAGGATGAGCTGTTCTTTGATTTGAGGAAGGAAAATTGATCATTTGACTGCTGACTAGTAATGCAAGGCAGCAGCAAAGTAGAATATGCAAAACCATGAGGCGTTTGAAAGTCTCTTTGTGAATCCCTAGTGAAACTAGTGTGAATATTTCTGCTCATTTTGCAGAGCCTTGGATCAGACTTAAAAGCAATTTAGGAGAATGTGTAATACAGAACAGGAAAGAGGAGTCACCTTAGTCAAAGAAAAAAAGTGTGATTCAGCATTCTTATTTTTTAACAGAAGTGTTACAAATGTCGCTGGTTGTGTGTTGTTACTTGTAGTCTCTATTAAAAAAATACTTTTTCAATGATAGAAATGCCCGGAATTCACACTCTTCATTTTTATGTATTTAAACAGACAATTACCTACATTAAAATGAAGTTCCCTGTGACATAAAGAAATCATCTTGCTTCCTCATTTTCAAAATGCTAAAAGCCATTTAAAAATTAATAAACATGCTGTTTGCAATTCCATTACTTTTACTTTCATAATTGACTTTGTCATGCATTGTACTGCTTCTTTCACATTAACAGTTTCCTGGGAGAACTCATACTTAAGACTAGAAAATGATGAAAATTAAAGTTATCATGATTTGAATTATTGTGTTAGTTGCAATAACCTTTTTTTTTTTTTTAAGCCTTTTTTCAGGGAGAAGAATTTCAACTCTTTGGCATTTTAAAAGGAAAAATCAGGCACAAAATCATGGTAATTTTAAAAGACAAATGCTGTCCTCAATAAAATGTACTAAGATCTTCCTAGTGAAAGGCCAATAAAATAATCTTGATAGAGTCTGGAACAATATGCACTGGCAGCTCCAAATCACACTGGATATAATTCTTAATGTCCAGTTGAAGAAATCTGAAGCAAGAAGTAAGTGAATTGCCACTACCTTTGTTAGAGTTTGATCACCAGAAATAGAAAATGGGCTTTTTTTTAAATTATCTCTGGGGTTCTGTTCTGGTGGTGACTGTGTAGGATGTTAAAAGAAGCGACTGAAGAAAGGGAGATCAGAACTTGGCAGTAGCTACGATCCATATGAAAGATTTGGGGAGATGATCCCAAGAGGAAACACTGAATAACACCATGGTTACCCAGCAAAGCAAGAGAATGAGAGGCAGCTCCCAACCTTCTGGATCAGAACAGCTCCAGGATGGGCCTGTCCCCAGGTATAACAGCTTTGTGTATGCAGTTGCAGCCTCCTCCTTGCTGTACGCCACTTTCAGGGGATTTAGGATATATTTTTCTCTATGTGTATTTTATATATTTTGTATATCTTATGTATATATATATATATATACTTGCACTGTGCTTGTAGATATCATACTAGTGAGAAGAGAGAAAGCAGAAAGGCAAAATGTTGTGTGGGCGGAAGTCTCAGCAGTCATTTCTGCTGCACTTGTTCCTCTTCCCTTTTGAGCCCCCTGCAGCCCCTGTGCTCAGGAGCAGCTGTTCATAATTCTCGTTTGGCTCCCTGGCTGTGAGAGTCCTGCTGAGAAAGTGTAAAAGAAAGCTATGCAAAGGATTTGGTCATCTTCTCTGTCCTCACCACTTTGAACGTGAAAGTTTTGCTCAGTCTGCATCAAAATTACACCCTGGACAGTCGAACTGCAGTGCCTGGGATTGAGGAGGCTTTTCACAGTGCAAAGCTGCAGCATAAGGTTGTAGGTTGAAATCTTGACTTTCAGAATTTGGTAATTAAGCAATGCAAAACAATGCACAAATATATCCACTTACCACATCAACCTATCTGATAATCTCAGTCTTATTGTCTGCCTTAAAAAAATTGCTGTTATGGCCCTCCCCTCTTTTCCTTCTAGAGCCTGTAGTTACAAAATAATTTCTGAGTCTTTTAAGCACCATTGCAATGTTACCCACTTGCAGGTCAGCTGTGAAGGTCCCTTACCATGTAAAGCATGTTGCTAGCTTCCGGATTCACTGTGGACCGGAATCTGTTGTGGGTGCTCACACACTCCTCAATAAATGCTGGATCTTCAATATCAGGCAATGCAGATGGTCCATAGGAGCTGTAAGAAGGACAGAAGTGCAGTAAGGCCAGCACATGAGTAAAAAGTCTGCTTGCCATGGTTCTCAGCCTCTCATCTTCGGCTTTAAAAGAAGAACAAAAGTTCAGCTGTATAAGGTGCTTTTAACTGTGCAGACAGCGTCTGCTTGGAAGGCTTGTGGGCTGGACTTTATCTTGATGCATGGTATTTGTGTCAGGAAATGAGTCACTTTGAGCAGCGTTGCTATGAGAATAGGGAAATTAAGCTTTGAGTTCACCAGAGCTGCAGGAGCGTTCTTTCTCCTTTTTTCCCTTTCTTTCTTCCTTTTTTATTTATTTTTTTTTGAGGTGGGCAAGCTGCCACTCTCCTGTACTTTGACCCCCTGTTTTTAAATTCTTTTTTTGTTTTGTTTTTGCCCCTACATCTTTTTTTCTTAATGCATATGGTATGGGTTACAATAAAGTTTTGGTTTCCTGCATTTTTTTTAATGAAAATAACATTACTTTTAAAGCTGTTACTCTAAACTAAAATGCCATGACAAATCTATTTAGCTAAACCATGAATTTACTGTAATATGAGCAGTCACTTTGGCATCCGTTGAGTTTTTGGAGGGATAAGATTGGCTAAGGACTGCAAGTCAAACATGCTGCAGTCACGGGTGATTCTCTCCTGTGATCCCACCCCTGAGCTGTGTGTGAGTATCCATTTCTGCTCCCTAAATCATTCCCACTGATTCGACCGCCCCATAGAGCCGGGTGCCATGGGGCTTGGTGTGGCCGAATGTTGGGGTGTCCAGCTCTGGGCTGCACAACCCTGAGTCCCCCACTGACCTCCCACTTGTGGTGTTTCAGGTACCCAGCCCCTCCTGCCCAGACCCATCACCTCCATCACCCTCCTTTGGCGTCCTGTTGAAGGTCAGGCATTTAAATCTTTATTTATCTCTAAATATTCAAGATTGTGATGGACAAGAACTAACAATGGTGAAAGTATCCATCTTCTTGCACGGTGACATTCTGTAGCACATAACAAGAGTCTGAACCCTTAGGGACCATATTTATTCTGCTGGATGCTATGCTCGCTCTGAGCTGCAGAGACATTCAGGATTTGAATCACTGAGGGCTCAAAACACAGGACTAAGATAAATGAGGAGAAACAGCTTTAAATATTGATAGCACAGCTAAGCACTTCTGATTTCATACAGTCTATCTTAGCTTGAAATATGGGTTTGTTTACTTCTGTTCACAAATGAAGTAGATAAAAGGTGTCTGGGGGCTGAATGGGTATATATACAAACTGGACTCATCAGTCATTTGGGCTGTCTCAGAAAGGCTGAGCTCTTCATTTCCGAAAAAGACTGTCTTGGGCCCCTTTCATGCTCATTGACATCTTCATTTTCTCCCCCTCTGCCTGCAGGCTCAGACTGACTCTCTTCCCTCCTGCTTTAGCTCTATATCTTCAGATGTTTTCATCATCTCATATCTTAAAACTCAGCTGTTCCCAGACAGCCCATCTCAATCTTTGCTGTGTTAACCTTTCTCAATACACTGTTAGCCTTCCTTGATACCCTTTTAGCTATGGAGGACAAAGCTTAACTCTGAGAGGAGAACAACAGAATGTTAAGTGACAGTAACAGAATAACTTTAATGGAAATTGATACACAAAGGAAAATTAAGCATAGGACAAGTTTTAATCTTAATGTACTTAAAAAGCAGTAAATACAGTTACATATCCATTATCTGGGCCAGATCTCAGAAACTCTCAGAGGCATTAAAGTAGGTTAGAGCTACAGCCATGCTCATAAGTCCTACTAGCTTTAGCCACTGCACAGCCACTTGAATCTTGCCTTGAGTAGAAAAATAGCCTTCTCCGTGCTGGACAATCATCACCGGGATAGCAGCGAGAGAGGACCATGAGTGTTTTTTAGATGTGTGCGATTCTCCCACAGTGATGTGGCTGCAGGATAACTCTCAGCGTCCTAGATGCTCACTACACATACATAAACGCATGGGGATACCAGTGTTGTACTAGAAGAACTCCCCCGGCACTCAGGACCAAAAACAACGGCCTCAGGATCGCGACGCTGAGGCAGTAGCTGTCGCACGAGGTGCGAGGCCGCCCCGCGGGAGGCACCGCGGGCGGGCGGACGGGAGGCCACGGGGCAGGGGGCCGGGGGGGACGCGGCCGCGGTGGCTGCGGCTCCGCGTCCCAGTCTGGGTACCAGTTGGCATAGCCTGAAAAACAGCAAGGGAACAGCCGTTAAAACCCGCGAAATGTACCTGGACTTGTAGGAAAGTGATGAAGAACAACTTGATACATACTGATCAGTTTCTCACGTTCTGTGTTTTCTGTTGAGAGATCAGAAAAGAAAGCAATTGTGAGTATCAGCCATTAATTACCATTCATTAATTATCATTTCATTAGTAAACATTCATAAATGGTTATCAATGAAAATATGTGAGCCATTGCTGCTGCCTGGCTGAGGGCACCTTCAGTGCCAACCAGTGTTGAAAATTTCCCACAAGGGAGGAACTAAGTCAACAAGAGCAGGTTCCCAGCGCTTAGGTGGGTCTAATATTATTTTATTGAAACTGCACACAGTTTGAACACAAAACTAATTTAAATAAAGCAGTTACAGATGGACAAATCTCACTAAGTACAAAATTCATCACATCTTTGTTAAGAGCTGTGATGCATTTGCATAGCTTTCTGTGTGCAGCCTGCAGGAATTACTGACTTGCCTTAAGGGATCTTATGCCACTACCATGCAACTCCTAAAAGCTCTCATCTACCCCCACATCCTGAGAGGTTTGTGGTTATCCTATGGTGCATCAGTCTGTGCTTCAGCCAGGATACCACAGAAGGAAATCGGAATACCAAATGTTCTTTTGTTTCTACAGATGAATCTACCTGGGTGAGGGCTAGCAGAGAACTGCTCTAAAATCTTTATGATAGTTCATAAGTTCACATAGTTGTGGGTCAGCTGCATGTCATTCATTTAAAATACTATTTCTGACTCTAATTTGGAACTAGCGTAATCAAAAAATATCCACTCCTGCAAACTATTGTGCAAAAAAAAGGCTCTTATTGCTGTATTTCAGAAAATCACAGAAGTTAGAAATAGCTGTGTTTTTCAGTTGCTCACTCAGAACTCTATAGTTTTCTGGGAATGTGATAGGACATATTAAACAAAGCCAGAAAGCAAAGCTAAATATGCTGTTTTTTCCTAAGAGAAAGGAACCAGAGAGGAATATTTGTTGGGGATAGTGTTTTAGATTTAACTTTTTGATCAGATAAAGAGGTGGAAAGTGATTGAAATTATTTAACTTTCCATTGAAAACTGTAGTTTCTGTAACTGAGGGCCTTAAAGGGCAGAGTATTAGAGTATTCCAATTACTTTTTCTTACTCTCTTCTTAGCAGTGTTGCTTTTTGGTGGGCTACAGATCTGCTATGAAAGTAAGTAGTACAAATTGACTCACAACTGTATTTCCATTGATAACTATGGTACTTTTATTTATCAATAATTTCCCAATAATTTCCTTTTTTTTTTTTTTTTTTTTTTTGCTTTAGTCTTACCACAGAGATTGTTTGCACACTTGTCTTTACTGCATCCACTGCATGACTGTCCTACTTTATAAGGTTTTGTTGGGTAATTTCCCCTGAAAAGCAGAAGAATCATATTTTGTTATCTCTGTTTTTTTTTTTTTTTTTTTTTTTGAAGAGCAATACACTTTCATCAAACTGTTAGAATAATTCATCATGGGAAGACATTATGGAGGAAAAATAGCTTTAGCAAAAAAAAACAATTCTTACAGTAGTTTTAAATTGCTTCTGGGTCAGACTGAAGCTCTCAGTCACATGGGGATCGGGTGCGTGGTGACCATGGACAGTGATCAGGAACACTGCACCTCTCTGCATAGGGTACAGGGATCTGCACCTAGTCCCTCATTACCCTCATGCTAAAAAAAAACAACCCACAATCTGTAAAATCTATGTCCAGAAACTGCAATGCATAGGATAAACCAGAAGAGTGTCTTCCTTTTACTTCTTCATTTAAAATATCTAGTTTTGAAGTCTAGGGAGGGCTGTAGAGAGGTGGACTATTTGTTAAATGGAAAGTTTGCACTTTTTTATCTTTTCATAGAATCATTATGGTTGGAAAAGACCTTCAAGATCCTCGAGTCAAACTGTTTTCCTGCAGAGGCTGAAGTCAAAATGGATACAGTTCCACCACTCTTCCTAATGGTCAATGCTCTGAGTGAAATCTGCTCACCAGTTTTTTTTTTCAGAAAGGGATTTTCTGCAGTCAAGGCTGAGAGCAGCAGTCTCTACTTTAAACGCCTTGGGGAACTTCCTCTCAACCAGTTGTATTTTTTTGTGTGGTTTGTTAAGATTGCATCTTTGTTAAGATGTTACTGTTGGTAACATCTGATACCAGACCGGTTAGAGAGTGTTTCAAAAATAATGAAAAACCCAAAGGTTGTAACTGACTTACGCTGGTCCATAGTTACAAACAAAATGTGCTGCTTTGAAGAGTCCTGGAAAATTTTTAACTGTTTCACAGAAGTGAACTGCACAGCCAACCTTGTAACTTGTGGCCCAAACAACCTGAAAGGCAAAGTGAGATATGTAATGTGCCCATTGAAACACTGAAAAAGCTACTAGATTTCACAGGATTAAGAGAGGAAGCCATGACTAGAGTGAAGGGCTCTTGTGGGAGTTTAAAACAGTCAGCACAGAAACAACAGCAGGAACCTAAAGACATAAAGGGAAGCTGAGGCAAATGATTAACTGATTTTTCTGCATTTACGGTCAGGTTCCCCTGGAAACATGAAAATAGATGACTTATATTTGTAGCCTTATTAAAAGGCTATGGATTAAGAGAAAGCAATATATTGTTTTCTCAGCTTCTAATATCTCTCCCTCTCTCTCTCTATATATATATATGTATGTGTGTGTGTGTGTGTTTGTGTTTTTAATGGCCAAAACTGAGCAAGCTTGGTAATGAGCATCCTACCTTCAGGGTAAGCGCTGTCTAGATACGCTGCACGCTGCCGAGACGGTGATACAATCAGGACACATTTATGTCCTGTGGACCTCTTTGACTGTTTATAAATCTTTCAAATAAACATTATGTTTAATTAAAAAGAGAAAACATAAAGTCTCTTAAAAAGTCATAAAGTCTCTTAAGATTTAGGTCTCTAGTGGTGAGCTTCAAGCATGCCTCCTGTTTTTTCTAGAATGAATTTCTGCTCTGAAAGGTACCTAGTCTCGATACCTGTATCAGCACCAGCCACAGAAGCTTTTGTGTATGTGGTAGGACCCAAGAGCACGTCCTAGCCTGGCACAGACATGCCTTGTGGCAAGGAGCAAGGTGCTAATACTTGTGTTTTTTGTTAAATTATGAAGTTCAAAGATGACATCAGTTTGAAATTGCCAGGGGGATAGTCCATTTCCATGGTGAGAATAGGGCCCAGACAGCCCTCCTGCTCTTTTCTATTTCCAAACTCATCCAGCACTAGAACGGAGAAAAGAAATCCCTGTTGTAATTTCTGTTCCAAAGCACTCTGATCCAAGCCTACACTTTGATCCCATGAAATCGCTAGGTTATAAACCTCTGGATAAGTAAGACTCACCTGGGTATAGTGACCGCACTGGCCCGAGCAGCTATTGGTATAGAAATCATAGCTTCCAACTTCACTAAACCAGTCACTGAGAGCTACATCCACAGAGAAGATGGTGGCCGTGCCAGTCCAGATGTTTTCTCCAACGGGTGTAAAGGTGGGGTGCACCTTCCCTGGCTCCTTAAGGTAGATATTGTGCTTAAACTGGCACTTCTTTGCCCATGCCTTGGCAGTCTTAGCTAAAGCAGAGTCCCAGGACTGTGGAATGAGAAGAAAACAAAACATAACCCGCACTGCAATGATTCAGCTGAATTCAAACACCTTTAGGCAGATATTTGCTATAGGATATGGAGATAGTAAAAATTTTAATTTTTTCAGCTCAAGTTTGAAAAGAATCATCCAGGAAAAAGAAATCATACAGAGCTTTTAAATGTAATGCAACCACTTTAATTCAAAATGTTCTTGTATGTTTGTCCTGCTCATGGTAGACTTGGTGGATCTTTGGTCTGACCACCTACATTTGCTCTTGTGCTCTATCATTCTTAACCAAACACAGGTTTTAACAAAATGGCAAGAAATTAGAATTGCATGCAGTCTGAGTTTTAAACCTTTCTTATGAAGTTCCTTTCATAGAGTGAGCCACACCATTCCTGCGGTTATGCATTTGACTTCCTTTCCAGCTAAACTGCACAGTTGCAGGGCTCTAAGTAGTGGTATACACTGATAGGGTGAGTCCTTATTTAATCTTTTATTAACATATTCCTCTGAATAAGCTGAAAGGTACCAATATCTGTTATATATATATAGGAAGCTGTTTTCCAGGCCAAAAATTAGTATCCATACTCTCCAAACCATGTTATATCAAGTGAAGTCAGATGTCTGTAAGCACACCCTGACAAAACCAAAACCAAGAACTTTTTACAGCATGTGTTTTGGATTGGAAGAAACAAGGGGAAATCCTTGGATCTCCCTGGGAAATCCTGTCGGACAGATTGACTCTTCTAGGGCTTTTTAGTACCAAACAGCCTCCCTGTGTCATGAAACATGAACTAATGTAAAAAAAGTTACTATAACTTTTAAAAAGTGGTAGATTAAATACTGAAAGATGAGTAACATTTATATTTTTACAATACAGCAAGACTGGCTAAAGGTTAGCAGAGCAACCCATCCCTAAAGAAAGAAATCCCTTCAAGTTATTAAGAACGAACAATGCTGTGAAAAATATTCTTTCTATTCATTTTTTTTTCAAAGAACTATCGTATATATTAATGAAATCACTGACAGAAAGGGAAAGAAAGTACAAATCAAATGGAGAAGATAGATGGATTATTTTAGCAGCACAATCAACATGATTTTCAGGCCGATCACAAACACTGCCTTACCATGCGAAGCATATTGCTGGCTGGGGGGTTCACCTTGGATCGGAAGTCGTTGTGAGTTGCCACACAGTCTTCAATAAACTTAGCATCTGCTATGTCAGGCAAGGGATTCTGTGCATAAGCATTGCAGCAAATGAGGAGATCCAGGAAGAACAACACCGCACAGAAAAATGTGATTTTCATAATTCCTCAACGCTCTCAGGCTTTTTTTATATTTTTAACAGAAAAAAAGCTCATAGGTGGTGATAAAACTGGCAAGCAGTTCTTCGGTGTGTTTATCCTCTAGA
Organism: Tinamus guttatus; assembly: GCF_059628265.1. Taxonomy (NCBI): domain Eukaryota; kingdom Metazoa; phylum Chordata; class Aves; order Tinamiformes; family Tinamidae; genus Tinamus; species Tinamus guttatus. The sequence continues at coordinate 4,458,046 of NW_028288705.1, read as the reverse complement.
TGAGGAAACACTTGAAATTTTGAAAGCAGCAGGAAGTGAAATTGCTTCACAAGGTGACTATTTTGCCTGTCACTGGCACAGGCTATACCGAAACAGGCATCTGCCATGCTCATCACCAAGGAGTCATGCAGAGGCAAACTTTTGCCTTATTTATACCTGTTCCATTTGATTATTTGCTAAGGAACTCTGGAATTTTAGGTCTATCAAGACATACCGCAGTACAGCTTTCCTAACGTGTGTCAACCATGAAAATAATAGCTTTAACAAAATACAAATCTGCGCTTAGTTGATTATTTTATAAGACCTTTCCCCTGTTTCAGAAGTGCTCTAAGAATAAACAGAATTAGAGAAGCTGCATATATTGAAATTTAACTTCACTAGCAGAAAACACATTCCTGGACAGCAGCTTACTATGGAACAGACCTTCTGGCCTTCTGGTTTGCTATGTAGCAAAAGCATGATTTAAATATCCCAGTCATGAATATGTGTTGATTTTATTCTTTATGAACCATTGTTGGTAGCCTAAAATTATTACAAGAGCTTTCTGTGCTCCCAGAAAGAGAAACACTATCAGCATGGGGTGTCCTAGTGTAAAATTACAAGTCTGATCATTTCCTGAGACTTAGGGATTGACTGTGTTGGGATTTGTATGATCTTGTTGACCGTTCTACAAGTTAGATTTTTTTAATTATTATTTTTCAAACCTAAAACAAACTCTGCAAACACACAAAAGCATTAGAACAGTGTTGGGTGAGGAAAATAGTTATACCTGGGTAACGGGAGAGTTAGGGTTAATAACCTTGCGATCTGCTTCTGTATCTAGCTTGCATGTGAAACATTTTGTAACAAGGAAGTGAAAACAAGGGATAGCTGGGTAGTGCATTCTGTAACTGGGTCACATACTCTGCTTTTGTGGCAGCACGCTCTGCTCAAAACCATAGGGTAAAAATGAAAAAGATGTGACTAGATAATAAACCCGCAATCTGCTTCTGTAACTGTGCCTGCTTAACTTTGCGGACACTGGAATAAGAGAGAGTCTGCAGTGCATCCTGCACTGCATCCTGCCACCTGCATTAGCTGCAGAACTTGCAAAGATCAGAGGGAAGATAACTCGGAGCCCTTAGGAATGTCGCAAAAAAGTAACCACAGAAGTAAAAAAAAAGAACAGAGAAAACCCTATAAAAAGCACGCGGCAGTGCCTGTACAGCGTGGGTGCTTGGGTATTGTACAGGTCCCGTCGCCGGCCGGCGAATAAACCTTGCTTATAATCTAACGGGTTGAGCGTGTGGGTGGTCGTTGACATTTCGGACCTAACAACAGCCACCCAGTTGGAGAACCAAAGTCTGTAATTCAGATTTAGGTAAGTTTAAAATCTGTGGAAGACTGCAAACAGCATTCATGGATCTGACTCCCTGATCTTTTTCAGGGCAGGCCTCATCACGCCAAGCATTTGTTGAAATGATAGTTCTGGCATTGCCTTTCCTGGTTGTTTGATAACTTTTTTTTTCTCTCTTAAAAGATACTTTTGTTTTGCCTCGGAGAATTTATGAAGATCTGTGACATCTAAGCAAGCACTGTAGCCCTCCAACATGCTCACAACTATGTCTGTGCTATAAATAGGAGGCATATATCAAATACTTCTTTGTGCACATGTGTATGAGTGTCTGAATTATTCTCACTTTCCTCTTAGCTCTTCCCTGGTTCCTGGACAGATATCAGGAAGGTAGGGGAAACTGTAGGAGGGATGCCTGTTGGTGTTCTGGAGGGGGGCTTTCTTCCTATGGGTGATGTAAGCTTCTTCCCTACCTGTGAATCCCAGGATGTGGGTTTTCCTATCAGCTGCCTCCTTCTGGCCTGCCAGGACTCTCATCTCCACCATGTTTGTGCTCCTCAGAGGCCTGCAAGGAATCATGCAGGTGCTCCCAAGCGGATGGTGTGTGCGGGAGGGAATGCAGCAGCCCTAATTATGATGATTCATTTATTAATCTAGCAGTCCGGCACTTTTTTATTAGTACTGGCAAAAAAAAAGCTGTGTTTGGAAACTTTTGACTTGAGACTTTTGTGCGGCAGAAAGCTCCCCATGGCCTCTCCAAGCTGTGCTGCTTTTCTGCAGAGCTAGACTCTAGCTCCATCTAGTGAGACTCTCTGCATTGAAAGATGTGCAATCCATGCTCAAGATCTTCACAAAAAGAGAATGATATTTTTTTGCCAGCCTTAATCAGGCTTTCGTGTAAACCAGGATAAAATGAAGCCTTAAGATTGGCCTATCCACCTAATATTTGACAGGACAACCTTGCCTATCGCTGCAGGAGTCTCAAGTGAAATCTAGTATAATTAGGTAGGAATAGGCAGGAAGCTGTGTAAGATTTTGAGAAAATTCCCATGTTTACATCCACCTTTCTCATTTGTTCCCTTCTGCTTTCAGATTAGAGTGGCTGGAAACATAAAGTCTCTCTTGAGTTTGCCCTGATGTATGATTCAGTCACAAGAATGGGACAAGTGGGAACAGCTGGCGCTCAGCAACTTGCATACAGGGCAAGCTGGTATGTAGGAGCTGCCCGTTTACAGCTTTAGGTGTGTAATTTTAGACTTCTGGATCTGAGAATGTAATCTAAGCTTTAAAAAATAAAGCTTGTATTTGTAAAGTTTTGGCTGTGCTTTAGTAATTGTAGAATAGGCAATCTGAAGAAACAGTTAGCACTTATGTCTAATCGTTGTTTTCAACTTTATCTACAATAAAAAATCTAGTTTATTTTCTTTGAGAACCTCCTATCATAAGAATAAATATTCTTTTTACATAATCACTGTAATTATCATATAGATTTTCATAATAAATAACCATGTTTTGACCTAAACTTTCAAATACCCACCTAGAAAAAAAGAAATATGAGAAAAGTTATTTCTGAAAGTTAAACTCCTGGAAACTTTCCGGAAAATCAAATTCAGTCTTGAACATTAAGTTAATGATGGAATTTGACTGCAGGAGGATATTAGTTTGCTTTCAGAAATGGTGAAACTTTATCCAATAATAATTGAACTTCAGCAGTAATATAATAAATAATATAGGCATTTACCCTGTAAGACTAAAATAGTCATAAGCTTTTTTAGGGTATTTTAAATTGTCAGGATAGTCTTATCACTCTGCTTCATCTATAACCATGAAAAAATATATTGACAGGAAAATAATTTTAAATTCTTGTATAACTGTTATATGTCTTTCAATGAAAGTGAAATTGAAACATATTAATGAATAACTTGATATTTTGGATATAGAGTGGCAAAATCCATATTGATTAAAGAGACCTGAATAAGTTTACAAATAAAATTTATTATTGAAACTTCAGAACAATTACAAAGCCAGAAACATGCAATGCTAAGACAGAATATGCTGAACTAACAGTATATGTTAAAACAAGGAATACGCAAAGATTAAAATGAATCATATTACTATTTCAACCCTTTGACTAACTTTTTCTCTTCGGAGGGAGTTAGGAACAAAATAGTTAATAATAAATCTGAAACATCCCATTTTGAATAAGGGACAATAAATATATTAGTTTATAAATACTAAGTTGTGCTACCTTCACAAACACAGAGATTTCTAAAATCTTGTCTTGCTATACAATCTAATTTTTGCTTTTTATTCAGGATATTCTTTTGTTTTATGAAAACAGCACTGAGTACATAATATGATGCTAACTTTCTTTTGCATCTAAATTAAGCAATGGCCACTTTAAATAATAGCTTAGTGTGAAATCTAACAGCTGTTTAATTGACATTTTTCTCTTTGAACTCTGTAAGTAAAATATGGCTTTTCTGGCAAATTTGATACTGGTTCCAAATCTTAACAAATGCAATCTTAACATTTTCCCAGATAGAATTTTTCCCACAAATATTTTCCTAGCATGTTATCATGGTCTAAGAAGCATAAAATAATAACCAAATTATTGTCAAAGAAAGTTGTCTTTAAAATCATGCTAGTATGACCTGTTTGCTTAATTCACTAAAGATTACACTGAGGAGACAGTATGTATTTCAAATAGAGTTATGTGGACACATGCATGTTTACAAAACGCTTTTTTATAAAATAAACAGCTATAAAAGCAAGAAACATCACTGATGGTCTCAAAACTGCAACAGCAATACAAGCCTCATCACATACAATCCTGAATTCCCAGGGGGGATGCCATCTTGGATAACCTATAAATAAGCACATAAATACAAGTCTTACTGTGACTAAACCTATCTATAGTAACTAGACAATATAAGTAACAGTGTAAAAATATAATACGTACGGATAATTTTATCACGTTGTGGATTTCCTGGAAAAAAGAAAAAAAAGGAACAGTTCTAGCAGCCAGCTTTAATTTCTTTCTGCTTATCTTTATTAGTGAACTAAAGCAAATTAATCAGATTTACAACTAAGAAAATCTGACAAACTCTCAGAGTTCTCAATGATAAACCTTAAAAATAAAACAAAAGCTGAAACGTTTCCTAAAAGCTAAACAACAGTACTTTATAATATATTAATAACTCCATAAAGATATTACTGCTTATAACAATAAAAAAAAATGGAGGAGAGGGACATACTACAGGGTCTTTTTATTTTCCATTGGAATCCTCTTTTGTCTTTCTCAAAATAGCAAATACTTTTTAATATTCAGAATATACACATAAACTAGAAAATACTATCAAATACAATTTTATGGATGATAAAGACAAACTGATTCTCAAGTGGTACCTAACTCTGTGATCAAGTATAAGCTATTTCAGAGGTGTCTGGTACCTAAAAATTAAGACCCTATTTCTAAACTATACTACCATATATAATGATGACCAGCACTGAGTAAAACCATTTACAACATTCTTTATCAAGTAGTGGCTGACTTACATATTATACTTTGCATTTGCTTGTACTTACTGCACAATTTATTTTCACAGGTGTCCTCTTTTGCACACTTACTGCATGGTGCTCCCTTTGTATAAGGCCTTCTTGGAGAATTACCACTACAAAGGAAAAAGTTTCTATGAGATGAATTGCCTTATTCATAATTTTAAATAAATCATTTGTTGAAAAAATACATTGAAAACACAATGAGTTGCTGACAATTCATTAAAAACCTCAGAATAATCTCTCATTTTCATTGTTCCATCCCTGATACAGAAAACAGTCTCAAAAATGTTGTTTTTCTGATGGGAAAGGCTGTTGTTCTTATTCAGACTTTATATTGGTAAATAAATTATTAAAAAAAAAAAAAATTAAACAACATTCTGGATTGAGCTTGGTCTTAAATAGTGGAGGTAAAATACAAAGGATTTTGAAAGCACAAAACTTTAAAGCTGACACTCTGAAAACAGCTTAAGACAACTTATTCAGCCAAAAAAAAAATCTTGTGATCTATTTATTCTTGAATTATCATCTTGAGAGACAAGACCTCAATTCAGCCTTAGTGAAGACAGTAGGATCTGTACATGTTTAAGTACCTCATCAAACTGAAGACTGAGTGTTTAAGCATAAAGATGAGCCTGCAGTGCTTACTCTGATGACGTTCTCAAAATGGCCATTTATACAAGTAACAGCTGAGATTGGTAATTTTCAAGATGATGTACGTAAGTCTAACTGAAGCAAAAATCAATTTAACGAAAAATGTAGTCAGTAAATGAGTGAAGAAACTTACAATACAGAGGACAGAATCCTGTCTGAGGAAATAAAAGATAGTTTGTGCATATAGAAATCATCTTGGAGAGCTTTGTACTTTCTTTAGTGGCAGTTAACACACTGGAAATTCAAACCTAGTGGAAATCTGAGGTTTGGGTATGCCACATACCTTTTAATTAAAAATGAAACATGCTAATTTACCTCTCCTTGATTTTGAAGATGATCTAATTTGTATTACAAAATGTTGCGGAATCAGCATGTGAAATCTCCAAGAAGCCTACAGCTACAGAAACAGGAGAGATTTCCTATTCTTCTGAAGTAGACTTAAGATAAAGATTGCTACAGAGCAGTAAAACAGAAACAGTACTGATACAGCAAAATACTGAATGCACCCTCTCCTTGAAAAAGGAAGCAGAGCCACCACATGCTAGTGTGTCAGAAGACTTTGTTAAAGGGCTCAGTAGACATTTCCTTCACATTATAGAATGGAAACTATATGATTGTAAATGACACAAAAGTAGAAGGTCTCTGGTCCATCACGAAGAGGCCAGGGAAGGCAAATTCTAACTGCTGTTTAAAATAGCAATGCTACCAGCCAACCTGAGACACGAACAGTGTGCTGGATCCACTGAGACCAGTCCAGACACACAATTTGGCTTCACACAGCAATGCTATTAGGCCTCCAGGAAAAAAAAAAAAAAAAAAAAAAAGTGTTTTCTGGCCTCCTATAAATGCTGCAGCGCCATACATTCACATAATGCATATAATTCTTGGTAATTTAACTGGTAACCGTATTTCATAAATCACCATAGTCTCTATCTAGTCTTCTCTTCAAGACTCCCAAGCATGTTGGTACTTCTTGCCTTCAGCTGTGATTATCAGCAGTGGGAGTTAGATGTAAGTGTTCATTTTTTCTAGTTTGGACTTTTTGATGCACAAACTGAAGAGCTAAAATACTAAAGAGCCTGTCAACCACATAAAAGAAAACTAGCTGGGAAAGCTTATTGGGATGCTGGAGAAGACTGACCAGCAAGTCATATGATATCCTGATAGATCTATGAACATTTGTAGGGTTTTGCAAACCTCTGAAGCAGAATTAAGAAGACCATCATAAGGTCTTCTAGAGTCAAAGGTTCCTCAGTCAGAATAGATGAAGATTCACCTGCCAAGAGTAGGGTGGGTGGAAGGGAGAAGACTGGAAAAACAGCTTGATGAACTGGGCCTGGTAGCATGGGTGTGGAAACTAACTTAAGGCCTGAGAAGGATGTGAGGACATGTGCAAATGTAGTCTATGCTTCTGCCAAACACTGGGCAATTCACATACTGGTGGTCCTAGCAGCAGAATGTCTCTCTTCTTCAGTTACGGATCTACAAAAGGAGTAAAAGTTGTACACTGAATGGAGCAGCTTGCACTCTCATGGACAAGCTGTCCTTACACTGGCCAAGACCGAGAAGAAACTGCACTTTCACAGGGCAACTCTGCACTAAGGGCCCAAATCTCAGAAGGAGACCTGAAAATCAAGTGGCACAGCAATTAAATGGTCAAAAAAAGATAAATAAAATTTTATTTTACTCAATTATACAGAAATAAAAAGCAGTAACTGTGCTGTTACCAACTGATTTTTAAAGATTAAAAAAAAAGAAATGGAACATAAAGAGCTGAACTCCATTAAAAAAAAAAAGCTGTAAGAGGTAATTTGACCTGTGGAAACTAGCCTACAACAACATCGTCATTTCTTATGGTTCATATTTAAACAAAAATCAATAACAGGGGCCTAAGATAGAGTTTGGGGTTTGATTGCTTAGTCTTGGCAAAGAATGAGTTATCATGAAAGTTAACAAAATAAAAGCAAAGCTAGTATATTATCTAATACTTATGGTTCTTTGAATAAGCGAAGCAGCCCATCACCATTTTCTCTGATGGCATTTACAATGCTAGCAATAAATGGGGATCCTAATTTATTTCCAGTTAAATACTATTACGGTTGTTTTCATCCTGTTAGTATTTAAAATAACAACTTACCCTGGTGCATAGTTACATACAAAAAGTGCTGCATTTTTGAATGCTCCAACTTTCTTACAAAAAGCAACAGCACAGCCTACTTTATAGGAACGGTCCCAAACAACCTAAAAAAAGGTTTTTAAAATAAGTGAAAACTGTACTCAATGCTAACCTGTTGGAATATCTAGGTAATTTCAATTATTTTCAGAGATTCTATATATTATTTTTCTTTTGCAACCCCTGATCTGTTTACTCGCAGAGAATTTTACTGGTAAGCAAGCTTTTTAAGATGAACTTCTAAATATTCACACTGCAAGATTCAAATCTGTCTATATTATCTATTATATTATTACATTATTATATTCTATATTTATTCAAATTTCAAGATTAAGTGAACAAATTCTGCAAATTTCCAGTCACCTACAGAATTTTAGTAAGAGTCATGGGTTACATGATCCATGTGTTTTTTTCCAAGAAAAGAAAAGGCAATTAATGGCAATTTTCAAATAGTTTAATTAGTTTCAACACTGCTAACTCAGGACTCCAAGCAGGGATTTTCCAGTTTGAGAAAAGTGGTTTGGCTGACCCCAGCAGCAAATTTAACACAGCTTAGTCTGAAAGCTATGCAATGCTAAAGCTTTCAGAGGTATATTCCATAATGAAAAAAAAAAGATGGTTTACTATGTCTCACTGTCTCTGTTCTTGCTTGAATATCCTGTGCTTATTGCTGGAAAGTCTTCCTACACCTTTGGCATGTGACCAACTAAACTGTACTGAAGCCATTTAAAAACTGCTGGAACATATATCTAGATCTGGATGATCATATAGTCCACTTTTGGGAAACTCAGGGATGTAATGGATTAATCCCAGGATTTTCCCACCACAAAGAATACAGACCTATCAAAGTGATTTGAACAGTCTCAAAATTTCCAGCTCTTCAACTAGAAGTACTTATGTTCAGCAGATGCAATCGTTCTTGGAACAGGATCTTAATGTTTAATAATGTGTTACCTGGATACTGGAGCAAGGACTGAGCATTTCACAGGCCTCTGTGTAACAGTTTCACAAGCTTTTTTGCATATTTCTGTTGAGATTTCTGTCGCTATATTGGCAGCTCTACATGATCTATCTATGATTTGTGATTATTACTCAATTTCAAGTCTGAGCCTAGAGGTCTGTGATAGCTCCTGGATCATGCAGAGTCTTTGCCTATGGATTTTGAGGCAATGGTTAGTTACTTTTACATTTTCATTAGTGCTTAACTCATGCACCCTGCTTGTTTCTTAGTTTCTGTTGTCTCGTTCTGTTAACATTTTTAGCGAGTTCTCATAGCTATTCTGCAGTTACTATGATTCTTTCAAAGAGGATCTTTGAACTTAGAGAATTCAAAACTGCATGGGTGTCTGGCTGGTGATCTTGATATGATTTTATAGCGTTCTTGCAGTGCTTATACAATGAAATGTTGACTATGAATGGACATACACAGTGAGGATAATATTGCAATAAAGGCAATAAAATTAACCACTGCAGGGCACTTTGCAGTATAACTATAGCCTGAGATTCCAAAAAAAGAGACAGTAAACCGGCAGTTGCTACAAAACTTATATACAACTCTATTATTTACAGCCCCTGCTGTTTATCTGGTAGGCACTCTACTATGAACTATATAGAGCATTCTACAGCAGACAGCCCTTACCTGAGTGTAATGACCGCAAACTTTTGTACATTTGCGTGTGTCAAAAGTATAGAATCTGACCTCATTATACCATGTTGCAATGGCACCAACGACAGTGAACATCTGATGACTTCCGAGCCAAATATTCTCTCCAATAGATGTAAAATTAGGATGGCACTGGTATTTCTCCCGTAAGCGAGTATTATGTTGAAAACGGCATTTATTTGCCCATGCTCTGGCAGTCCTCGCCAAGGCTGCATCCCAAGTCTGAAAAACATGAATTTTGAAATAGTTGTGCAATGTGAATCATAGAATCATGGGATCATTATGGTTGGAAAAGACCTTCAAGATCATGGAGTCCAATCTTAAGCCCTTCACCCCCCTGCCTACTAAACCACATCCGTAAGTCCCCCATCTACATATTTCTTGAACACTGCCACTCTTTCTGTGTAGCAATTCTTCCTAAAATCTAACCTGAAACTCCCCAGATGCTACCTGAAGACATTTCCCCTTGGCCTATCTGCAGTTTTTCTGGAGAAGAGATTGACCCCCACCTCACTACAACCAACAGAACTTTTAACCATCAGGTAAAAACAGTCAGACAGAATAAAATAGAAATAAGATATTATATATTGAAAATAGAAACAAGGTATCACATATTGGAATTACATAAGAACAGTCTTTCTGTTACCTAGGCAAGTACTTGTGTTTTATTTTCAATAACTTTTCCTATTGCAAGACAGAAAAATAAACTGACTCAGTTAAAAATCTTTCATTTTTCTCCCTTACTGTCTATAAAAATAAACATTGTAAGAGCACTTGCTAGCAACTGAAAAAAAATGTTTGGAATGCATTTTTATCTTCAGATTAAAAAGCTGCTTTCATTTACATTAAGTAGAATTTGTTAATCATATTATTATTAACATTAATTATAATTGTTATATTTTTTCTTTGAAATAGATCATTAAGGATCTATTTTATCTACATAAAAATCAAGCCAAAGAATGTAGATTCAGATATATATATATTAAATATTTTTATCTAAAGAAGAGCCTCTGGCAGGGTTGCTTCATGGCAACATGGCTGCTTCATAGCATAAATATATCAATGTTTGTCCAATAACTCATTCTACTGTCTCTTATTTCTTCCCGATATGGTTCTGCCATACAACTTCTTCTAACTCCTGAACAGGCCACACCTTCAGCAGCGGCGTTCACTCGTCTTTTGCTACCCTTAAAGTCCTTCCCTTCTGGTACCCCCAGCACTACTGCTAACGTGAACCTCTTTCGCTTGTCTGTTCGGTCACATCCTAGTGCGTGTTGTGTCTAACTCAACTCCTTCAGGCGTTTCCTATGCCTGAGGATGAAGCAGCGATGTGTGTGTGACACCCCCGCTGCCTACCATGTAGCGCATGTTGCTGGCGGCCGGCGAGACCTTGGCGCGGCAGTCGTTGTGGCCGCGCACGCACTCCTCGATGAAGGCCTTGTCCGTGATGCTCGGCAGGACAGGCCTCTTCCCGCCCGCGGCGCCCAGCACGGGCCACAGCGCCAGCAGCACCAGCCACCACCTCATGGCTCCCAATGACCACACACAGGGGGCTGGGGGGCTGTTTCCAGAAGCTTCTGCGGAGATGGCGGGAGCCCAAGGTAGGTCTGTGTCCAAGAGGGGTCTCTTGGGACAGCTGGGATCCTGCTTGGTGGCCACGCAGGTGTCCAGGGCCCCCCGAGTGTACCTGCCCTGAGGGCGTGCGTGTGGAAGGGCTTTTGGGGACGGGTTATAAACGTGACGGGGAACCTCCTCCCTATTGATGTGGGAGGTAGGTGAGAAGGTTTTAAAATATAAACGTATTGCTGAGAAACGGCTCCTCCAGTGCGGTCACCGCACCTCCCTCCTCTCAGCACTGCGCGGCGGCTGCATCCAGACTCCCACGCGGCCACAGCGCCCGTCACCGGGCCCGATGAGCCCCTGCAGCGCCCCGCGGCGGGCGCCGTGGCGGGGGCGCGCTCGGTGCCCGGCGGTGCCGGCAGGGGGCGCCGTGGCGGGGGCGCGCTCGGTGCCCGGCGGTGCCGGCAGGGGGCGCCGTGGCGGGCGGCCGCGCTCGGTGCCCGGCGGTGCCGGCAGGGGGCGCCGTGGCGGGGGCGCGCTCGGTGCCCGGCGGTGCCGGCAGGGGGCGCCGTGGGGGCGGCCGCGCGGCGGTGCCCGGCGGTGCCCGGCAGGGGGCGCCGTGGCGCGCGTAGGCGGTGCCGTCGCGCTCGGCGCCGAGCGGAAGGCGGCGGGGGCGGCGCGGCCGGGCGGCCATGGCGCTCTCGATGGCGCAGCAGGTGCTCGTGTCGGCTGTGCTCGTGCTCTGCGTGCTCGTCGTGGTGCCCAGGATGCTGGGGGCCGGCAGGGCGGTGCGGCCGGGCCCCGCCGGGCCCCGCCAGCAGCGCGGAGGTAGAGGAGACCCGGTGGCCTGGGAAGGGTTTGGGGGGAGTGTGTGTGTGTGTGTGTGTGTGTGTGTGTGTGTGTGTTTAGGGGCACGTTTTACATTGCCTCGGTCTTGAGCGGCGTCCGGGTGTTTCCCGGGCCTGGCGAACGGGAGCGGCGTTGCGAGCCAGCCCCGGTGCGTGCGCTTTAACATATAAAGGTACTTGAAAGTTTATCAGTGTACATTCGGCTCCCAGCCCTCGGCGTCCAAAGGTCTCTTTTAACATTAGCAAGTAACAGCGTGTTTCTGTGAGGCAGCTCTGGTCGACTCGTAAGGCCTCCGGAGGCAGCATAAACGAAGCAGTGTTGGTGAGATGCTCCAAAGTGCACATCTGTGTGCCGCCCTGGCGGCGCTTTCCGGGGCGGAGGAGATGAGGCTCGGGCAGCCAGCAGCCTGTGCCAGCCGTGCTCAGGCCTGCCGCGTTTCGTGGGCTCAGCCGGGCTGGATAAGGGTCTTCTGTTTGGGGTTTTTAATAGAGCATGAGTCTTGTATTACACATGTTTAATTCTGAAAAAAATAAGATCAGCCAAACGCACAAAGAGCCTTGAAAGTCATAAATCCAGGTAACCTGTTGAGAGATAAGTCTTAAAACTTTCAGGAAGCCACCCCAGCCTCCTAATGATCTGCTGCCTGTTTCTGCAGCTTTCTGCTATCTTCAGCTTTTAGTAGTTTCTTTTATGCATGTCCTATGGACCACAGATTTAACTATAAAAAATAATAAAGTCCATGAAACCAGTTGTTTGGCAGTCAAATCACATGCAAAAGTATAATTTTTAAGAACTATTTTAAGGCTTGTGGGTGGTGTCTCTTCAGTACTTCATAGCTATATACTTGAATTGCAGAGGTACAGTATTTTTAAGCCTGTGGGAGTACCCTCACAGTCCTAATTTTATTTTAAAAATAACCAAAATAGTAACAAATATTTCAGCAACACTTTTTTTTTCCTTTGGGCTGAAAGATTCAGTTTTTACTTAACTCTTTTCTTTTTTGTGGGGAAAAATATTAATCTGTAGCTATTTGTAACATTATTGGTAAATTTCTCTGAGTATATTTTATTTTCAAGTTTAGAGTGTTTCTTTTGTTCTTCTAACCTTTCTGTATTTTCCCCGGAATTTGCTAATGTTGCTGTTACTGAAGAAATATAAAACTTGTATCTTGAAAAAAACACACAAAAGCTTGGTTTGAGAGTCTTTGTTACTTAGATTTAACTTTGAATTCTACTTAACAAAGAGTAGTGTGTCATAACTTTGATTTGAGTTTGAGGCTGATCACGCCATGTAGAGGAGTGATGAACAAAGAGGGCCTTTAAAAGAAACTTGCGAGTCTAATCGTAGCTTTAATTTTTTTTTCTCACCTTGTCTTCTTTTTCTCAAACATCTTTATCTTTAAGGTAGTCCTCAACCAATTTATCAAGCTCACCTGAATCCAGGGAATTCTGAAGGTAAAACTTACCAGAGTATTCAGCAGATGAGAAATGCAATGGAAAAAGAGATAAAGAGTGAAAGAAGAAGAGGAAATGGAAGAGACTTAGCCTTTACTTTGATGCCATTGTATGCTCTTGGTGTGGGAGTGTTTGCAGCATACAAATTTCTTAAGGTAAGCAATAGGAATTTAAGTCATAGAAAAGGAGAACAATCATGCTGTTGTCATTTATATTATGAAGGTTACTTTAAAATAGGGAAGAAAACAAGGTAGATACAAAGATCGTCTTAATGAAACACAAGTGATTGTGGTCATTATTTGCTTTCTGTAAAGTTTCTAAGTATTATTTTCATGTATGAAAAAATATTATGCACTCTTGTAATATAATTGTATTTATTAAAGATGAAATCACAGGAAGAAAGTCTGTCCAAGAAGGAAAAAAATACAGAAGACAAGGCAAAGGAAACAGGTAAGATACCCATTTGAAATGCTTACATTCCTGAAAAGTGCAGATTTCCTACTAAAGCAAAACTGCATGTTTTCATTGATGCGGTCTAGTCGAACAAGAACAATCTTATTTAAATGTCACTACTAACATACAAAAATATTTTAAAAGTATATTATTCTATAAACTTCAGTAGATAAGGACTTGTTTAAAACCCCAGATGATGCTATTCTTCGAAACAATATTCTGTAGTAATATGTTAAGACTGTTCCCCAGTAGAATAGGGTGTTTAAATAGGATATAACAATCTGCTGATGAATTGGACTGTAGTAGTGGTGGAACAGTATGGATAAAGAATTGTGTATGCTCTTGTATTTCTGGGCCAAATGATAGACGTGTCAAAAACATAAGACATTTATAGAAGACACAGAAGGATCAAGTGTTACCTTTTCATACAGCTTTTGAATGTCTGATTCTGTCTATTCTTCATATGCTGAGAATTAAGACTTTACTTGGAGAAAAATGGCATATCCAAATTCCACTGTTGTCCTACTCCCCACCTCCCAGCCTCCACCTCCTTCCTTATCTGGACATATTTTTATATTGATAAATATAAAATGTAAGTTTGATATTGCTAAAAGACAGAATCATCTACTCGTGTCTCTGTATACTATGTGCATACCAGTTTCAGCAGCACTGGACTTAGACTGCCTACTCACTATGTTTAGGTTTTGTTCCTCAAAACAGATTTGTAATTTAGGGGGAAGCATACTCAGCTCTAGTGCCTTTGCCTTTTCCAGTACTGTTGTAATAGCTGCAAGTCTGGCTGGTCAAATTAATGGCAGTGTAGTAAGTATAAAGATACTACCTCTGGCTCGGGAAGTCCTGGAACTGCATAGTTTTGGAGACTAGGAGAGGAGGAAGGTCCTGCATGCTCCCTCAGTTTTTGCCAAGGTACCCTGTATTTGGGCAATATTGGAGACAGTTTTTTTGGATGAAATGGACTTTTGATCACATGTAAAAATTTTGTTCTTAGCCCACTATTTCCCTTTCATTTTCTAGAATTTAGAGAGAAAAAACTATTGTTTTCCTATTTTTGCATATACCCAGTTAAAAATATGATTTAAAGTCTTTTTGGTAGTGAATTTCTTACACAGAATTTGTTTTTTTTTTTTTTTTAGAGCATCAGCTTTTAGAATTGGAGCATCATCTAGCACATACAGAAAAAATGTTAAACTCTTTATTGACTCAGTTGGATCCACTGTCAAACTGGTGAGTAGTTCTGTTAGCATTGTTTTTGTCAATTGAAATTCTCTAAAAGATTTAAAAGGTAGTGATACAAAACTGGGTGGAGTGGCTGACACTCCAGAGGGCTGTACTATGCCTGTGCCTAGACAGGATGGAGAGTTGGGCAGAGAGGAGCCTCATGAGGTTCAACAAGGACAAGTGCAGGGTCCTGTAAATGGGGAGGAATAACCGCAGGCACCAGGACAGAGTAGAGGTAGACCTGCTGGAAAGGAGCTCTGCGGAGAGGGATTTGGGAGTCCTGGTTGAGAAGTTAACCACAAGTCAGCAATGTGCCCTCATGGCCAAGAAGGCCAATGGGATCCTGGCCTGCATCAGGAGGAGCGTTGCCAGCAGGTGGAGAGAGGGGATCCTGCCCCTCTGCTCAGCTCTGGTGAGGCCGCACCTGGAGTATTGGGTGCAGTTCTGGGCTCCCCAGTACAGGAGGGACGTGGAGCTTCTAGAGAGGGTCCAGCAAAGAGCAACAAAGATAATTAAGAAACCGGAGCATCTCTCTCATGAGGAAAGACTAAGCGAGCTGGGCCTATGGGACCAAACTCTCCTTGCTGGTGGCCAGTGACAGAACAAGGGGTAATGGGTGCAAGTTGAAACACAGGAAGTTCCACCTCCATGTGAGGAAGAACTTCTTTCCTGTGAGGCTGCCAGAGCCCTGGAACAGGCTGCCCAGAGAGGTTATGGAGTCTCCTTCTCTGGAGATCTTCGAACCCACCTGGATACCACCCTGTGCCATGTGCTCTAGGTGTCCGGGCTGGAGCAGAGGGGCTGGAGTAGATGATCTCTAGAGATTCATTCCAACCTCAGCCATCTGTGAAAATTCCTTATGTATGGATAGGAATCAGTTTAGGAAACTTTTTAATTGCTCAGTGGTTCTTTAACCTTTTGTAGTTAATACCAACTCTGGCATTTGTCATCCTCACAGAGACCTGCTGCCTTTTGTTCACCAAACATAAATACAAAAAGCCCAGATCTATGATGGAGTTACCATGGCTTAACCAGGTTGTGTGCTCTGTTGAAAGCTAATGTGGACTTAGAGTAATACTAAACACAAACAAACAAAAAAACCACCAACATCCTCAAGCTTTGTAGCATTCACAAGCCTTTATGGAAATTAAATTTCTGCTAGCCTACTTCGTTTTTTTTCTTTTGATTAATTGACAATTAGAAGAAGACAGAAATAACTGTCAAGATATAGCTGCTTATTTTTTTTGTTTGTTTTGAAAGGAACTTAGTAAGCGATGGTGTAATTTTAAAGGAAGCTTAACTTTCGTTATAGTGCAAAATAAGGACATAAGAAATGTAATATTTAAGTATGAATGCAGGTGTGTAGGAGATCCTCAAGGAGCTAAGACCTAAACAATATTTGAGAAATACACAGGCTGCACGTGATGCGTAGGCTGACATCTTCTGTGAATCTTTGCTTAAAACGTACAGAATTTGATAATTGTTCTTTCAGTGTACACCAGAATTTAGCATGTGTTAAAACTTTTAAATAGTTAATTTACTAACCAATTTGGCAGCTTTACAGATTTCTACAGATGGAGAGGAGAGAGAGTAGACAAAGCCTGAAGTAAATGAAAAGAGTCTCTAAACTGTTATGATCTACATTAGACAATGTTGTCCTGAAAATACATTTTTTAGGATTTTGTTGTTGTTGTTGTTTTTTTTTTTTTTTTTCTATCTTCAGTAGTCACTACTCCACTTCTGCTAGCCTGTCAGTCAGGTTCCAGTCGAAGTGCAGTGACTGCATTAACTGGTAAATGTATGTTTTGGGTTTCCTGCTTTCCAAGTGTGCAGTATCAAAGACAACTGTGACCTAATCTTGTCATTAACTTGACTGTGCTATTTATCAGCTGAAAGAAATATTCCAGTCTTACATATTTACAGTGAAATGTTATCAGACATTCACTTCTGAGGCAGTCTTTCAGCTGTTGACATCTATCTGCTTTTCTAGTGTTAATGCTTTAGCTTGTGAGCAGAAAGATGAAATAATGACACAACTCCAATCAATTAGACGACTGATGAAAGAAAGTGGATTGGATAAATCGGAAAACAAGATGAAAGGTACTTGAATTTTCAGCAGGATGAATATTGTAGTATTTTGTAAAAGATTAAACAGATCTTGCTATAATACCTCTCAGTTCCTGCACCTTTGGTGATAAAGTATTGGGAATTAATTTTAATCTGGAGGAGTACTATTCTTCTTGCCTGCCGTGTATCTAGTTACAAGTTTGTGATGCATCATAGTTCTTTGAGAATAAATGTTAAAATACATTAACATTTATACATACTGGAAGTAGAATAGACTACATAGTCATGTTCTGCTATGTTTAAACAGACTAAATTAAAACTAACTTTAAACTGAGAGTTCCTGGACAGTAACATTGGGTAATCCTTACGTTGTTGTATTTAACAACAGAATGTATAGTAGTTTCATCTGGGGGCTTTCAAAAGGTGTGTATTAGTCCAGGAAGAACCTAAAATGTTGACTGGTTCCCTGGAAATTTTTTTCTTTGTGTAGTCTTTTTTAAATGAGAAAAAACAAATGAGTACTTTTAAATTGCCTCTGAAACTATTCACTGTTACACTAAATCTGTTACACTTCTTTTTTTTTTTTTTAATTTTGGTAAATTTTAAGATGCCAGCAAAATTTGTAATGAGAAACTTGAAGACCTCATTCAGTCATTTGCCGAGCATTCTCTAGAGAAAGAAATAGATGACCAAGAAGATAAGAATAATGAAGATTTGCTTGAGGATATTGAGGATAATGATTACAAAGTAGAAGAGGATCAATTATGTGAGGAATGTGATGTAAATCAAATGTTTGAACCAGATGTGGTAGAAGAACAAGAAATGATAAACGGAGATGGTTTTGAACCAGAAGAGATAAGCCTGAGGAGACGTATTAGATGTGAATGAAATAGGTAAAACATTAAAAGGCATATGTTATTTTCACAATATTGTATGCACTTTAAACTGTTTTGAACCAAGTTACATGCGCTGCTATATGCTTTAAAAAGAGAGTGAAATATTGTCTGTGCTTATATCTCTGGCAGTTTTGTAACTGGCTTCAATGGCAGTAGAATTTCACTTGGAATGTTTACATACTTTTTCTATTTATTTTTTTCTATAGAAGATATTTCTGTACTCTCTGTATATAATGGATTGTAATTATATCTGAAGCTTCAGTAAAATATTGGATTCCCTTGTAATTAAAATAGATGTTTCAAAGATGTTTTGTAGCTAATAATCTTATTGCATCCTTTAATTGTGAGTTTCTTGAGTTCATTTGAGTATTTGTACTGGTGAGTTGAGCTCCTCATGGAAAACTTCAAGTGAGATATGAGAACCAGTATGAGGTTTAATCTCAGAGATGATTTTATAGACAGATGAGAGAAATTTAACCACAGACGCTACTTCAGAATAATTACATCTGTTTGCTAAGACAGCATTGTTTCAAAACAAGTCCTGTAAGTTCACTTCTGCTGTTTCCTGAGAGTTGACACGTCGTTTTGTATGCTACATTCAACCTTATACCATAGGTTGGCTCTCTCTTATTTCTTACCCAGCTGTCACTTGTAAAACTCCTTAGCTGCCTAATAACTGACTAATGCCCATTAGAAGTATTACCTGTGTTTCATATGTATAATAAAATTACAGAATCCTGCCTTTGAGTTAATTGTACTCTTTTTCTTAATACTGATGTTAGTAACAGACATACTACTATATATCACTCAAGAACTGGAGTCTTGCTTTAAACCAGGTTGTAATACCTTGACCGGTGTTTCTTCAAAGGTTTTAGATCAGTGCTCAGAAAAGCACTTTTTTCCCTTTGTTTCATTCCTTTATTATCTGTTCAGTGGGTGCACATGCTTATGCCAGTGACACACTTTGAGGGCAGAAGTTAAGTTTGAAGGTAAGTTGACAGTAGAAAGCTGATAGATGAGCAGCCTCGGCTTTCTCTGGAGCTGAATGATTTTTTTTCCCAAGACAGGAAAATCCCAGTGTTGTCTGCCTGGGCCTGGTACTACTAGACGTCTTTGCTGGGTGCTACCCAACGCAGTATTTTTAGCATGCTTTCAGGGTGGGTCATCGAACAGGCGTAAGGTATTTAAATGGAACAGGTCTATCCGTATCTATATGTGTTATATAGGTGTGCGCTATAACCAACGCTGCGAGCAGGGAGCGGGCGCGGGGGGGCGCTCTCGGCCCTCGCCCAAAGGCCGCGCCGCCGTCGCCATGGCAGCGGTTAGCGGCTAATGGCGGTTAGCGGCGCTCGGCGGCCGCTCCCTGCCGATCCGCGCGGGTTCCTGCCCCGCTGCTCCCCCGGGAAGCGCCCCTGGTCCCCGCTCCGGCGCCCGGGAAGCGCCTCTTGCCCCCACGCTGCCTCCTTCCCCCGCGCAGTGTCCTTCCGGGATCAAGTGGCTGGATTAGCTGGCGTGTTAACGCCAGGAATGCAAGTGTCGTATTCCCCTCTCCCG
This sequence comes from Tinamus guttatus, assembly GCF_059628265.1. NCBI lineage: Eukaryota > Metazoa > Chordata > Aves > Tinamiformes > Tinamidae > Tinamus > Tinamus guttatus. The sequence continues at coordinate 4,438,593 of NW_028288705.1, read as the reverse complement.
CCTTCCGCTAGGCAACTCGGTAAAGGGGTTCGAGGTGATGTGAAGATGGAGGCGTTTTCCCTTTAAGCGCTTTGAAGAAGGGCCTGTGCCTGGAAGCCTGCTTGTTTTTTTTTTTTTTTTTTTTTTTTTTTTGTTGTTTTTGTTGTTTTAATCTTTTCTAGTCGTGTTTCACAAGCGTGTCTCACGTCTCTCAGAGGGATCATACCGCTTGGTAAAACCTGGGAGCTGAAACCCGTACCGTAAGTAGGAATGGGGGCCAGCCTTGGTGTGTGGGGACATAAAACGGGGACGTGTCACTTCTCGGGGCTAAGCGGCAGGGTTGCTGTTCACAGCTGGCAAGCGGGAAGGAGGAGGGAGCGGGATAAAGACAGGGTTTGGTGCTCCTGGTGGTTTCCTGGGAAGTGGCGGATCGGATCCTTGCAGAAAATAGTGCAGCATAGGTCAAGGGGATAGTTGTAAATCCCGAATGAAAAAGGATTACACTGGCAGGAGGTGACAGGCTGGTAATGCTGACATGAGGGTACCTAAACATGGACAAAGCTCTGGGAATGAGGGGGTGAAATTTGAAGCTAAGGGGGAAATTTGAGTAGACCTGTGGTATAGCATTAGTAAGGAAAGATTAAAATTAAGAGGCTTTGAAAAAGGGAAGCTAGCGATGTTTTCCTAGTGTACAGCAGAAAATACCCAAGTTATCAATGATAGACATATTTTGTTTTGTTTTCTAATGCAGTAATGTTTATTTACAAAAGTGTTTACATAGGAAATATATGATTTTCTAATAGTCGTTTCTATTTTTTCAGCTTACTCCACAGGTCATCCTCAAGTTTGCATGGATTTGGAGGTTAAAGGAGTTGCTGCATCCCCTCGAAGGCAGACTCAGCTCTCCTCGAGGGGGAAGAGAAGTAGTCAAGTATGTTAATGGGAAGCATTTTCCTGCTTTGAGACTCTTACAAATTTCTTAATTACATTTTAGGAGCTGTTTAGCTCAAGCTTAGTATATATACTGGAGAGAAGGAAACTTTAAAGAAATCCCCAAAACATATATTTTCAGGAGGCCTAATTACAGAATGATGTGTAAAATAAATCTCAGTATTCAGCATTTGTTATGAAGGGAATTCTCAGGAGCAGATAAGGTAGGTATGTGATCCTCATTAGATAACTGTAGCAGAAACTTTCAGGCTAACTTTTGAAAACCAGTAAATTACATGCTTGACTAATAAAAATAGATTATAAGAATTAATGCTTTTATAACCAGTGTAAATACCAGTATTTTTAATATCAGATGATGATTCTTTTTTTCAGAGATAATATGTACTTTATGATGATGAATTAAAAGTTAGTCTGTAATCTCTCCTCAGCCCCCCAAATACCTGTTTAATTTCCATATAGTTGGTGGATGACCATGATTAGAATTCCTGGAGTTCAAATGCCAAATTGCTGGTTTTTTTTTGTTTTGTTTTGTTTTGTTTTGTTTTGTTTTGTTTTTTCTTCATTAGATTTGGAATGTCAAGTTTTTTTTTTTTTTTTTTTAATAGTGTCCATTTTTTTTTAGGAAGAATGGAAGATTTGTATAAATTTACTGTAGCTTGTAAAATAAATGTACCTTTTTTTTGCTAATTTCGTGACTTTTTTTCCTTCTCTTCCTCATACCTATCTGTTTCCAAATGTAAACTTCCTGGTACTTCTTGGAGGCTTGTTGAATCATAGTTTTAATTAAATTAATAGTTAATAGTTTATTAATGGTTAGTAGTCAATAATATAATTAACTATATTTTTAATTTTAATCTATCTTATGCTACTAGTAGATTTGGACTGTCTTTAGGGTGATTTTATGGATGTGATTGCTTTCCTCATGGTTAGATGCCATATGGAAAATAAATTATTTATAAGTTATTATATAAATATATATGTCAGTTATATAAATATATAATACTTATATATTTCTAAGACTTCAAAATCTATAATGTGATGTCTTTATTTTAAGGCAGTTGAAATGATACAGAAAAAAATATAATTGTTATTTAAAGCACTGCAAAAATGTGTGTGACTTCGTGCCCTGTGTATTTATCTGTAAGCATGTTCTGAAGAGTAAAACTAAATTGTGTTACATCTTGATACAGCTTTTTACATATTTGACCACGGGGTAGTGGTGTTTTATACGCACAACCATCCTGAAGTGAAAAACAAACAAAAGCTTTTTTTAAAGGCACTAGAGGGTAGTGTTGCTCAACTGCAAACTTCATTTTTTTTCTCTTTTCCCCATGAGAAGGCTACTGTTCTCAAATCATGAAAGACACTGGGGCCACAGCTGGAAGCAGGATGTCTGCTTAATTCAGGTTGTGTGCTGAGGTCTTTGAGCTGAGCTGACGACTGTTCGTAACCGAGATGCCAGCCTCAGCTCAGAACATCACTGAACGGCAGGTTTTTTTCACACTGGGAGGCTCATTGGGAGAATTGTTACTATATGCTTGCCCCAGGTGCACAGTCCTCCTTAGGGATTTTCTGTTAGCTGCTCTCAAAAATGTGATGGTGGGATAGATGTTGTCTGTAAGCGCACAGCAGCTGTGTAGTCATCATCATGTGCTACTCTGTGAAGGCTGAGATAGTGCAGAACAACAGTGACTATGACTCCCTGGGGAAGTGTGTGGCGGGGGCAGCTGACTGTGGTTTTACAGGTTGGATGAGTGGTGGCTTCAAAGACTCCCTCAATGACAAGGAGCATATGACCTAAGATCTTGCCAACTGTGATTGTACAATCAAAGTCCCAAGAGCATGAAGTATTTTTTTTTTAATATCTTATTAATAACTGGCATGGACACTATTCCAGATCTTAATGACTAAAAAACTTTCTCTCCCGAGGAATATTGAGTGTTTTAATCTCATTTATAATCTATAGAAAACAATTTTCACTGAGAAATTTCTTTGTTTTGTGCTCAATAGTATCGATAGTTTTGTGCTTGATAGTATCAAGGTCAAATATGTCTCACATATTTTGAGATATCCACGCTCAATATTCTAGAGGAGCCTGAAAGGAAAACTGTTTTAGACCTGATCCTTTTACGTATGTAATAATGTATCATCCTTTCAGGGATGGAGACCAGATACACGGGCTACTCGTGGTCCTCGTCCACCTGAGTAAGTCTGCTCCTATTTTTTTTTTAATCAGTCTGTTTAATTATGCATTATTCTAAATATAAATCCTATCAATATTAATGAAAATATATTTTTATGTATATCAATGCTCTGGTGAAATTGATCATCATCGGTTTGTTTTCTATGATTTTATATTTAAAGTAGAATTTCTGAAGCATGTATAATAGAACTAACTTCACTTGGTTTTGGTAGAGCTTAACTGCAGAGTAGTACTCAGGGAGGGTTATACTTGAAGTGTTAATTTATGCTTAGCCTTTCTTGAGCATTTTTAATAAAAAGTTATTTTCTCTTTTGCAGACTATTATATTTTAATTGATACTTGTCTTTGCAGGTAGTAAAGTTATAGAAAAACTGTTGTGAAGGGCTTGTACAAGTGTGTGTGTATGTATGTGTGTAATTTTGTGCAGTTTGTAAAATTTAAAGCCTTTTTTTTCTTTTTTTTTTTTTTACAGCCTGATTATCTTTCTAGAGTATTTTTCATGTATACAGGAGCATGATCTAGGGTTTTTTATGTCTGAGAAAAACAACCTGTGTATGCTGTCAGTCATTCTCTAATGAAAAAGACTGGAGATTAAGACATTCTCTCATTCCAAAAAGCAATCTTGTTATAATAGGATTGTTTGGAAATATTGCTAGTAAAATAGGTAAAATGCACATTTTAATACTACTCTAGAGTATATCTGGATGTTTGGAAGAAGTTTTATCATGCTTGAAATTGAAATTTCCATATTTTAAGGTAGGTTTTCCAAGTTGTTTTATGTTGCAATAAAACTTGGTTACATCTTCTACACTTTTTTTTTTTTTTTTCCTGCTGTAGTGCTAATAGTGTAGCTTGCCTGTTGGGATACTAGCCATCTCTCACTGAAAGGGAGCTGGACTGAACCCTTTTCAACTGTCCTCCTTTGGGAGATTACAGTAGACAAAAAGTACAAACAAAGTTCACAAGCCCATTGCAACTGTCGGGGTGCTCTGCAAGTGGGCATGGAAGAAAGCTCTGTGGCTAGTTCTGCAAATCACTAAAGGGAGTAATAAGCGTTTTGGCAAGTAGGCCCTCTCCAATCATAGTGACACTATTTATAGTAGAGATTTTTTTGTGAAGGAGCAAATAATTAGTAAATGGTTGGCTTTTGCTGTAGTAGAAATATAAGAGAATGTATTGCTAATAAAATCATTTTAATGTCCTGCAGGGTGCCATGCCTAGATCTAGGGAAGCTGGGAGATTCTGATGAAGAGGTAATTATAGATTAATTTTGTCTTGAGTAGTTATTGAAATTCATGTGTTTCAGGAATTTATAAAATATAGTTTTGCTTTGACTCTATTGCAATTACCATTGCTTGTCCTTGTCGTTTTAGGATGGGGACTCTTGCATACCATATAGCAGAAGTTATCCTCATACTCGCCCTCTAGATTCATCTTCAAGGTGGAGAACTTCATTACAATCACCATATGCGCACTGTCAACATGCTCAACAAGTCAGTTTGTCATGCTAAATCTCTTTGCAGTATACCCCTCTAGGAATAATGTACAATAAAGCTAAGAATTTTTGTCTATAGCCTCTCTCCCTCTCTCTTTTATTTTTTTTCCATTCGATTATCATATCTCCAAGTTCTACTCATCCAAATTTATGAAGCAGAGAACTTGAACTGGGTGATCATCAGAGGTGCCTGACAACTCCAACTATTCTGTGATTCTGTAATTACCCCACTACTAAAACTATTCCTGGAATGCAGGAAAAGTTTTCCTTTTGGACACCTGAACTGAATTTGAAAAAAAAAAAAAAAAGGAGGAACGTGGCTTCTTTTTATTTGATCATTCATACAAGAGAGGTTTTTGGTAATTAACTTTTTGATTTCTCTTTTCCTTTAATGTAAACACATGTCTAGAAAGTCTTATCAGAAGAAAATGGAGGTAAAGTAGCTGAAAAAATACGTAGTGACGAAATAACATTAGCAACTCAATGGTGGAGTGCTGTAGTGTATAGTTGGAAAATGTAATATGTTTTAACTTCTTTTGTGTGACAGGAAGGAGCTTATTTGGAATACTGTTTTTAGTGTGCTGTCATTGTACATCAGTTAGCATTTTGAAAGTGTTTCAAATATGGTAATTAGATAAAAGGTCAAAGTGCTGCAAATGATATCCTTATATCTTCACGCAATAAGATATCAAAACTTTAAAATAATTCAGGAACAATACCACCTAAATGATTTTTTATAGGAATGTACAATACATAATCGTGACAAAATGTTATAAATATGATATTTGTATGTGCGTAGCTTTGCCACTGCCCATTATGTCTCTTGGGTCTGTACAGGGTTGCTCCTAAGCTGATGCCTGCGTTGCAGCAGACTCTAGGAGAGTTTTGCCTGAGCCAGGCTGCCAGCTCCTTGTAGATTTTCCGCCTCAGCTACAAGCTTTGGGCTGCGGGCTCACAGCTCCGGGCAGTGGCTCCCTGTCCTCCATGGTTGGAAACTCCTCCAGAGAAGGCACAATCTCCTCTTCCCTTCAGGGGGCTTCCCTTAACTGCTCTTATTGAAGGAAGTTACGAGAATTATGGACAGAAGCAGAAAACCTTTCCATCACAAAAATGAATAGAAATATTTGTCTGAAAAGGTGTTTTGAACATAGGTAACATTCCTTTGCAGCAGCTACGAGCCTTTTCTTTCATACTGTTTTAAACTTTTGCATGCTACTCAAAGCTTAACACTTCTTTCTGAGAATTTATAGCTAATGAAAACATAACCACTTATGCTAATTAGGGCTTTAATTTAGACTGTATGTATGCATAATGTATATGTGAATTTACTGATTCTGAGATTACTGAGATTAGTGGACTAAGAGTATTTCTCAGAGTATCCATGCACCTAACATAGATATTTATGCACTTCTTATAGTAGAAGTATAAACATTTAGCTGAAGATTGGTTTTGTTTCTCCCTGCTGCATCATAAGCAGGCAGTATAAACATACTTCAGTTTCTATACTCCTTTTAGCTAAAATCACCTAAAATTTTACCTCTTTACCATATTTTTAAAATATTAAGTTCATACATATAAATCTGTCCAGCTGCAGGAATGCTAACAAAAGGTTGATAATGCTTCGACCATTTTCTAAACTGTTTCTCTCTTTCTTCATTGTTCTCCTTTGTTTTGTCTTCTTCCTCCCTGCATTCATTATGTCTAAAATACTGTAGTGCTGAATTTGTGGGGATGCATCTTCTATGTACTTACACTCTTTTGCCATCTCTTTCCTTTTTCCTTTCTTTGATCTATTTTTTTAGTCTTTGTTCTTTTATTTTTCTTTTCCCTTTTTTTTTCTTTTTTTCCTGAGAAGATTTTCAAGCAGTCTTGAAATACTTTAATGTATTCCTCTGAGCGGCCTTTATTTCTGCATTGCTTGCTTCTTGGGTCCTGACTGAGCATTCCTTTAGCAAGATATATTCCAGCTTCCTCCATAACAGACTGTGTAAGTAAATCTTCCCAAAATAGGTCACTTTCAGAAGAATAATTTAAATATGGTCTTAACACTGAGGAAATTAACCAGTGAGAAGGATATGGGCAACTTTCAAGAATATCAATATGTGTATATATATATATATATATTTTAAAAGGATTTCCCAGAACAGGATGTTCCCTCCTGTTGTAGGATCAGAAGATGTGCCAAGCAAAGATGTTAGGTGAGGTCGTCTTATTTTTTGTGAGTATTGAAGGAATTTCTCCTAAATATTGAAGATGTTAATTACTGAAGAAGAGAAAAGAGAATGAAGTGTTGGACTTCTCTCATTTCTGCTGTTGTTATGTTACGTAGTGGGATTCACAGCCTTTTTGACCAGTGTTGCTCTAGGGAAGGAAGTCCCAAGGTTAAAAGACCTCTGCCACTTACTATTAGAAAGTTAGATTCAAAATAATATATCAGCCCATTTTCATCCATTTAAATCAAATGTCAGATCTCCAGGTTCACATAGTCCTTTTAATGTCTCAATTTTATTTTTTATTTTTTCTGTAGCATTCTTCTTTGGAGCAAAAGACAATACCAGAAAATCTGCCCTCCCCAGCAGACAAGTATAAAGTAAAGTATCAGCAGTATGAGGCAGAGATGAAGGAAAGATATAAGCAGTACTCTCAAAGAATTGCAGAAAAGAAAAAAGACCACAGCCAATGTCAAGAAGCTTCAACAAAGGTAACTAACAAGAAACAGTTAAATTTTAATGGCAAATGTGTGATGGTATTTCATTACAGTGTGTAGAGGGGTTTGCATATATGTGTAAATAATGTTCTTTTTAAAAAACTTCTTCCATCTATTGTATAGCTATTTCCATCTGTGGTTTCAGCAGCTGAAGTTGAATATGGTAAAAGCCATAGGAAGTTTACCAGGAAGTTTTATATCACTTATATAAAAACAAAAAATGGTGAAGGAGTATAGGGTTAAAATAATGGAAGATAATACCTGTCCTTTTTGCTTTAAGCCTGTATGAGATTGAGTACAGTGCTTTCTCTTGAACCTTTGTCTATATCCTCTGTATGGGAGATATTTCCATAATACCTGCAAACATGGACCAAGGTCTGTGCTTTGCCTCTTCACTGTTCACACTGTATTTTACTTCTTTGCTGGGCAAGAAGCAGCACTTCAGCTGAGGTGGGCTTTTCACTTTGTGTAAGATAGAAAATTCATTGGTTTTTGTTGGCTGTTGCTGAACAGAACAGAGAAGGGATGAATTCTTCTTCAGTGAGATACTAGGGGTTTATCTTCTCTGCTGCTATTTTTTCACGAAGCTTGTAGGAACGCAATATTTTTGAGATTTTCTGCTTTTATATGGTTGAAAGCTGGTGAGGATTTGAAAACTATATGGAGAGAACACAGCAAGATTCTGAGAGTTCTGTTTCTGTATTTTTTTTTTAGCCTGCCTTTCTAAGAAATTAGCACAAAGAAGAAGAATATAGACTGGGGGAAAAAGAAAAAGGAATTTTTAATAAAGTTTTTTTTTACAGTTATTTAACTTTCTTATGAAAAGCATGTGTTATATTTTTGTATAGGGTACACACCTTGAAGACAGGCAGAATGAACATATGGCAGCTCTTGATGAGAAAGCTCTCATTCAGCAAGGCTGTACAAGCAAGCCTTACAATATGCAGCACAGCATAAAGAAATCAGAAGCTGTAAGTTTTTTCAGCTGAATTTAGCCTGTATAGACTACTATCTACTAATTATCTGTAATACTTTTTTTTTTCTTGTAGCATGTATACAAATGAAAATGCAATTTATGAATAATAAATAGAAATAAATACATAGAAATAAGAAGACTAACTCTAGGTAACTTATGTGAACCTGACTATACTGTTATGTTTGCTCTGGTATTTAGCTCGTCTTTGAGCCTGTATTCCATGTTCATACAAAGTGTGAACACATCTGTTCTTGCTCTGCCTTGTTTCTAGAGCAAACAGTGTTTTCCCTTGTTAACTCCTGAGCTTGTGATAAGACCTGTCTTTGCAAGCAGTATGAGCTCTATTTTTACTATTGGATTAGGTCATTGGATTTGACTCAGTCTTAAAACTGCCAAGCATGGAGTTTCTGCAGCATCTCTACGAATCATATTCCTCTGCTCTGTTGCGCTCTCCATGAAGTAGTTCTTTCCAGTAACCATCCTGAGTCCCAAGGCTTCACCTGTGACTTTGACCAGCTGTTACAGTCGGCCACTGTCAAAAAAAATCTGGCTCTGTCATCTTTATTACTGTCCTTTGGTTGTAGGCTGCTTTTACAATGCCCCATAGCTTCCTCTTCTGCAGAATAAACAAACCAATAAACAAAGAATAAGTTTATTGGAAATAATGCAGAGATAAGGAAAGCTGTCTTTCAATAGAAATACTAGAAATCTCATGTTTATTGACAGCTGAAATTGATAGACCATTTAGTATGTAGCAGAGAATATTGTGTGGCTGTTCTTCATTTGAATAGGACTCCTCTATTCAAAAAAGGTGGGGGAAAAAAACCTTGAAAATACCAGATTAGTTGCAATATTATTAAGTTGTTGGAGTGTCTGTTGTTTTATTTCATTTACTCTCAGACATTTTTTCCTTACAGGAGGATGTAGCTGCAGAGAGGAGAAAACAAACTGTAGTAGAACAGGTGATGGTGGATCAGTTATCTAGGTGAGGGACTAATTAAATATGTTACAGTTTTCCATGGGGAGTAATTCAGATCTGTGAACATTTGGCATTTATTGCAAAGGAGGAGTTTTGACCACATCAAACTTTTCCACATTTTCGAGTGTGCTTTAGTAATCCTGGGATGTACTAAAATTGTCTGGTGATGGCAATATAGTTTGATGATGACGATATAGTTTGGTGCAGGCTAGTTCAATAATGTTTCTCATTATTTGTTTAAAATGAGCTGTGGGTATTTCCGCATTATGGTGCCTCCATACTTAGTTACTGTGCCTCTAATTGTTTATACTTATACACTATAAGTGTATAGTGTACACTTGATACTATAGCTTATCACATTTTGATCTTTTTGAGGTTGAAATGTTGTTACACTTCACCATTACTCTTTTTTGTTTCAGTTCCAACTGCAATTTAGCAATGTATATTGTAAAAAAGTCTGTTGACACTTTAATGCTATTTAAATATGAGATATTAATAACATGGTCGGAAAACTCGCATGAAGGTGCGAAGTTGTTCATCAAACATGTTTACATTCCAAATGTCATTGTAACAGGATTAAGAATATGAAAGTTAGAAACAGTGTTCAATACAGAACAATCAGTTTTCAAAAATAATGCTTGTACCTTGCCATATCTTTACAAATAGATAAGCAAAGCAGATGATTATGGGGATCATTTTAACAATACGCTGGTTATGCTGAAGTGGTTTTAATCCTATTGATGAAGTGGTTTTAATCCTATTGATGCTGGATTAAATGCTCAGCGTTGTGCTCTTGGTTCACTAATCGTTCTGTGCTTAAAATCCTTCAGCTGCTCCTCTTTTTTTATAATTCTTGTGTTTCTTCTCCTGCTTTGAACCCTTCTATTGACACTGTCAAAACAATGTTCAGTAGTGCCGCAGCTGCAGCAGGATGAACTTTTAATTTAAAAATTCTCTCTGTTTATGTTCCAAATATAACTGTGCCAGCACTGCCAAGGGAATTGGTAGCAGAGAGCAGGATGGTAATCGGGGAAGATTAGTTCAAAACTGTCACATGAAAAATCTATAAAAGGAAACACAAAAGTTTTTTTTTTATTTTGTTTTAATGGAGCTAAATTTGTAGTTAAGTCAGTGCAACTAATCTGTGTAAGGATGGATCTGCATAGATCAGAGAGTAGCTTTATAGATTATAAAATATAAAAATTATTAGCCATGCAAAACTATTTTTTACCTTTTGATTATGAACCATTTCGGTAATGTAAGAAAAGATGCAGTCTAATGTAGTTTTTAAGAGCTACCTCTTTTGCTTTGATTCTTAAACTGATAAAGAGATTATCATAATGTGCAGATTTCAGTTCATTTCTCTCCCACATCCTTGTTGGGACTTTGGGATCCTGCAGACTGGGTAGCCAGTGCCTTGAGATGAGAAGTTTCCGTGGGTGATTTTATTGAATGATGTCATTACCCAGCACTGATTTATTTGGAAGAGGCCACCGATGGAGAAGATAAACGAAACAGTGGGAATGAGGCAAAAAACTCCACAAACCTTTTGTTCAAACCTTTTGAACTGTACACATGAAGTTACTACCAGTGTTCCATTACCAGACTGTTGTTGCATATATTTGACTTTGAGTAATAGGTTCAGACTTTGTAAAAAATACACAAAATGAAGCATGATTAATGTTTATCTCCATATCTCCATGTTCTTACTGTTGCTTTTTTTTTTCTTTTTTTTTTGGAGTGAAAATATGTGAGATCATATGCTTCCTTTTGGTTCCTGTTACTTATTCCTACTTGCCCTTTTTGTTTAGGGCTGTTATAAGTGATCCAGAGCAATCAACACGAGCTGATATTGATTTGGCATCTCATGGACTTCCAGGACTTGGGACAGCACCATTACGCTTTAGAAAAAGAACACTACATGAAACAAAGTAAGTTTTCCCAAGTGGTATTCTTTAGAAATTCTTTTTTTGGGGCTCTGATTATTTTGGGCTCTGTTAAGCCTTCCCTGACAAGTTTGTTATTGAAAGCATGTCTCTACAAGGAGAAAGGAGTGCAGACTATGACAGGTGGGGGAAATTGTAATAATTCCCTGGCCTGCCTCCTTCCAGGCCCTTCACAGCCATGCTCACCTCCAGAAGCATAGAGGCAGGCAGGGGAAGCCAAATTGTCTGCTCTCAGGCAATTGTCCTAGTGCCTCCCAGCCCTGACCCAGGAGAGCCATCAGTGAGTTGGTATTTTTCCATAATCTTTTCCTAATCTCTCCGAAGTATTTTTACGTGCTTTGTTCCTGACTTAGATCCAGTAGCTTAATGCAAGTTCATTTTTCTTTTTTCTTTTTTAAATTTAATTTTTAGTTTTTATTTAGAGTTCTCATGCAAGCTGGGAGTGCTATCTTGCCAGCTGCCTTTGAGTTGGCTGCATGCTTACAATCTTGTTTTTTTTGATTCCCATCCTGAGGTGCAAAAATTGTATGAATATATATTAGCAGATACTGATGTAGATCTTCACAACATAATCAGACTTTCTCTCGTGTTTTGATTTCTGCTGAAATAGGTAACTGGGCATCTAAATATCATTTCTTGCTTGTGAACATTGAAGTGGTTACTCTATGATCTTGAGAAAAAGCAAGCAAATGCTTGAGAAAAGCATTTTGATAAAGAGATTGCTGTATAGTTCTTATGTACATATATTTTTGTTGATCTGTCCCAATATACAGGCAGACATTTCTGTTTTGCTTATTTTAATACCATGTTCTTAGGCTTTCTCAAAAAGTTTCTGTTTTATCTATATTCTTTTAAAACAAAGAAAGGCAATAAAAACTGTTATTTTTATGAACAGTTACCCAGTCTCAGTCTCTTACATCCATCATGTGGACATACTTCCTTTTCTGGAAATAGTGATCTATGCTCATGGTTGATATAAAGTATCTAGGTCAGTAAAGAAGACTCCACATGAGTATTTTGCATGAAAATGTATTGTGTGGAAGGAGCATGGTGGAGGTTTAATTATTGACATGAGTGTATCTAAAAAAGATAGATTTCTATAATTTTTGTGGATGCAGTCTTTTTCTGTGGTGAGCAGTTGTATGATGCAATTGCATCTCTGAGTTTCTTTCTAATTCAGCTGCAAGGGATCATCACTTCAGCCAGGTTGCCAAGGATACCATATTTCATATTTTTACTGTTTTGAAACTGCTGATTTTAATGTAATATTGCTTTGTGAGAATATAGGTGTTAACAAGTTGAATTGTTTTCACAGAATAAAGACCAAATCAGGATTAACTGAAAACATGCTTTCTAACAAGCTACGCTTTGATAGTAGGATTGTATCAAGGTAATCACAAATTTTTGTAAAGATTTTCAGTTTTATGAATTTATGAATGGTGATCTTTACCCTCTTGAAATAGTTAATTGCACTGAACCTTTCTTTCCGACCCCCGTGTTTTTAAAAAAAAAAAAAAAAAAAAAAAAAAAGCATTTGAGATGTGGATATGTATATATAAACATGTATAAATACAGATTTTGTTGTGGCTGACTTAGTGGTTTACAGTCCCATTGCACAACATTAAGATGCTTAAGTAATGTTATAATTACATGCATCTTATCTCTGTGCAGGACACAAGGGCTGTATAGAATAGTGCTCTTAACCATTGCACCTCAGTTAGTTAAATTTGGTTTTGGCCTCATTTTAACATGCAGCAACCATTGCATGACTTTGTTTGTAGCTCCTTGCATACACTGAACCCACAAGTTTTAGTATCTTTGTAATTAGTCCAAATTTTCTGAAGCCCTGGACTACGTACCCCACTTGTTACATGCAGGCGAGGATTCAGCCACATCGCTTTATACACCACAGTGAATGCAGAAGTCCTGATTTAGGTAATCCTTTAGTTAATGAATGAAAATTACATTGGTATCCTAGAGATGCAGTTTTGAAAGGTGTTCTTAATATTACGAAGAAATAAAATTGAATTAAGACATGTGTCCTAATATACGGATTGAATTACATGGTATTTAAGTGAAAAGGGTCAGGTATCTCATTCAAAGAAAAAGATTATGCAGTAAGTAGCGCTGAACATAAAATACATATTTCAAAATAGAAGCATTATTTCTGTTTGAGTTGAATGTGGTTTATATAAATGCAAAAATAAAAAGACGCTTTTCAATTTTCCTTCTAGAAATGGTCGTGATGCTTGTAGAGAATTGATTGGATTTTTTTTTGCATATGACAGATCCATTACTGTGTATGAATTTCGACAGTTTGGAAAAAATAGGTAGGATAAGTCCTATTTGGAGCATGTTACCTATTACAACAAATCTAAGAGGCTTAGCAGTTGTTTTAAGATCCATTTTGAATTATTTCACAGAACAAATGCCTTGCCTTTCATTCAGAAGGGAATTTATCAACACCAGCAAGGACAAAAGAAGGGAAAAGCTTATGCTCTCAGTGACTTTTATATTGTGAGTATTCTTCTATTGAACATATGTCAATTTTATTGATGATTTAAAAATAATATCTAAGTATTAGTGTGGCACATTGTGATTTAGCATTTAGGGCAAGACTTTCAGTTAATTTTGTTAGGCTTTTCCCATTTAAAGTTTTCAGAAGTCTGGATTATTTTGCTGTCAATGTTTAGAGCTTCCACTTTAGTTTAACCTACAGTTTGTACTTTTTTTCTCTAGAGGGCATAAGGTTGCAGACAGTGAACGATTGGTAAACATTAAAGAGTGTTAACATGAAGAGCTTAGGCAGGAGGGTTTGAAGATCAGATAGATTGAAGTATTTGTTCAAAATTAAGAACCTTTGCAAGGTCTGCTGGCACTTTTCACACTGAGGAATGACTGATTTTTTTTAAACCTGAGAAAATGTGTAGGATATATGAGTTTAACCTAAACTTTGAGGAGATTTACCACCATATGTTTAGGAATAGTTTTGAAAATAAACCTTTGCAAAAGGTATTCATTTGAATATAAAAAAACTAAAGTCAAGGCTAATCTTATCAGTGACTGTAAATGATATTGCATCTTCTGTACTGCTGGATTTGTGGGTTAGGTGTTCTTAGTTTATAAACATGTAAGCATTATTTTCAGGTATAGAATGTTTCCATTGATTTTTCAGACTTTAATTCGCCATCTAATCTTAAGCTTAGAGTAATGATGTATTTGAATATGAAAATAAAAGAACAAAACATTTGTTTTAGAGTAGTTCATCTGATCATCTACCTTCTCTTAACTGTTTACGTGTGCCTACCATGTGAAGTTTGAAGATGAAATAGATGACTTTATTGTATGGCAGTTGCAGCCACAGACAATTTTTATGGTCACTATTGATATGTTTGCAAGATGTAGATGCAGGTGGAAAGAATAAAATGTGTTCTGGACAGAGATGCTTCTTTAAGGCATCCAGAAAAATGTGTTCTTACTCAGTCTGATAGCTATCGGAATTATCTTGGCTTATCTATAAATCCCCATATCTGCAAAGGGGTTTTCTGGGCTAGCATTAAGATGTACAACTGCCTCTCAAAATCCATGTGCCTGGCAGAGTGGCCCTTGATACTTTATGGGTTTTGGAGACTTCACAACTGAAGCCTGCATGATATCACAGTTAGAGATACTGCTTTTGTGATTCTTCTCGGGGTTCTTTGCTCTTAGTCTGCTGCTTTTCCCTCCCTTCCTCCCTCCCTTCCTCCCTCCCTTCCTCCCTCCCTTCCTCCCTCCCTCCCTCCCTTCCTCCCTTCCTCCCTTCCTCCCTTCCTCCCTTCCTCCCTTCCTCCCTTCCTTCCTTCCTTCTCCTTCCTTCCTTCTCCTTCCTTCCTTCTCCTTCCTTCCTTCTCCTTCCTTCCTTCTCCTTCCTTCCTTCTCCTTCCTTCCTTCTCCTTCCTTCCTTCTCCTTCCTTCCTTCTCCTTCCTTCCTTCTCCTTCCTTCCTTCCTTCTCCTTCCTTCCTTCCTTCTCCTTCCTTCCTTCCTTCCTTCTCCTTCCTTCCTTCCTTCTCCTTCCTTCCTTCCTTCCTTCCTTCCTTCCTTCCTTCCTTCCTTCCTTCCTTCCTTCCTTCCTTCCTTCCTTCCTTCCTTCCTTCCTTCCTTCCTTCCTTCCTTCCTTCCTTCCTTCCTTCCTTCCTTCCTTCCTTCCTTCCTTCCTTCCTTCCTTCCTTCCTTCCTTCCTTCCTTCCTTCCTTCCTTCCTTCCTTCCTTCCTTCCTTCCTTCCTTCCTTCCTTCCTTCCTTCCTTCCTTCCTTCCTTCCTTCCTTCCTTCCTTCCTTCCTTCCTTCCTTCCTTCCTTCCTTCCTTCCTTCCTTCCTTCCTTCCTTCCTTCCTTCCTTCCTTCCTTCCTTCCTTCCTTCCTTCCTTCCTTCCTTCCTTCCTTCCTTCCTTCCTTCCTTCCTTCCTTCCTTCCTCCCTCCCTCCCTCCCTCCCTCCCTCCCTCCCTCCCTCCCTCCCTCCCTCCCTCCCTTCCTTCTCCTTCCTTCCTTCTCCTTCCTTCCTTCCTTCCTTCCTTCCTTCCTTCCTTCCTTCCTTCCTTCCTTCCTTCCTTCCTTCCTTCCTTCCTTCCTTCCTTCCTTCCTTCCTTCCTTCCTTCCTTCCTTCCTTCCTTCCTTCCTTCCTTCCTTCCTTCCTTCCTTCCTTCCTTCCTTCCTCCCTCCCTCCCTCCCTCCCTCCCTCCCTCCCTCCCTCCCTCCCTCCCTCCCTCCCTCCCTCCCTCCCTCCCTCCCTCCCTCCCTTCCTTCCTTCCTTCCTTCCTTCCTTCCTTCCTTCCTTCCTTCCTTCCTTCCTTCCTTCCTTCCTTCCCTCCCTTTCTTCCTCCCTTTCTTCCTCCCTCCCTCCCTCCCTTTCTTCCTCCCTCCCTCCCTCCCTTTCTTCCTCCCTCCCTCCCTTCCTCCCTCCCTGCCTGCCTGCCTGCCTGCCTTCTCACAACTTTGGAGTAAGTTGTAGAGTGTCCCCAGACCTCAACCCAGAGGGAAGGGGAGAATCAGTAAGACTTAGAAGGGGCTACATTGGGAATTGTGTATTACTGTTAGTATGTCTTTATTTGGAATTTATGAGTGAAATCCAGTAAATTTAAATAATTACTGTATATTTAAGCATTGCACAAATGATCTGAACTTTTGGATGACTACTCTTTAGTTGTTTGTAGCTGCTAAATATGATTTTTAGGTTGCTTAAAATAGCTATGGAGGGTTTCTTCTAGTTTGAAAGGAGTTTGTTGTCATAGAATCAATGTAGCACCTTCTACCTGGAACTGTCTTTTGTAATCCAGAGATTTCTGAATGCCATAATGATGAAAGAAGAAGGAGAGGAAAAGGAAAAGTAGAGCCAGGCAGTGAAGGAACAGTGCCCTGCAATCTCACATTCCTGAGCTGTGCATTAGGCCACAGGAGCCTCTTGTACTAGGCAGGAGCTGGATGTGGAAGATAATGAGTATGAGCTTTGAGCTTGGAGCTGTTTTGGGAGTGTGTTTGGTGTGTGTGTATGTGCCAGAAAGGCTGTGTTAAAAATATTAACTGGGCTTAGCTACACTTTTCTGCCATTTTGTACCAAGAATTATGCGTCCTGAAAGATGTGCAGGACATGGTGATGTGCAGAAAACGTATGATTGGCTTGTGATTCATTATATTCTCTGTCCTCAGGGAGCTAACCTCACTTTCCGGAGTGCTGATCATAACCTTCCAGAAAGTGTTAAGCAGAACCCCATTCTCACCCTTCGTGTGACAAGTATTGATGGAGCAGCTATGGATTATCTAAAGTACGTGTAGCTGTTTTTCAAATTACTCTTCCTCCCTTACAAAGAAGTTAAGTATATTGGATCTGCTAATGTTATTTTTTTCTCAACAACAGCCAAATTGTAGAATTTGTTAACAGTATAAATAATATGATAGATGTGAATGGATATTCTGTAATTCAGTAATCTTTTAGTATGATAAGGAGTAATTTTTAAATAAGAATTAATTAAATTATGAAATTATCCCATTTGCTTTGTTTGAAAATTTGAAGTCTTTTCTTTTTTTATACAAGTCATATATTGAAACTTTCCCATGATGAACTGAAGTGCTACATTTGGAGAAAGCCTTTAACTGATCAGCAGTATCACTGAATCTTTTATGACGTGTTTATGTTTAAAACAATCAAATAATTATGATAGTCAGCCATGGTAATTCTAGTGTTTAACAGAGGCAGGGGAAAAGACTATAGAGTGCCTGTGCATGCTTCCTCTCTCTCTCTCCCACTCTCTCATGTATGCTCTCTCTCTCTCGTTTTTAATCTTTGCCTTCTCTTCATTTGTTATTTACTTTCATTCTCCAGATATTGCCTCATGTGCCATGTGAAAACTAAGAACACTGGGTCATCATTCTTTATCATCTCATGTGCTTTCTCATTCCTTTGGGTATTGAACCCTATGTTCCAACAGAACCTTTTTTCACAAGCTCCTTTCGTAAGCCTCTGAGGTTCTCTGTATTTTGTAATTCTTTGTTTTAGTATTTTGGTGCAAAGTGATGTGTTCTGCTCACTGCAACATAGGGTGATGCTTGTCTCTAGCACCAAATCTGCATTTCTGATGAAGAAGAAAATGAGTCCTCAATAGTATCCTCTCTGCTGCTGTGTGTCATCCAGGCCATAAATGCTGGGAGAGCTGGAGTAGGGAGTATACCTAGCCCTTCCCAACAGAATGAGCTGTTGTCATAGGGAGAAAATTATTTCCTTTTTGTGCATTGCCTCTCTTTTATGATCAGTGAAATACAGGTATGATGTTGATACAGATCAGAGATAATACATTTATGTATCAGAAAAGCTCCTCTGGAACAGTGTTTCTGTACTTTTTTCTTTCAAAATGGTTTTGGTAAATTAGGTTGTTTCTTAGTCTGAAAGATGGGAATTTCTTAGAACTTTTAAAAATCGTTAGGTGAATGGGTAATATTTGAATATGCACTATTTTGTAGATAGTATTCTCATCTTACTATCTACACAGAAGTAAACTGTCTAGGGAATGCAGTGTCTTCCTCTGAGGTGTCTGGGTTTTATTGCTGGTTCTTATCACAAATAATATTTTGGCATTTATTAGGGTGTTGCCTTAATATTGAGGTTACTTAACATAATTGAAAAGTTGGAGCTCGGTGAATCAAATTTTGGTAAATAGTTAACCAAAGTTAGTTAATAGATGTTACAAGTTGGATTTTTGTAATAGAATCACAGAATGATTGATTTGGAAGAGACCCCAAGAAATTCTGTAGTCCAACCTGCCTTGCTCCGAGCTGGGACAGCTAGAGCAGGAAGTCAGGATGATGTCCAGTTGGGTTTTGACTGTCTCCAAGGATGGAGACTCTACAATCTGTCTGGTCAATCTGTTCCAGTGTTCAACTGCACTCAGAGTGGAAAAAAAAAATCTTCTTAAGTTTAAATGGAATTTCCTGTTTGTCGGTTTGTGCCCATTGCCTTTATCCTTTCATGGGTATTTCTGATAAAACGGCTCTCCATCTTTACTCTCTCTCCAAGCAGGTATTTATACAGAATAAGAAGATCCTCCCCCAAAGAATAATGGGATCCTCTCCCAAGATTTCTCTTCTTGAGACTATATCCCAGCAACCTGAGTCTCTCTTCGTATGCCAGATACTCCAGTTCCTTCTAGAGTAGGAACAGCAATAACAGATCCCCAGTTAAATACATTCGCTATATAAAGATTGCTTTAGTTAGAATAAATATAACTATTATTTTCTTTCTGCAAGTGCCTAGATACATGAAGCTTGTTCCTATAGTAATACTCTCTTTGAAGTCCCTTTACACTGAAAGCACTGCAAAGGAGCCGTAAGTGAGGTAACAGTCCATAAAACAGTAAATTTAAATTGACTTGCTTATAGAAATGTATAGTTTTATGATGCTTAATGTTAATTTTTCCCTCCCTGCAAGGTTTCTATGAAATGGAAAACAATACAATTTAATTTTGGGTAGTTTAGGCAAGACTTTGTGCATCTCTGAAGTGTATCCTTCTGTTACACAGCTCCCTTCATTCTTTGCTAATCTGGTACCTGTGGAGTTTTGAGTTGATCAAATATTATCTCTAAAGGCTCTCTTGAGAGATATCAAGACCTGCTCTTTAGGTCACAATTCACATCTGGATATTCTGCTATCTATGGCAGAACAGATTGTGTCTTTTTTATTCTCTCTCAGATTAAAGTGTTTTCTTCTAGATTTTGAATTCTGTCGTTCTCTTCTGAGGTGGGGGACTACTGAAATCTAACTCACTGCATTCTCTGGTACAACACTCTTGAAGTGACTTCTTGTCCACAGAGAATTCTGCTCACAGCGTTTGTTGCAGGTTTTCAGGAGGTTCTATGCCCCACTGTCACAGATCACAAAATCTCTGTATTTTAGATATGTTTTAAAGAAGATGAACTGTCCTTGTAGCTGGTTGTTGACTTTCTGCCTATAGATTATGGGATTTTGGTTAGACAGGCTTTTGCAGACTAAACTGCATAATGGGAATTGGCCAATTAGGAAGTGAAAATCCTTCATTAGCAGAGAGTCTTTGGCCTCAGAAGAAAGAAGAAAGTACTCTCTGAGAAGGCACTAATGAGCAAACAGCACAAAGTTGGCTGTAGTGCTTTTGCCTCTGCCTTCCTACTCCAACTAAAGTAGTGATTTTTTTTGTGTGTGTGTGTGTATTTTTTTCCATACTATTTTTCATCCAACTTTATAACAATTTCTGTGAATGGTGTTTCTCTATAGAAATGTACCCACAGAAAAGTCCTTCTATGGAGTCTCTTCTGAGGAACTTGCCAGACAAACCAGAAGTTTTTAAGTATAATTTCTAGACCAGATGTTCTGATGTAAGATGTTCTGATCCGGTTTTAGATCTGCAGTGTCGCTACTGTTTCTTGTCAGCATGGCCATACCTAGAAAACAAACTTCTTTTTTCCTTAGCTTTGAGTATTATTTTTGTTTATTATGTTATTTTTGTTTATTTTGACAGACCTACAAGTTAAACTATATGAATAAAAACAAAAAGAAATGGCGTCAGAAGCTCAGAACGGTCTTTGAGTCAGGATCCATGCCTGCAACTCTAGTTAGTACTGCTTTCTTCAGAAGATGATGCATCATATCATGGAAAGATACTTTTCTTCTTTTTATTGTCTCAGTCGCACACTTGAGAGGTCTTCATACTTGAAAACTCTTCATACATGAGAAATGCCCTTTCTGAACCGAATTCTTCCTTTACTGTTTAGGGAGACATTTCTATCTTTTTAGTTTAGCAGATTTCTGACAGTTTCTCTTTGGAGCTGTTTGTAGGTTTCTTGGAGAAAGTGCAGCCACTGCAGTTAAAAGGTTTGGATGTCAGTGATGGATCATGTAAGTTGAATCAGGTTTGTAGTATGGAGTACATGGAGTCCCTTCTATAAGGAATTGGTGACATCCTGTGAAATACGTCCACACAGATAAAGGGAAATGTTTGTAAGGGTATCATAAAAATGTAATGTAAAATTCAAATTTTGTACACCTTTTTTCTTTTTTTTTTTTTTCAATTTGGTAACATTACATGTAAATCCACCAGTGAGTATGAATTTGCTCTATTTCAGAGCTAGTTCTATGGAACTTGAGCAAGAATTTGACAAGCAAGAGACTGATGACAACAGAGTTTTCAGGAAGATCCAAGGTTTGTGTCTTCTAGAACGCACTTAATTTTTTCTGTTTTACAACTCAACACAAAGAAGAGTAGTGATATTTTAATAATTTTGTTATTAAATTAAAAGTTAGATATTTTAATGTTATGAATATTACTGGAATCTGATATCAGAATAAAGCAATCAAAAGAACACTGTCTCCTCTTACAGATATGCCTTTTAGTTTGCCTTCTTTCAATACAGAGATCTGCCTAAAGATCATGGAAAATGTACAGAATAATTATGAATGTAACCAAAAATGTTACTCTGTAATGACATAATCTATGAAAATATGCTAAAGCATAGCACTGATCTTGTGTTAAATTGTCATTGTTTTAAAAGTTACTGGCAAAATGTACAAAAGACAATCCTATTCCTTCAGTCAATTTTGTAATATGCTAATTTTAGATAGTTCTTTTGACCATTAATTATGTATATTGAAAAGTTATTATTTTTCAGTCTTTAATATTATATTAACTAATATGTGAGTGTGTCACAGAATACCTAAGTGAATTTTACCAGGTTCCTACCTACAGTCTTTTAGACAAGAGTGTGTCTTTGTGTTTAAAGTTATAGAAAGAGATTTGTACACTGTTGCTTATTTTCTCTATAACCTAACAAAAATTGTTGAATTTGGTCAAATCCTGATTTGCTCAAGTATTTACTGCCATTAGCTTCTTCTTTTAAAAAAAAAAAAAATTAATGTAGTCTTCAGTGACTAAAATCTGCTTGGACACTTTTAGAAAAATTATTGACTGATAAATAAATCTTCTAATTCTACCAATTTTTCTTCTCTGGCATAATACACACAAAGTATTCATGATTATCTGGTTATATCTAAAATACGGTATGACCTGGAGGAAGGTTACACTTACGTATTTTAAGACCTATTTTAACATTTTGAGTGTTTGATGGGAAACAGCTATCTTCCTCCATTTTGATTTGTAATAGTAAATATTAGTAATTGGAAAAAAAAAGGATAATAACAGATTACTTTTGTAATCTCTTACCTACAGGTTCTAATATGACCATCATTTTTACCATATAAATAATTCTGTGGATATTATTTTGGAACAATTTTGCCAAATCATTTCCATTTGTTCTTGTTTCAACATTCATTTAATCTTTTGTACAGTAAAGGAGTAGTTCTGTGCCCCATAATCAAAAGTTGGTAAAAGTTTGTATTGCTAAGTATGATGTTGGTATATTACTTTTTATGTTGAATGATGACATGTAATCATTTCTAGTGGAAACGAGCAGGATTTTTTACTTGCACATGTAGAGTGAAAACCATTCTTTCTTTCCTTGTGTAGCCTTTTTAATGGTCTATCAGGTGTGGCTGTCCTTTATAGGACTTATATTTAAATATTGAGTAACTGATAGTTTCATTTTGAACTAGTATTTTCTCTTCAAAGCTGAGGATTTTTCATCTTAACTAGTAGCATCATAAGTAGTTATGGTTTTATTTTTTTTAAGTCATCTCCAAAACATCATGCTAACTTCATGTAAATATTTTTTTCTCTGGATCCCCAGGTATGCTCAGAGAGACACTAAGTAAAAGGGGAGTTCGTGTTATAACAGGCTTAGGCAAGTATTTCCGACAACTAGACAAGAGCAGAAATGGATTTCTCTCTCAGGCAGACTTTAAAGCAGCTCTAAAATTATTCCATTTGGAAGTCCCTGAAGGGGTGAGTCTAGCTAAAACTGCTTAATAATTATTTTTGCAGGTGTGGTTTTTTTTTTTTTTTGCTTGTTTTTTTTTTTGCTTTTGCATTTTGTCATTTCTGTGTTCAGTCCCATGTGAAATTAAAAAATAAAGTTACTTATGAATGAAATGTGCATAAGTACTTTTTGTGTTACAAAGAAGAAAGTGGGACTGCTATCCATTTTTGTCTTTTTTGATCCTTTAGAAATAATTAATATGATTCTATTTTCTTCTTCAAGTTGCTTTTAACTTACATGACAGAAATTTTGTTAACACTATATATGTTTTGTTGTAAAAATTACCCACATATAGCAAAACTGCAGATAACTCAGATAACTTTTTTTTTTTTAATGGTGATCAGTGACCCTTATTAGCTTGCATTAGTTTGGTGTATCTTGGAGTCTTTTGGGAAGATATTGTAATATTCTACATGACAATTGCATTCTTGTTGCACATAGTAAAGACATCAAGACATTTATTGACACTTATCAAGACATTTATTGGTTCCACTGTGTAAAAAAAAAAAAAGAACTTTACTGCCTTGCATTAATATCAGAGAAGACCTAAGATATCCTTGTCTCTTAAGTGGTAGTGGTAGAACTTTTGAATTTAACAGGGATTGTCAATGTTTCACCATCTTAGAGTGGAAAGGGGCATGTCCTTGAACCATACTTTTTTTTTTTTTGCCTGCAGTAACTGCAAGTGCTCTGCTTGTTAAGAAATAGTTTATATTTTGTTATCAAAGTTTTATCTCCATCACTGTGGTATGTCTTGTATTTTAAATGCATTGAATTTCATCATGACTGAAAATAAAAAATGAGTGTTCTGTATTTTCTTTACAATGTAATAATGGCATAATTGTTGTATTCATATGTATTTTATAAGAATTGATGTTGGGAAATTACTTATACATTACAGGACTTTGAATCCTTATGGCTTATTCTGGATCATAGCAAGACAGATGAAGTTGACTATGGAGAATTTATTCATGCTGTAGTTGGAGAAATGAACGAGCATAGGAAAGCATTTGTAAGAAAAGTAAGTTTCATAGCAGATATTCTGAATGTAGATATTTTCTTCTGTAACTTTTTAGTTGGTTATTCACCACATTTTGATTTTTCTTAAAATGTGCATCTAACAACTCTTTAAGCTGTCAGATATATTTATTAAAATAAATGTAGTTTAGAAGACGCACATTATTCCCTTGTTGAATTAGTTAATTTTGAACTCTGCATTTTGGAAATAAACCTTTAACCATTTTGAGTTTATGAGAATGTGTGCTATTCTCACTGTTTGGTCTAGTGGATAAAGCATTGGGCTGTGTGAAACTAACTCTTCCAGAAACCTGATTGCTTGATTTTGGACAGATCACTATCTGTGTGCGTATATTTTCCTCTATGTGTGAAACATGGGAATAATACTTGCCTTCTTTGAGCTCTACTAACGCTTGGAGGAACTGTATAAGACATTTTGTAGCTGTGTGTAGACATTTTTATATGTGTAGCTAAAACTGAATCGAGAAAGGGATTGGTAATGTAATGTAGAGCCAGCTGCAGTATAATGCATTGATTACAAACTAGTCAATATTTAGGTGACTGGCTGTCATGAAGATCATGAAAAAAATTATATATTTTTATATTTCTAAGCACTGAGGATCAAACTCTCCTAGCCTTATATATCGAATATGTTTTTGAGCAAAACTGTTGAAATGAAAATGAGGCTGCTGTAAGCAGTGTTGAGGCTTCCCTGCTTACCAGAACGACCCCCGGGAGTCTTTGTAATTAGAGGATGCAAGAAGGAAGTAGCATACGTGCAGATTCTAAGGATAAGCTAGAAATTTTGGAGAGAGAAGACAACTTTTTGCGTTTGTTATGTGACATTTGATATGAAGGTGGTTGAGATAAAATAATCACGAGAATCCATATTCTAGATTCACTTTCTGGTATTCATTGACAATGCTGGCAGGTTAAACTTGCTTACATAAAGCAAGTTGACATAATCCTTTGGGTGGATCGAAACATACTTCTCTTCCCCCTTGTTTAGGCCTATATGAAACTAGATTTCAACAAAACTGGGACCGTGCCTATGACAGATATCAGAAAATGTTACTGTGCAAAGAAACACCCTCTAGTATTGGCAGGTAATTCCCTTTTACTTTTAAAAACAAAACAAAACAGAAAACCTTGTTAGCAGAGATATTGGATTCAGAACTTATTTGTTATAAATATAACCTCTTTTCTTATTGACTTAGACTGGAAATGTTGGACAAAAAGTTTTCTTTTTCCTCTGATTAGTTATAATGTGTTCGTTACATGACTACAAATTGTAATGTAGTTCATATACCAATTTTAATACTTGTTTTTTTTTTACTCAAATTACAAATACTTCATTTTTGCAGATTAGATTCCTTTCCCTACCTGTGTAGGACTTCATTTACATAGTTACGTCTCAAATTTTGCAAGCAAGTAATCCATGACACATATGACGTTACTAATTTTCACTTCAGAGGAGAAAGTGTTTTTTTAATGACTGTTTTTCCTGAAAACATGCAAGGCTTCCAAGTGTCATTAAATGTAGTTGGCACTTGAATTTCTGAATAAATTATTCATTTATTTCTGGGGCATGATTTGTCATCTTTTACAGAAGAAGTGTTGGGATCTTCATTATTTTTTCAGGACTCTCAAAAAGGTTCAATTTTGGCCATTGAAAAAAATAGGACTTTAAATCTTTGTAGGTTAATTTCTAAAATAACATCTCCATGTTCAAATTAGTTCTTGTTAAAGTCTCCCTTGTGCCCTACCCCTTGCTATTTTACCTGCAGAAGGGAGAATGTTTTCTGTATTGTCAGTGATTTTAATAGTAACACATGAAGATACAATGCCATGGAGATGTTGAACAGAGGAAAATCTTCATAATCCTAGCCCTCCATAATTCACTTCTTTGGACAACCATCCACTTTTTCTCCCTATCTTCAGAAATGAGAGATCAGTAAACTCAATTTTTCATCTGATCTGTCAGATTTTTTTTCTGTCCTGTTCCTGAAAGAAACTGGACAGAAAAAAAACAGCGATTGCATAAATTGCATGGAGATGGTCTCAGTAGTCTCACAGTTGCTTATGAGCAAGAACTGTAGATTTTAAAAACATTTTTCTGTTAGAAGCATATACTGCAATGGTGAATATAGTTGAAATCAGCAGAGTCATGTTCTAACAGTGAGGACAGTAATTCATTGCAATTGATATTTTCCAAAGGATAAGAACAGCAAATATAAAACTTATTCTCAATGCCATATAAATCACTTCAAATAGAATCTTTATGAAGTCACTAGTATACGTGAGTGTCACTTCCAGGACACTTTCCAAATGTAAACTCCAGTCTTAAGATTTTTCTAAAGCTTTGAACTTGTATTGCATTAAGGACATGTTTTTTTACAAAGATTACTTCTGAATGACCAAAATACTAATTTGGAAATGCATCATTCAATTCTTTGTCATTTGAAGAAAAATTTTCCTGCTCTTGTAATCTATTTAAATTGACTTTGGCCTTATGATTTTTTGTTCATATTTAATATTATGTCCTATTAAAGTAAGTCATTTCTGCAGCTGATACTAAGTAAGCCAATGTCTTCATTGGCTTCAGTGGAATCAGAATATTTTAACTTGTTTAAGAAAAAAAATGTTTGTAAGCTAAAATTGAAATGTTTATTGCTTTAAGTATATTGAGTGTTTTATATTCAGTGTTCGTGAAAATGTATTTAATAGAAAAATATATACTTTCACAGGCAAAGCTACAGAAGAAGAAATTAAATCATCATTTCTAGAAACATTAGGAGATTCCTGCAGCAATCCCAATGAAGTATCCTACTGTGAGTTTGAAGATTACTATGAAGGATTAAGTGTTGGCATCATGGATGATGATGAATTTGTTAATATCTTAAGGAACCCTTGGGGAATTTAGAGTGGAAGAAGTCAAAAAAAAGCGGGGAGGGAAAGAGACATTATAAAAAAGGAGCAAACTAAATAAGTGAGGATTTAGTCTTGACATGCATTACTTCACAATTAGTGTCTCACATTGTGCCCACATTCAAGTGCTGGAAATTTTACACGCTTTTAGAATAGTAAATAATGAGTTGCTTAATGTCCTTTGAGACTAAGTACTTCGTAAATGTAAATACTGTTCACTTTTTATTGGAAATAGTAAAGGCTATTCCCCATACCAGAAGACATTGTTTGCTTGATATGAGGAGAAAGCATCTTATTTTAAAGTAACAGGAAACTGGAATATTCAAATGTGTAGAAGATTAAGAGAAAATTTAATTTTATAATGCATTGTGGAAAACTTTAAATTTGACTATATAAATACCCATGGGAGCTTTTGTTCAGCATTTTCTGCTTATAAAAATATTTGTTCTGATAACATTCTTTTAGTTTCTTTTTTCTTATTATGGTGATTAACCTGAAAGAGAGTTCATCCTTCTCCCATTTTGAGGATGTCTGCAGTGCTGAAAGTGTGGAGAAATTCGCATCAGTTAGCTTTTGAACTGGTATGCAGACGACCTGTGCTGACTGTAATTATTCATCTTGGTCAGGCATCCAAGGCTGAGCATTGAATCCCAATGGTTTTAATAACAATCTTGTGTCTGCATATGCTGTGGAGCCTTTCACTGCCCAAATAGATTTTGTGATGCACTTAATTCTTTTCTATATTTTGCTAAGCTTTTTTCTTTTTAAGACAAAATTTAAATATTCATCTTTTATACTTTTTATGCTATTTTTTAAACTAAAACTAAGCAATTATATCCCTTATCCACACTGGTGTATACAATTTCATATCTACTTTGAAAGAATAAAACAGAAAAGTATAAAAAAGAACACTTTGTCACAAAAATTAAACCATAAAGTGAAATATTCCTTGCTGCTTTGAATATTCAGCTAGATATGCCTTTCAGTGTAATTAATCTTGTTAATTCTGTAAGATTCATTGTGTAAAGAAATTTAAAAAATGCATTATTAATTTTCTATATATTTTTGATAGCCTTTGTTTTCTGTATGCCTGTCACCAAAATTAACTGTGTATCGAACTGCATTCCTTGAGCCTATGCAATTCAAAATACAAAAGTTTTCTCCATGCTTGTCTGACTTTGTTTTGAATATATAGGCTGTGGCTAACAGAACTTTCCTCTGAGACAGAATTTCTGTTTTATGGGAATTTGAGGTGAGTGCTGAAATGGGACTTTGCTTCTGCTGTGAGTGGTTGGCTTATTTTAGATATTTTCTGAACTTGTTTTAATTACTTCTGCATTATCTTTTGATTATCAGTTTATTTGCACTCTGTCCTCACTTACAACTAGCATTGCAGTTTCTTCTCTAAATCCTCAAACGAGGGACTTTCTTAGTTCTTCTGGGGTTATGCAAGTCTGTACATGTTGGTTGTCACAGGAAAACAAATCCTGCCAAAGCTTCTGTAAGGTGGTAATTCTGGTGTGACTTGTTAACATTTCCTTCCTTGACACTCCTGCTGGAATTTCTCTTGCAGGAAATACTTTGTTAATTGGACTTCTCAGAATTAGTGGTTTTATGAACCCTGTCTTCAGCTAGTTTTATGGGGATCTGCTTCTTTCTTTGTCTATTCAAATAACTGACAAACATCAAGCGAGATTTTTATTAGTCTTTCAAAGAATCATCTGCTCAGCTTTGTTCACTTATGAGAGTTGGACAGTGTATAAAGTTGTAACTCCATTTAATGAATGTGAGAGTGATTTGAGAGTACCGTTGGTATTTACAATAACGAGTTCAAAAATATTTTGCTGGAAAAAAATGAAATTTTAAAGTCAAATTGGAAATGATTGTGAGGTTGTACTTGTTTGCTCAGGTAGTGATTTGCTCCTACCTTTAGGTTTTCACTTCATAATTAAGATATTTCAATGCATCTTTTGCATTTCCCTGTAGCTTTCAAATTTGAAATGCATTTAAATTTCTCTCCAGTGGTAAGGAGGACTCTAGATGATCTCCCTGGTGATGCTCTTAGAAATATTATGCCATGTTATCCTACGGAATGGAGAAAAAAAGCCCATAACAACAGCCTGTATCCTTAGTAGGTCAACTTGCAAGCAGAGGCAACATCTATTGCGAATTAGTGTGCTTTCAATTTTGTTCTGATCACTAAAATTAGGTGCTATTAAGTGATTGTTACTTCCATAGCTTTGATAGGTGTGCATTTTTTTTCTTCATCTGAAGATGGCTGTCTAGCAGGGTAATCCAGGATAAATTCTAAAGGTCAGGCTTAAATAAAAAGTGACTAAAAATATAGATAGGTATTTCTTGCTCTGGTGCTTCTGTGAAATGTAATGGGCATACAACGTCTGTTACCTGTAAGGTCACTTATGCATCGATGGTTGCCTCAGACCATCAGTCTGATGTCTGTGGTGAATTTTTAATAGAGTTTGCACAAGTGCCTAAAAGTCATTCTCCATCTGCCTTCTGTTGTCCATGGTGTAAACTCAGGAGAGGAGCAAGAATTGCAGACCAAAGTCCAGCTTGCTTAGTTATTAGAAAGGCACAGAAACTATTCAAACCACTCTCTCTGAGGTCTATTTTGGTTGGTTGGTTGGTTGGTTTTCATGACTATACTGAAAACTATATTGAAACTATACTGAAATTGGCAATGCTGGAGATTGTAGTTTGGATTATCACGCTTTGGAAATCAAATACTTCAGCAGGTACTCTGAATATGGTGCCTTTATGATTCTGTGAATCCCCTCCCCTCTTTTTTTCACTGAATATCTAAGGCATTTATAACTGTTGCGTGAAGATATTTGAAATTTGCTTGCATGGGTGAATCATTCTGAGATGAGAGTAACCAGATGTCATGCTCCATTCTTTACAGTTTTGTACATGAAAGTTCTCTTCACTTTTGTCATCCAGATATAAGAAGTGCAGCTGTCAAGATTTTTGTTTTCAGTAATGGTGATCTTAGTGCTATATTTCTGTTCTGATTTGCTTTTGTTAAATTATAAGTCACTTGAGGAACCTGAATCCCTTTTTGTTGATGGATACTTTGTAGCTTAAAGCTTTTCAGAGGTATCTGCAGGGATTTACTGCCTTTAAATATGTTTCAGATAAATGTAATCTTCGATATTTGCTACATTCCTCAGTATTGCCCAAATTTTTGGAATTGGAATATGTTCTCAGTTAAAAGCAGTGTTCTTGGTCAGAGAATCTGTCTACTTAACAGAAGAATGAGAAACTGGCAGCTTAATAAAGCGAGTTGGTGTTTTTGTACAATCCTATTTTACGCTTCCACTAAAAAGTCTTGGTTCCTTGCTATAATTGAGACTGTAAGAAGTGCCATACACTGCAAATAATTTTGCCCTATTATATTCACATACACTTAGAAGACAAGTATGAATCAATGAGATGACGTAACTCCTCATTCCTATGAGCTCCACATGCACTAAGGGTATCCTCCCTTCTGCAGAACAGTCCTGCTAGCTGCAATATTTTTAAAAGCAAAACATAAAGACCCCTTGCGATAAGACACCAGGATTAATGTGGTTCCTTTTGCAGCTTTTCCACATATTTTATGCCAAAAATCCTGTTTGGTTTTAAGTTGGAAGTGAAGCTCGCCATGTAGTGCTAAATTTAGGCTCAGAACAACTCTGTTCCAAGGATATCTCTTGGTATCCTCCTTTTTATCTATCCCATTTCTGGGGTTACTGTTGGTAATTCTGCAGATGTTCTTCCTTTGATAGTTTTCCCAAGGCCCTGACAAAATTCATTTTGGGATAAGCTCACCATGGTGCTATCTGCTTTGCACTGCTTTGTTTCATGTGTGGAAACTTCAGGCTGTTATAGGAAAGCACACCTGAAAATCACTGGAAGTTAAAAGAGCAGCTTGAGTGGTTTATCTTAAAGTAATATTCCCTTTTTTGCAGCTTGTGCTAAGTGAACATTTAATGTCTCCTATGACTAATTCTGGGATCCTATGTTTTGTCTTAGCATGAATTAAATCCTGCAGTCACACTGGTAAAATTATTCCCCTGAAGTCATTTCCTTCGACAATAGTACTTGTCTTGCAGATGTTAGTGATTAACTGCAGTTTTCATTTGTGATTAGTCCATGAAAACAATTGCAATAGACTTGAATTCTTCCCCTTTCTCAGTATGGTGGGACCAAGTGGAGGAGCAGCTGAGGCTTGGAAGCTCAAAGCTTTAGATAATGATGTTATAGCAGTCCAGGACCTCATGTAGAGTTCTGAGGAAAAAAGAGATTTAAAACACTTAATTGTCAATCCAATGATTCAATCTAAATCTTTCTTTTAAATAGTTTTTTGGAAGAGCCTGATGAACAACATAATTTAAAACAAGTTGCATTATAATACTCTGCTTCTCATGGGTTTGATAAGATTTCTGAGGAATAACTGTTGTGTATGCTATTGTTACATAGCTTTAAGTAACCATTGGGAAATAAGCACCCAGAAAAGCTTAATTATTATTATTATTATTGTTGTTTTTTGGTTATCAGTGTCACAAAACTAACTTTCGACACCATTTGTGGTCTTTCCTGATACTTACTTTTCCCAAACTCTGTGATTTCTAAGATCTCTTTCCAAGTTTATTTTGATATCCCTCCAAACCATATTTGTTCAGGAGCATCTTCCTTGTATACTCAGTAAAATCCACAACCCTAAAAACACCCAACAGCAAAAATCCCTGTGAGACAAGGAGACTGGAGAGATAACCAAAAAAGTCCAGACAAACTAGCTCTGATGGCATTGTTACCTATCCAGTTTGGGATCGTTCATTATCTCTGGACCTTGTCAAATGCCCTTGGAAGTCTGAATATTGTTCGGCGAGGAATGACTAGAGAAGGGCTCTGTCACTAGCCACGGGCTGGACAGCCTGTGTACAGGTGTGACTGCATGATGGAGGGAGAGAGCTCCTCCCCTGTGCGTGCTTCGTAAAAGCTGAACACAGTTTTTGACCCTTGTGTTCCAGAAAGTAAATCTGCTCAGTTCTCCATCTTTCTGTGTTACAGCTGAGATCCTTAGAAGAAATGTAATTTTTTCATTCTTCCTTCTGGAGTGTCATCCATGAAGAAAAGCCTTCACCCACTTATATGTCAGTATAAATATTCTCCCTTCACCTAGCATAGGTCAGTATAAACATTCTTCACTGGAAGAAATCAATCTGAAAGAGCTTTTACAAGGTTGTCTACTCCATTACCCTATATCATCTGGACAAATAGTGTGTCTAGTCCCTTCTGGTCTGTGATGGAGATTCCACAATATCCTCGGGTAATCTGATCAATTGCTTTGCTGCACTTATTGTTAGAAATGCTTCCCAACTGACTGACCTGAACCTTTCTCTTGCTAAAGTTTAAGCTGATTACTGTTTCTGCTATCTCATCCTTTTCTGACACTATAGTTTGAAGACCTCTCTGACCTGAGTTCTGGTAAATATGACCTCTTAGGAAAATTACATTAAGTGGACATATTTAGCCCACTTTCATTATTCTCCTTTAAACGAGCTGGTGCCTCTCTTGTCCTGAATGTGACAACCTAAACTAGGCACAATGCTCCGATTAAAATCTTACCAACGAGATACTTGTCCTGCAGATTTCACTTCTCAGAATGCTGTGGGGTTAGTTTGTTTTGTTGGTTGGTTTGGGGGTGGGGGACAACCTGGTGTTGTTAATTTTGAGGTTGTGATGAGATTTAATGTGTGGATTTCCTTCTTCAGTTATGCACCTCTTTCCATTTTCTTGTGCTGGGAGGTGTTCCAGCTGGAAAATCTTTAAGGACTCAGCCAGGTGGGAGGTTTGTACTTGTGTTTCTTTTCTAATGTTAATTTTTTCATTTTTCATTTTTCTTTTTTTTTTTCCTTTCAGATGTTATCATTGTGTATTTCTGATGGCATATGGAAAAATCTTTTCTCTTAAATGAAGCACACTTTTATTAGGTTTTGATATGCATACCTATCTCACACGTTATAAATGCAGGTATGCCACCTTCAGTCTACAGATATTTTACTGTAATTTCCAAGCCAAATCTGGCTTTCCCTGGACTGTGTTCAGTAAGTAGGACTTTTATTATTTCCTGCTGCTCTGTTTTCACCATTTGCTTAAATTAGGATTTCCCTTGCCTGGAGAACTAAAAGGTTTTGTTCAGTTAAACACAGTGAAAGAGCACTGTTACCAGGTGAGATTTTTCTTCAACCCCCTTATTAACTTACTAGCATATTTATTTCTACAGTGCCTTCTTCCTCCTCCCCAGTGAATTAATTTCCTCTAATAATACATTAAATTATGAATGCCTTTCAGACAGAAGGAGCAACCACAGGGCATTTTAGACATTAGTCAGGTTTATTAGCTAGTTAGTATTCTTTTTGGCTTAATTGCATTTTTCTCTCATTAAAATAAAATGAATAGTAAAAGCTGTAGTGTTACTAGTTCTTAATAATCACAGACATGAAACTGTTCCTTTGCCATTTTACTTGATAACTTATTAGATTGACTTGTGCTCTTAGGCTGTACAATTGCAATATCTGATTGCAACAGTTAATGTAGACTGTGTATTCATTACTTATATCTATGGGCACTTGAAAGGTGGAGGGAAATGGTTCTGACATTTTGAAAAACAACCCAGAATAACAACAGCACAGAAATGCTCAGTTTAGACTGTTGCCTTTTCCTAATATCTCTGCTGATACAAATTGTTGAGAAATATTGAACAAAAAATTGTTTTCAATTTAGTAATCTAAATAAAATGTCAATGGAGGTTGGCGATATGTCTCTGTGCTACTGGAACTGCATTATGTCAGTTCTGCACTGTGAAGCTGAATGGATGGCTGACAGAATAGGACACAAGTGACGCTTCCCCGTGAGGAGAGATGATGGATCCTTTTGCCCGTTTGTATTCCAGAACATATTTTGCCTAAGGAAAGGACAGGGCAGTTAGAACGTGAGCTTACACATGTAGCCTCCTAAACAATCTTAAAAATTAATGTTAAAAGCTTAAGCCAAGAAGATATTAAAAAATATAAATGATAAGTAGTGGCAATTTCTTGCAAGATTAGTATAATATTCACATTAATTATGATGCTAGTAGATTTTAAACTAGAGCTCCCTTTTCTGCCGGAGAGGTAGGAATGTTCAAATCGTAGTATTAAGAGAAGTTTAAACATGTACGTAAGATGACAGCTTTGTTCTCGGTGTATCTCTTTTTATATTCTGACTTCCACAGTTATTTCTCCTTTTGATACAGAAACTTTAAGCTGGGTCACATGTCAGTTACTGCAGTACTCTCTCTCCCAGCGTTGCAGCCCCTGCAACAAAGTCAATCATGGGTTGAGCTGTGCAAACAACTCTTGCAAGATCCAATGCTGGCCTCAGAAAGCACAAAACCTAAGTGCTAGAAAAGGTGCAAGAGAAAAAGAAAAGATGACAGGAGACGGAAGACAAATTAATGGTGATATGCAATGATACAGCTAATTTTAACATAACCACAAATATCCCAGCTTGCTTCTTTCTTAACAAATATCAACAATATCAATTTTTAGAAAGAAAAGATTATTGAAAATTCGGAGCAAATCTTCATCTCCACATAGGTTTGTGGAAATACCGAACTACAGCTCTGCATGGAAAAGGTTTTAAAACATGAATTTTGTTGTTTAGGCAGTTCCCAAACAGATGATCTTTAGAATTCATCCTTTTGTGGCAAGGTCCTGAGAATCTACCATGTGATATTTTTGTCCTTCACTGCACAAAGTTTTAAAAAATAACAACAGTTGCATGATATGGAAATGCGTCTTCCATTTTGTCTGTCAACATGACAAGCAACTACAATGGGAAGGATGTTGATGGGTTTTTTTGAGTTACTTTTTGTTAGCCTCCATCTTGTGAAAACGCAGATGAAACGTGAGTAGAACAGAGTGGCAAAAGTGACTTTCTCGTGCGTGCCCTGCCAACAGCTGTCTTGCATATACTTAAATAGCTTTCCTCACCTCAGCAGCGGTAGATTGACTTCTGTCTCTTTGCCAGTCTTGCTAATTTCCAAACTGCAAGCTAAGTAGAATGTCATAGGCTATAAAACTGACACCTTGAATTCCAGTGGGGACTCCCAGGAAGCTAGTAGTGATACGCAGTGTGCACTGTGTTCTTGAGGCGAAATTTTGCTTGTCAGAAAGCATGTAACGTACTCAACTCGTTGTAGTTTGCATGCAGGAGAGGCATGAGGAAGGGGCTACAGCAACCTCATCTCAAGAAACAGACACAAAGTGTTGTGGCAAGGTCTCTGTTAGTCTTGGTCCACAGTGTGCTGTCACAGGCAATAGTGCATTATTTAACCTTTGGCAGCTACTTCAGGTGTTTGTGATATGGTGTTAAAATCTTCAGGCTCTCTACCTACTCTGCAGAAGGAGCAGGGTCTTCCAGATTGGAGGTATCTTTTGGGCTATAGAGGATCTTTGGGAAATTACCACAGTTAAGCTAACTGGTGAATGTTAAAAGTGGTTCCTGCTCCAGTTTCTGCTTTGGCAGGGCAGATCAGTCTAAGGTCTAACCACATCTCTCTGTGCCGAGCTTCTATTGTAAAAGACATTTGGGACCTTGGGCAGGAATACCAGTGTATCAACTCCTCTGTTTCTCCCAGTTCATAGAAGTCACTCCACAGCTCCACTTATGTCACACGTGCAAAAGACAGAGGTGTGGGGTTGGTGCTTTACTGCCTATAACTGCCTTCCCCAATTCAGTGCACCAGCTATGCCGAGAAGGTGGTGGGCTCAGTGAGAGCTACATCTTAGTACTATCTGCAGTAAAAGTACTGCTGGGCCCACACCTGCCCCAGTTGCTCCAAACTCTCCCTTTGTGCTTTTGAGGATATAGAACAACTAGACCACTGCAGTTCAAAACAAATTTGGGGAAAAAACTCTCAAAGATATCAAATGTTGCTGAAATGCTTCCAGAGCGACTGAAGGCAGGTGAGTCTGACGACTAAGTGAAACACTTGTCCAGTGTGACTAGTGCTAACTAATTAAGTATATAAGCAGACTTGCTTAAAGACATGCCAAGACTTAAAAAAGGAACTTGCTGTTTTACAATCTCTTGTTTTCTTTTCCTCAAACCAAGAGATGGGTTACTAACTGAGAATCAGATAGGCTGCTTCTGTCAAGACTTCATTTCTTGAACATGACCTTGCGCAGCTCTTTAAGGATCACTGCCACCTTGCCTCTGAGGAGAAAATGCTGACAATTCGGCCCGGGATGAGTGTGGTATTTCTCATTCTGGCTTTCCCCTGCCAGGTAGGACAGTGATCCAGTTTACGGCTTATGGCAGAAATCTTTGCCAGCACCTCTAACTTTTGCGAGAAACACTGAAGCACAAGCAGAGGAGATGCAGTGTTTATCTCTTGAGAATACTGTGCTGTTTCCATGGCAGTAGACAGCTCAGGCCAGATTTGGGCAATCTTGTCTGCAAAGTAATATGAAAAAAATTCAGAGAGAAAAACTTGACTGTGGCTGAATGCAGACAGTCAAGATTAATCAAGCTTGCATACACTGAGATTGGGTCTGCTATAAGAGACTGCAAATGGTATGAACGAAGCTCTTTGCTTCCTGCATAGCTAAGCCATCTGATTTAAAACCTGCCTGCCTCAATCAGTGGAGCTCTGCATGAGAATTCAACCATTTCCACTCTGAGAGCTTCCCTTCTGCCACATAAACTATAACTACTACTACTACTACTAAGACAAGCTCGTTATAAAACATAACTATTAAAGTATGAAACAAGAGTAGAGAATTAAATATTACTACAAAAGTCTGTTGGAATGGTAAGAAAATGGTTGCTTCTTTAGGGGTGCATGAAGGATCATCTATGCAATCATCAGAAGATAAGAGATTAAAGCAAATTGTTGCCTTGTTGGCATAAATACACTGTTGGCTCAGGCTAAAAATTAACAAAAATAATGCAGTTTGTTGGTCACACAAGGTGTGATAGATGAGGTAGACTTCTTTTAGCTTTGCTGGAATTCAGAAACCACATGGAACAGTGCCAGAGTGAAACATGAAACCATTCCTATAGAATTTTAGTCAGTGGTCCTATTCTTAAAAACATAGACTCGCTGTTTAATCACCATTTGAATATTAATTGGTGATAGTGAGCGGTCTGCTTGATGATAGATACCCTTGTTTTTTGATATTGTTAATTAGAGTATGTTTTGTCCGGTGAGTTGAATTATATCCAACTGAATCAATTCACAGACTTAGAAACTAATGATTGCTCTAAGTTTCTTTCTGAGGTATCACTTGTACAGTGGTCCTGTAAATTGGCTGTTTCTTTGTCTTTGTCAGTGAACTGAAAATGACAGATGTTTCAGGGCAAGATATATTACAGTTTTTTTTTTTTTTTTTTTTGCTTTTTTCTGAAGAGACTGCTAAAATAGGTAATGAGGCACCTTGCCTGTTTAGACCGATATTGTACATTCAAGGCATGCTCTTCTGTAGCTGAAGAATACAGTTTGGCCAGTATCTTTTAGATGACAGTTGATTTTATTATTTGTGTTATTGGAGTGCTTAGGAACTCTATCGAGGTTCTCATTATTCTGAACACATACATAGTAACAAAGTTTTGTCATTGTTCATTGATAAATCATCCAAAAAGGTTTAGTAGCAATGAATGAGATGGATGATGAATAAAAACTTGCAGAAATTCTGGGATGGCATTTCCTAAAATCTTCGTGAAGTTTGTGTTCATGTGCGGGCTGACTTGCTGCTTTTTATGTTTTATGCTGTAAGAGAAAATATCAAACTTGGGCATTTCCCCACTTTTTTTTTTTTTTCATGTCTCCGTGCATTTTCATTGCATATGGAACGAAGATGAACCCATCCTGAATGATAGCAGCTTGTACCCGGGAGCCGAAATTAATTTGGAGATACTGTATTCCTTCCCTGTCCCTCAGGACTCTGTTTGACTAGAGTCATTCTGATACATTTTTCATTCTTTATAGTGTATAGAGGTCCTGACAGAAGCTCAGTCTCTATATTCTACATGAATTAAAGAGGAAATGAGGAGCTCAATAGAGGAGCTCAATACTATTCTTTTTAATTAATCTTCTATACAAAACCACTGTTTTTTGGCAAATGGCACTCCCTCAGAAGTAGCATTGTGTGCCAGTGAGTTATAAGCGAGAAAGATCACTAACCTTTAACTGGAGTTGAAGCAAATTGTCTGCATAGATCAAAAATACACTATTTCAGAATCAGTACTGGGGGGAGAAAAAAAAAGAAAAAGGTAGGTAGGTATGGACAGAGCCTGGGGCAATGCCTCCTTTTATAAGCAAAATGTAATATCCTGTTATCTCTTGAGAAAATATGCATCCCACAAATGTGAATCAGCAGTGACAAAGCTACTTGAACTACTGCAGAAACAGGTGAGTAATCTTTTGTTCCAGCACCTTTCATTGCTAATACCCCTGGCATTAGTAACGAGGGAGAGCCAAAGGGCAGCCTGTCGTGAATGAAAAAGACAGGCGCTATGAGAAGATCCTGTGGTGACTGACATTTGTTCAAAGGATGAGTGTGCTGCTTTTTAGGACTAGTGGCCATTCTGGCATCAAATGTGAAAGGTGACAGTTTCTAAGGAACTTGGTCCCTGTAACAGTAGGTGTTTTGGGTCTGGAAATTTATGAGAATGGTTGTAGGAGCTGATTGAATTGCATTATTATTATACATGCGTTCTTTTACTATGGTGGGTGAAGCAGTCTTGACTCGAGGAATTTCTTAATTTCTTGCCAATTGATTTGATATTGCCAGGAAAATTGGTTGATTCTAGAATTGCCTGACCCTTGAAAGCTCAAGAAAATGGCATAGTTTATGATACTGGATACACACAGACAGGGATGTAACTGTGGAATCTTAAAGAGCCTGTTCTTCTGAGCATTTGTGGGAGGACTGCAGAACAAGGAAGAGATCAGGAGAACATCTGGGTTGGTGTGCCCTAGCAAAAATGTGTAATGTAAAGGGAACCCTTCCAGTTTTACATTTTTCAGTGAGGGATACCAAATTCCCCAGAATTTCACAAAGAATTGAATGTCTGGCATGGGTGAAGTCAAATAAAGTACATCTGTGTTAATGCAATGCCTGGTAGGACTTCTATCTGCTACGGTGGGACAAAGAGACTGATTTCAAAGCGGCTGTTGCACTTTGTTCACTTGTCTTGTTCAATCTCAGTTTTGTTTGTATTTTTCTACATTAAGCCCTGTTTTCACCACGGATAAGACAGTTTTACATTTCAGCCTTATTAAATAAAAATGCAGTTGTATTTTAGACTTTAAAAATAGTAGCAACTGCCTGCTGGTTGGTTTTCAGTCTTGCGCAGTTTAACTATCCCATGGCTCCTAACAGTTGTGTTTCATGCTCATTTACATAAAACAAATGTTCATGGTTTTTCTTCACTTCAGAGTGAGTCTGACTTGGTATCAGTGTACTTCAGTGTAATGTGGCTCTCATGTTCTGCAAGAGTTGTTATGAATTATTACTTGTAATTGTAAATAGAGATGATTATAAGAAAGGGGGAAAAGTAAGAGAAACAAGTAGATGCTTAATAAAATGTTACTGGCAGTGGATATTTAAAATAATTATTTCATTTATTTCATGATCAACTAAACTGGTACAAGCTGATCATATCTTGGCTGTGTCGCTCTGTCTTCAATTTTAATTTTCAATTACAAAATTGATTTTTCTTTCCCAGTTACAACATGAAAAATATGGAATGCTTGCCTGCATCAGAAAAATTCAGTAGATTTAAGGTTTTGTGCCTCCCATGTACCACCTCCCCCTCCAAACAGCTATCTTTAGCTGGGCAAGCTAATCTTCCCAGGCATTCTTCCTTCAACCAGAGACAGAGCTCCTCCAGAAGGTGATTCAGAGCATGACTGTAACTTGGATGCACTGCATTTGTCCTTAAGTCTGTTTTTGTTTGCCACAAATCATGACTTCAGATAAGGCCTTTCCTTTCTTCCACTTGCTCCTTTATTGTTGGATAGCTGGTAATTCTAATGACTTTGCACTGTGGTACTTGAGTTTGGCTGCTAGCAAGTAAAACGCTCATTTGGCTTGAGTTTCTATATAGCCATCTTGACATCCAGGTTTATTGCTTTACCAGCTAAAAAATAACATGGGACTTTTTTTTTTTCCATAACACCAGTACATCAGGGAAAATTGGTTGTGCTTTGCTTAGTTTCACTCAGTTCTTTAAAGATAGCTCTAAATCCTCATGTACCAAAAGACTGCTACTAAACTTGAACATGAATGTTTTTGAGAGTTTATTTGAATTGGGTTTGTTTGTTTGTTTCCATTTGCCAATCTATTTCATGGTAAAACATATTCAGGAGACTCATTTCTAACACATCTCCCTCTTATGCTCTCACTTTTATTTTTGGAAATTAAGGGGTGCAAAAATTCAGGTCACAGTATTCTAGGGAAAAAGAAGAATTAATGAATGTAATAAGCTACAGTTATGTAGAATACTGTCTGCTTATTCCATGATATCATTCAAAACAATATTGGCTCTGAAAAGTCAATTCTAATACAATTTCATCCTTCATTAAGAAATCTGTCACATGCTGAAAATAAAAAGAAGAATGACACACAGAGAAATAAATAGCATTATATTTAGTAACAGATGTTGTAGAATATGGACATCTTGACTCGACTGAAGGACTATTATAAAAGAGACCATCAGACCACTCAGGCAGTAAAAAAGAAATGTGTTTAAGAAGCCTGAAGTGTAAATGAATTTCTCATAATACAGGCCTTTCTAAAGGCACTTGCATTACTATGTATGTCTGCAAAAATTTGTTTATGAGATGCTGTCCTGGTTAGTCTTTGGGTTATTTATTTATCTATTTGTTTATTTTTGGTGGAGTTGAATGATAGAAGTGCTGGTCTCTAACCTCTCCTGCATGTGGGACTTCAGCAGGTACAGGCTGATTGAGAGGGAGGTCCTGGTGGTCTGTGCGGATCATTTGCCTGGCGTTTGGCAGCTATGGCCACCCCACGGTTTTCCATAATGGATGAATGCTGCAGAGCTACAACACACTGCACTTCCCCAGACACTGCTTACAGGTCGGAGAGGAGACAACGTCTACTCATTTTGGTCTGCTTCCTCCTTCCGCATGTCCCCTTTCCACAAAAGTTCCCTTTGCAGAAGAAAGTATGGCATGAGTTGTGTTGCTTCAGTTTAGGATGGGTAAGTCTCTTCTACATATAACTATGTAATTGAATATTAATTTGGGCTCCCAGGAGTTTTCACTGATTAGATCTGCTGTGGCAGGGTATGTTCTGCCCTGGCTTTTCTTCTTTAGGACCTTCAAAATGTGCATCTGGAGTAAGCTTTAGAAACATTTCTTAAAAGTTGCTGCTGCTTTGGGATTCTGTATTACACCATGAGTGCCACATACAGACAGATCTGGGTTAAAGCAATCTGGTCGAAGCACGGTGTCCTCTGAGAACTGCTTCCAGCAGAGCTTTGCCCTCCCAGAGCCAGCACATCTCCCACCTCAGGCTCTGAGGCAGAGGGGGGACAGCTTGGCTGCTGTCATCTCACTCACTACCCTCCTGGGTGCCAGGGACTGCCCTTGGCACGGAAGATGAACCTTATTTTGAGGAAGTGGCAGCAGGAATCACCTCTCACTTGTCATATCTTCTTTCGGGGTTTGCAAGCTTCTTTTCCCAGTGACCAGCTCCCCACTTGGCTGAAGCCAGGCAGCCTTAGACCAGGCTGTAGAATATAACTCAGCAGCGTTGGTGGCAGTCCCGTGCAAGCCATTAAGAGCGGGTAGTTGGGATCTCTCAAATCTCTCAACTTCAAAACTTCTCCTCTCGCTCCTTCCCTGCCACTGCACTGAGGACAGAGTGCAGTGTGAACTGTACCTAGGTATGATACCTGCTTTCCTCGGGCTGACACAGAAGTTGGATATCCCCTCCTCGCCCCCTCTCTCCATCGTGCTCAAAGGGACCGGGAGGCAGGGGCTGCTCCAGCTGCTGCCTGGGAGGGCTGCCCGGGAAGCGAGGGTGGCTCTCCCCATTGTAGCCACCCGGCACCCCTGCTGGGGACACTGCGGGGGTCAGGAACCGTCTCCTGCAGCCGGGCGCTGCTCTCCCTGCACCCCTCCGATAAACAGCCTTCTCAGTCCCCATCCTTTCTTAATGTTTTCCTTACGTGAACGAGATTCACATGGAGCTGAGCGGAGGTGGCGCTGCCTTTTTGGGATGGCTGCGCTCTTTGTTTTCGCTGTCGCCTCCCTGCACCCCCAGCGCGGGGAGCGGGGGCCGGGGGTGCGGAGGGAGGGCTCCGCCGTCCCCGCCCCGGGGAGGGGCTACTCCCGCCGCGAGCGGCGCCTTCACCCCCGGGCTCGGCCGCGCGGAGCCCCGAGCTGCCCATGGTTGCGCGCCCTGCCGGGGATGCCCGCTCGCAGTCCCCATGCGGACTCACCGCGTCCCCCCTGTGACATGAAGGCGGCAGCAGCAGCTCCGAGCGGGCGGCGAGGGCGGCTTTTATTCCTGTCGGAGTTGAGCATGGAGGGAGGTGAAGCCGCTACCTGAACATGGGAAAAAACAACAAGTAGTTCTCTCTTGACAGCGAGAGGCGCAGATCGGCCGAGGTTCCGGCAGCCGCTGCGAAGGAAACGGCGTAGCAAGAGGAGCCACTTTCTCGCCCCTTGCGGAGGTATCTGGGGGCTGGCGGGGAGGAAGAGGGGCTCGTGGGGGTCGGGAGCGCCCGTGGGGAAGCTGCGCAGCCGGGCTCCACTGCCGGCGGCTCCTCCTCGAGGTGCCCGCTCATCCTCGGGGTTTATCCGAGAAAGTAGCAGGGCGAGCTCCCCGCGTTCCGGTTCTCCCAGCGTGTGCCTGCTGCTCGGCGGCTCGGTGTTTCCTCCCAGGGAGCAATCTCTCCCTCCTAAAGGAGAGAGAGAGGAAAGGAGGGAGAGGAAAAAAAAAAAAAAAAAAAAGGGAAGAAATCTCCAGTACCTCTTTGTTCCCCCCCCCCCCCTTCCTTATTACGCTGTTAGCACACTAAAAGATAGATGCCCATTAAATAATTAACTGCTCACTTTCTCTTCCAGTGGCTCCATTCACGCGGCCCCGAAGGGAGTCGAGGGTGGGCCCGGCGGCTGCCCCGCGCGCTGCGGTGCTGGAGCAGCAGCGCCGTGTCCCTGGGCTGATCTGAGGGGAGAGCGCCCGGGTTGGGCTGCGGGTCCCGGCCGGGGCACCCGCGCTCGGTGGCGAGGGGGCAAAGGGGGCTGTGAAGCTTGCGGGTCTTTTTATTATTATTTTTATTATTATTTTTGTCTGTTTTTGTTTTCAGGGCGAAGAGCAGCCTCCCGCCGATCTGCCCAGCGCCCCGGCGGGGCCGGCGCCCGCCTCCCGCGCTCCCTCCGCCGCTCCCGCGCCCGCCGCCATCTCCCGCGCCCTCCCCAGTCATGTCCGACCCGGAGCGATGGGGAAGCTCGAGGACAACGAGAGGGTGATCCTCAACGTGGGCGGCACGCGGCACGAGACCTACCGCAGCACTCTCAAGACCCTGCCGGGCACCCGCCTGGCCCTGCTCGCCTGCGAGCCCCAGGGCGCCGAGTCCCCGGGCGCCGAGGAGCCGCCGCCGCCGCCCAACCCGCCGCCCCTGCCGGGCGGCTGCCCCGACTCCGGCAGCAGCTGCAGCCCGCGGAGCAGCGGCGGCGCCAGCGAGTTCTTCTTCGACCGGCACCCGGGCGTCTTCGCCTATGTGCTCAACTACTACCGCACGGGCAAGCTGCACTGCCCGGCCGACGTGTGCGGGCCGCTCTTCGAGGAGGAGCTCGCCTTCTGGGGCATCGACGAGACCGACGTGGAGCCCTGCTGCTGGATGACCTACCGCCAGCACCGCGACGCCGAGGAGGCGCTCGACATCTTCGAGGCGCCCGACCTGCTCACGGGCGAGCCGCCCCCCGACGGCGCCGGCGACGACGACGAGCTGGCCGCCAAGAGGCTGGGCATCGAGGACGTGGCGGCGGCCGCCGGCGGCGCTGCCGACGGCAAGGGCGGCCGCTGGCGGCGGCTGCAGCCCCGCGTGTGGGCGCTCTTCGAGGACCCCTACTCCTCGCGGGCCGCCAGGGTAAGCGCCACTGCCGCCCGCCCGGCAGGGGCCGCCCGCGGCGGCGGCCGTTGGTGACGGCCGTTGGTGGTGGCCGTTGTGGCGCGCGCGCGGGTGGCGGCGGGGCGAGCGGCGCGACCCGGCCCTGGGTGTTTGCCCTGTCCCCAGTGCGGGTGACCGAGGTGGCCCCTGTGGGGAAACCGCGCCGAGAGCCTCGCTCCAAGGCGAGGGCTGCGGACCCGGGAGCCCCACTGGGTGCAGAGATGCTACCGTCGTGGTCACCA
Organism: Tinamus guttatus; assembly: GCF_059628265.1. Lineage (NCBI taxonomy): Eukaryota > Metazoa > Chordata > Aves > Tinamiformes > Tinamidae > Tinamus > Tinamus guttatus. Next base: position 4,394,544 of record NW_028288705.1, on the reverse strand, counting down.
TTTGCCAGTTTCATGCGGCACCTGGAAAGGTGACGGGAGTGCCACAGAGCGAGGGTGACCCTAGCACTCCTGCTATACCTGCTCCAACTCCCTGTTTGGGGTGTGAGACCATAAGAGGCTCTGCTAGGTTGCCCTTAGATGGTGATTTTTTAGGTTTTTGCCACTGAACGTTTTCGGGTTTTGATGGTGATTCGGAACCTGCTTCTGCATTTTAGTTGCTGCTACCAGTGGTGATGAGGGTTCGCTTTCCCAGTTGTGGCTTTGGAGCAAGTAGACCTTCCTCCCCTTGACGGGGGAAAAATACAGTGGTGTTCTCAAGTTTAGCAATGAGAAAAGCAACTAGTAACAAATCCGCTCTGCGATATGCCAGAAAAAAATAAAAGAGAAAGAATTGTCATGGGAAGTGTGCTTGATTTTTTTAAAATGTTAATAACTGTTTTGCAGTACGTAGGTACCAGGATTGTCTGTGAAGCATTCAGACCTAAACCCCCCGCCTTCAAAATGTGCAGTTACTGTCAGAGTCATCTCCACATGAGTTACAGGAATTTATTTGAAAATCTCATAGATGTAAACATAAGCATATGCTAAGGGATTCCTTTAATAGTACCTTATGGCCCCATCCATTTTCTACAAAAAAGTTAGTAACTCTTATGAACTTAGTAGGATAAGTTAAATAAACAACCCACAAAAGGCCTCGTAGTAATTACTGTCCTTTGCCAAGTGCCAGCAATGTTTACAGCTTCAAAAACTGAGCACCAGCTTGTTTTCCCTTGGCAGCTGGCTCCAAATGTTACTGAAATACATTTTCAGTGCGGGATTAGTTCTGCAGAAAAACTACCACAAGTGTCTATTTTCGCTCATCAGTGACATGCACGTGTTGCTCACATCTCGGCTGCCTGAATTTTAAAGCAAACGTTGCTGTCAGTTATCTGACAAAACACGGGTGTGCGCCGGGCTCTGCTGCGCTCCACCACGCGCTGCTGCCGCTGCACGGGTGAGCCGGCCTGGCTCGGGGGCTTTCTCAGGACAGAATCTTTGCCCTCCCTTTTTCTAGGGAGTTGACGAGTATGAAGTAAGAGTTAAATTGAAGATGCCAGGTGAAATAATGGAGTTAAGCAAGCTGATTGCAGTTACTCTATGAGATTATAGCTGCCACTCGTGTTTTCTATCCGTTTGAACTCCTTGATAGCACCTGTAAAGTTTGTCTTCCAAATTGTCCATCCTTACTAGAATATCCTGAGCATTTGCATCAGCGGTTTGAATTAAGAGTTCATCTTTCAGGAGATGATTCATTTACTTTTCTATAGTGGAAGAACTGCTTTTTAAATGTTAAGATTTCAGCTGAGTGAGAATGTGTCAGAGCTATAATAACTAGTTAGTGTCCAAGTTAGTGTTTTAATTCTCCTTGGGACTGCTACCCTGTATGTTGATCTTTCAGAGGGTAAGACACTTTGGAGAATTGCTGACCACTTCTAAAGCAGTAAGTAAATTTCTATTTAAGGGCTAGCATGCACTTAACAAGCACACTTGAACACATAATAAACCATTTAAGATCATGGTTAGTTTGGAGCGGAGATGTTACTTTCAATGCAGCAGTTCTGCACACCTGAAGCAGAGATGCGCCTTTCTGTGTGTCCTGGCAAATACAGTTTTGCTGTATGTCAGCTGAAATGGTGTTTGGCTCTGAAACCACTTCAGGTGAAATCCTGGCCATACTGAAATCAAGACAAAACTCAGCGGACATCTGTCCTTGCCTTGTAGTGTTACAGTGTTAGTGACTCGTACACACCTAAATTATGGTGAGACTGCTTAGGGGTAAACTTTCTTAATAATTGCAGTAGTTATTTATTTATTTATTAGAATTCCTGCTTGATTTAACTTCTGTTCTGGGAAGTGTGATAAAAATCATTTTTTTTTTATTAACAAATAGGCCCTTAGTATTTGTGACTTTCTTCATCCTGAAGTGTGATCTCTAAAAATAGAAATATACAGAAATTCAAATATAAGTTGCCATGGTAACCTATTGGGGGATAGTGCACGCGCGAGATTATTCTAGCAAGACCATCCAGTGATGTTATATAAATAGTGAAATTAGTTTGTTAACAAAAAGGTATATTTCATCTGAGGTTCTCAGAGATTTTCAACTTCTGCTGTATGTAGTTTGAAATTCAGATATTGAAATCTACTAATCTTGCTTTTTAATAGATGTATCCTGTAATATACCTATGTACAAGTGAGTTTAAATCTGCAACACCTTGCTTAAATTCAAGAATAGCGTTTTCATTTTATCATTTTGGGTTTTATACGCTGAATTGAAATTAAATAGTACAGTGGAACTCCTTTTGCTGCAGGCTTAAGTGATAAAGCAATGATTCACACACTGCTGTTTGACAGAATACTATTATGTATCTTCAGAAAGATACTGACATAAGATATTGGCATAGAAGGAGAAGTATTGGGCAACCACCTAAATCTTTCTGTATGTTGGGTGAAGGATCTGTGAAACAGGTACTGCGACGCTTATCTGAAACCAATGTGTGCACTGAGTTTGATATCCACAAATGTATTTGCAAAGTATTCGTTATACTTTAGAATAGTAAAGTCCAAAGCTATGTCTAAATAGTGTGTGAGAAAGTGCATCATTAAGCACTGAGTTTGAAAGACTGTCTGCAAATGCCCGTCAGGAGCTATGACGTCAGTGTTTCAAATTAATTAAGCTTTTCAGGCCTTTTGAGTGATAGTTGAAATATGATTCCGTATAAAGAAATAATTAATATTTGTCATTGATGTTTCTGGAGGTTTATGGGCTGCTCGTGTACTTACTACAGGAACTCTGAGGTGGGCCTGGGATTCATGAACGTCGTAGCCATATGCCCATCACTTTTTGCGAGGGCTGTAAATCTGTTCAGAGATAAGGGAGAGGGGCTACAAAGTTGGGTGGCTCTGCAGCAGCAGCAGAGCCTGGGTGGCCTAGGGCACGCCAGCAGCTACTGCCTCTAATTCCCTTTGCCTTTCCAGCAGCTGAAGGCAAGCTGCATAACCCCTTTGCTGCGCTTTCTTTATCTAGGAGCAACATCATAATTACTTGATTTACAAGGGAAAGAAAATAACTAATTGGCAAGTGTTTGTAAAGTTCCCTGTGTGTATTTGTAAATACTTACTAAAATGCAAATAAAACCTCCCAGAGCCTTCCAATCTGGGACTTAAGACCTTGTAAGTGTTCTTAAAGATGCTGATTTTACCCCCACTTCATCTTGATGTGAAGGCTGGGCTTCAGCCGTAGGCAGTATCTGATGCTGAATGCAAGTATGAGGTCCACGTGTACAGCTTTCTGTATAGTTACAGAAACTCAGAGACAGAGACTCCTGTCAGGGTCCCCTCATGTTTAAGCCAGCTTTGAACATTTTGTGATGCTGGTGATAGGCAGAATCATCTGAAATGAGCAAGGTAGGAGTGTTTTTTAGGGGGGATTTTACAGATCTGCTCAAAATACTGAAGTCGCAGAATACATTATTAAGATGACCTTATTACTAAAGGCATCTTCCCTCTTTATTTGAAGATTCGGTTCCATTTTTTTTTCCAGGCAACTAGATAACTGTCATATGCCAGGCTAAGTGATTTGGGTGGAATATATTCAGGACTTTGGATGTTAGTGACACAAGGCAGTTTTTATTTTGTGTCTGTGTGTCTGTGTAAGTGTAAGCAACACTGCTGGGGTAGTCTGATGGGGAACACTGTGAATGAAGTGAAAATATGTTCAGCTCGGAATACACATATGTAGATTAATAGTAAAAGGTAATAGGAAAGTCCTTTAATTTGTGAGTGCACGACCTTGACTCTTCATTTAATCTTCAACAAGGAAAGCAAATACATGTTAGGAGTTACCTTCAAATAATTTCTGAGTTTTGCAAAGTTTTTCTATCTGGAAATGATTGTAAGAGTATATAAAGAAAATAGTAAAGGATGATTGTGGGAAAAGAGACCATTAGTTTAGCTGGCTAAAACCATCATTCTGTCTGAATGAAGCATTTTGTCTATGGGAGCTGTACTTCCTTTTAAAGCAAGATTTGTATCTAATGACAGAAATGTTACATATATTCATACATAGCTTCACGTGTGTATGGGCTGACTAGATCACATTATAGGTGATTTCTATTAATTTATGCCTGCAGTGCTGGCTGTTAGAAGGGTTAATTTTAAGCTGCTGCTTAATAAATTACCTGTTCAACATAAACTGGCTTGATCTACATTAAATTTAGATGGTAGCTGATGGCACTGGTGTATCAGTGAGGTAAAATAAGAAAGATTTCTGCCTCCCTAACTTCTGCTTTTTTCTCTACAGCTGTTCTGCCTGCTGCTGCTACTGTTTCCATGGAAACAAGCCAGCTCTTGGCTTCCTTTTTTCCATTGAAAACAGCCTGTCGCTTATTAATCTCAGAAAGGCATTTGGTCGTGGCACTGACATAAATGACACAGAGATGATCTGTGCTATCATTGCAAGAATAGACACTCTTACATATGTGCATATGCACATAGCCACATTCATCCCAATGTCTCTAGAAAAAATTTGGTTAATGGCTTTGCTATGAACTGACTTTGGTGCAACTGGAAGTGGAAATGCGCCTAATGTACATAGTCTTTGATAATGACAGTGTGCGAATTATTTTTGTTTGAGAAAACTGATAGACAACATTCTGTTCTTCCCTTTAGTTAATACATAAAGTGCTGTCTGTCATATTTTGTTTACAATGTTAAAAAACTTAAATGATTTGCTTTGGAGGTGAGAACTTTGTATTGGTTAGATGGAGGGTTGTTGGCAAAGGAGCTCACAACTTCTTGTGAATACTGTAGGATTTTCAGTGGTATATTTAGTAAAGACACCACGTTATCATATGGTCACAGGAAATACTTAGGAGAAGAAAACGTGATGTAAGAAAAATGGAATTTTTTAAGTCGTTATATTTGTAAAGTACCCAGCCCAAGAGATATTTGTAGGTACTCCATGAAGAATTTGATGTTCTTGCAATGAATCATAATCAAGGAAAAGTAAAAGTTGGACTAATATGAAATCTTTGTTATGTATCCTTCACTATAGGAACTTAAAGATGCTTTAAAAAGAACTTTCTGTAAAATTTAGTTAACTTTTTCTCCCTGAATGACAGTGCACAAAAAGTGTCTGAATTCCCTTTTTTTTTTTTTTTTTCTGTGAACAGTTACCCTTTTAATCAGAATGAGAAGATTAGAGAAGAGGAAAGGTCTTCCTATACAAATTCTTACTAGTTTTATAATCTCTTGTGAATTGCTGTCCAGTTATTTTGCTGATGACAGGGACAAGTTCTTCTCGTTATTAAGTGCTGTTTCAGTGCTATTGATTACTACAGATAACTTTTTTTTTTTTTTTTCCCTGATGCTTCACTTCACATTCTGATTTGTCTTGGGGAAGCTTGGCTTTCTTCACCAAGTAAGTGCACAAAAAAGGGATTTATGCTCCCTGTACTTAGGACCTGAAGGGATAGTATGTTTCCTTCTAGTTTTCTTTACTGAACTCTTCTTTAGACCTTATTTTTCCAGCATAATTTCTAAACTTATTGATCCAGTGCTTAACTTGTGAGTTTTTATTTTTTTCAACTTGCTTTTTACCATGAGCAAATAGGCAAAAATACAGTTAGGATGTTATTTGGAATCTCAAAGTGTTGATGTAGTTCTACTAATGGTTATTTCTTGTAGTAATGCTATTTCTTTATACTTGCCTCGTCATTCTTTCACTCACATGCCCTTTCCTTTATAAAATAGAGATTGCACATGATCAAAAACTTGTTTTTAAATTAGTGCTAAGCAAGGCTATTTAAGATTTTTATGTAGGGAGCATGTTGAACCTATATACATTCTTACAGTAACCACTGCTTCCAGAGAGCCTTTAGCCTGGTGCAGGGAACATGAGGAAGATGCACCGTACATTAGAACTAATTTAAAATGGGGAATGCAGCATACTGGTGTGGAAATGTGACCAAGAATTCTAGTAGGAACTTAGTATTGGCAATATTTATGAACATGATAACATGGATTCAAGTTGTAGTGATGACCTGATATGTTACACAAGTTACTATAATTAAGTGGTATTTTGTCAGAAATACCTGTACAAATAGCTGCATAGAAAGAAAATGAAGCCACAAGCTTTTTAGTTCTACAAATATATATAATTGATACAATTGTTAGTACCTTTTGATGACTAAAGCACCTTTTAAAAACTATTTCCATCTGGTAAATCAGGAGCATTAGAAATTGAATGCTTTCTAATAAAAACCCCCACAAATTCTTGTTATTTGAAAATTTCTTTACAGAATTTTTGACTGAAGCGATGGCATGAAGCTTGAAAATTATCCAATTGTAAATTATAAATGTATATTGTTTACTGCTGTTGTTTGGAAATCTTGAGATTTCTCTGTGCTTTCAGGTCTTCATGCCAGTGGGTTCGTTTAGTCTCCTGTCTACGAAAGGCTCATCATTTTATAGTCAGCAAAGATCCAATTTCAATTATGTATATAGACATACATCTATGTATACATACTAATTTACCTCTTAAAATTAACACTGAGAGCCTTTAATTTTTTTCCAAAGGAAATCTTTCTTCTGACATTGATACATTTTTTGTTTTAGAAGCATATACTTTGTTGCAAGTTCTTATATGTACTTAATGTATATACTTTCATGGCAAAACTCTATTTGTTTGGTGTCCAGAGTTCTATTCCTGTTGTCCATCTACAAACGCATTTGTTGCTTAATTTACAGGAGGTAATCTTCTAGCTGAGTGCTCGGTCATTAAATTGAAGACCACTGTTTTGCTTTCTCCCCCTCATATAGGTACAAACTGGAGTAAATTTAAAATACTTGTGCATTAATATAAGTTTCTTGCTGATTCTAGGTGAATCTTAAGTATATATCATCCTCCTGAAATATGTTGTAAATAGAGGAGAACAATCTCTTAGCCTAGTGCTGAGTAGTATATATCATGTGTATACTGCACAATATCATGTAGACTTCTGAAATAAGTATAGCTTATTGTATAGTTTTGTATAGGTACAAATAGCTGTATCCCTTGTATAGGGACTGTGTAAGTACAAATAGGTGTATATTTTCTTCATTACATAGCATACAAAATTGTACCTTTTAGTGCATCTACTCTTTGAACAAGTTGCCAAAGTATCTCTTCAAAGTTGTGTTCCTGTTTTTGATAATGTATAGAATGCTAGTTCTTTAACAGTAATGCTCTTTTTGACTGTTCAATCTTTATCCTAAGAGAAATGTTTCTTTGGGAATGGTTTCCAGCGCACTAAAATGCTTTCACTGATAAAAACACATCAGTGCTCTAATACTAGAGGTCTGGATAGTGTGTGGGGTTTGAAAGCAACAGAAATGAAAAATTGAAACTTGATAAATGACTAAGACAATTCTCTTTCAGGGTATTGCTTTTGAGAACATGAAGTTTCACAGAGAGAAAAGGAAGACTGCAGAAGAGTAATGTAAAAAATACAGTAATAAGGAGCACTGGCTGAATTCTTGATGATTTTGAATCAGAGGCTTCATCAGTGCCTGTCATAGCACTGAGATGGAATGTTTAAGGATCTCAAATAGTGTCAGGCTGATCATGGTGGTCTTAAAGAGAAGGAAGAATAATTTCTGCTAATCATATTTTTATTGGCCTACTTATTTTTTTTGGAACACAAATGGTTACAAGATGCATTAGTCTTTTAAATGCTGTCTCTTGTAAAATCAAGGGAAATTAAGCATGCAGTAATTAGTGTTTGGTAAAAGCACTTGCAGTCACAGATTTTCCATCTAAGTGGTGGTAAAAATCTGTAAGGTAAAAGAAGCTTTTAAAGAATACAAACATGTGAGTATAAAATTTATTTATTTTTTAGATACTTAATACTGCAAGGAGGCTTAATCTTTAGTCTTTATTCTCAGAGGTATTCAAAACGTCACCTTACTTTTCAAGAAAGCTGTCTTTTTTCTTTTTATCACTGGCAGTTGGCAATCCTTTACTCCTTTGAGTGGCAATTTTGCAATAACTGGTTATTTGGTTATTTGAGATCATCTTGTTATTATCCCAGCTGACGTGCTATTTCTTCTGACAGCAGTTTTTCAGTATTCAGAATTGAATTCAGATTTGTTTTGAGAAGAACTTTTTTGTCTCTTTGTGTTTTTGGGAAAACAGTTTTCTTGCACTTTACCTTGTAGGTTTAGTGTCTGTCTTCAGATTCCAGGTTGAATTTTAGGATATAATTGATACGCAAGCATGTCTGGCTTTCATCTTGAACATGCTGGCATTAATCTGGAAAAATTACTTAAATATGAAATTTATTCTTTCTGTGTGCTTAAACAAATATTGAAATGTTCTGCTGGACTGGCAACTAAGGTTTGACCACTTGCAGGATCAAGTTCTGGTCTTCCAATCTTCTTTTTCCCTTACAATGGAAGATTAAGTCCTTTTACTTAATAACTATTCTATGATTCAAAATTTTATAATTTTAAAAATCAAATGTACATAGTAAAAGGCATATAATAAATGGCACCAACAACTTTTTTTTTGATATTAAAATCAAGCGGGGTAGGATTTCAGCCCAAGCCAAACCATTAACTTTGCTATAGTATATAAATACTTTAGTTCATCACACGGTACTATTTGATATTAAACAAATGGATTTACACATTTCGAGCATCTTTATCTTTTTGACCATGAAATTTTGTAGTGTCTATATTCTAGGCTTGGATTGAACCATTTGGCAGCAGGACAAAGTTGTTCTCCTGCTTGACTAGGTAAGAGGAGGCCTGTGCTGTTTGGAGGAAGAGTCGGCAAGTTTGTCATTTGTCCCCAGAAAAGACATAGGAGACTGGTGTCTGTGACACATGAATGTTCAGCAAAATTGGTTTGATGTATTGCAGCTACAGGGTCTCCTTGATTAGTCAGTATGTGTTTAAGTAGGTGCCTTAATAGCGGTACAAATTTAATAGGAGAATTTAAAAGATATATTTGCTAAAAGGAAAAATTGCATCTTGGTGGATAATGAATGAATACCAGTATAGAATGAAGCAATATTTTATATTTTATATTTTAAATTTTAAATTTTAATTTTTTTCTGTAATTTTTATCACAACATTACCAACAAAGCCTTAAAACTGGCTAGTGCATTTTGTGTTACATTTGTTTTCTTTCAGTGATATTCATTGTTTTTGAGGATGAAAGGTGTTGGTTGGTTTGAAACTACAGGTTGGTCTACCCAAATTTATACTACTTTTGTTGTGATCATCCCTTTCTTAATTTCAAAGTGAGAAGGGAGTTTTGATCTTTTTGAAATGACTTCTTTAATGACCAGATCTATTGTACTTTGGAAACAGCTAACTTAGGTGGTATCTTGCAGTAGTCCTCCACCTTAATCCATTTTTTTGAAAGCTGAAAGTGTCTCCCAAAACTAACTCTAGATTTCCTCAGTCTTTAGGACCACCTCTTTGCATGTCTTGCTTATCACTGAGCCAATGCCTAGCTATTTTAGTACTTGTGAATCAAAGGCTTTCCAATACTTTTGTAATAAAATGAGCCATTCTGCTACAGTTTCAAGTACAATGACTGCTCTAAATGCCTCTGTACTGCTACTGCTACCTCCATTAGCTGCATTAGCAACTTTTCTTTGAAAGCTTGGTAGCATATATCATCTATTGAAATCATAAGCCGTCAAAATTTCAATGATTTTGTATTCTCAACAATTTAATGAGTTTGGGGCATTTGATAGAAGAAATGTACCTGTAGAGAAGTACAGATTAGTTCTTGCTGGTTTAAATTTGTTAAAGCAACTTACCTGGCACTGAAATCCTGACAACTTCTCTAAGGTAAAGGCAGTGGTCTTTGAAATAATTTCTGCTTTTGTTAAACTAGGAATAAGCGACTTTATAAAATAATGTGAGGAAAATTATTATGGTTCAGTCTTATGTTACTGCTGTTTGTGCATTCCTTGAATAGATAGGTCAGGATGCGTGCATTAGTAATTATAGTGAACAAACATTACAATTTTTTTTTTGTTTACCAGCCATGCTATTCTAAAATAACAAGGTAATTGCTACAGCTTCTAGTCATTCTGTGAGCAAAATCCTGCTTCCAGAAACCAAAATCTTGTTTCTGAAAGCAAAAGTCCTGGCAATAGTGGAGGCTGAAGGAAAATGTGTGAGAGAAATTCCTCTTTTCAGTTCTGCTGTTCAGGCAAGTATGGTACCAGTGTGGCAATTACATGTATTGCAAAACCAGGTGTGGAATGTCCACCTCAAATAGGGACTGAAAAAGGTTGTGGTTCCAGTGTGGTCCTTTCAAACTTAAGGTGGAGTTTTTATCCATATAAGTGTACAGATACACATATATACATGCTATAGACATGCATGCATTTCTAACCTGCATTTAAGAAAGGAAGATTTTCTCTGCCCTTTTTTTTTTTTTTTTTGCTTATTCTTCACGACTTTATTAGAGGGCTACAGCCCAGATTTCTGTATTCTCAGTGTTTTTGGTTTTACTGGTTTAATTTAGATCCCACCTAGTAGTTCAAGTAGAGCTTTATGGACTCTCTGGGCATCCCGCTTTATAAGATTATGATGGATCTATCTTACTGGCTATTCTTGCATATTGGCTATATTGGTATATAGTGTTTTGTTAAACAGATTTATTAGATAGAATGTTCCATCCTTTATGAATTGTACCTCAGTAAAAATCGCAACAAACCTGATGCAGTTCTGTGAGCACTGGACTAAAGAAATCTCATTTTCTGTGAATATATGTCTTATGGTTGACTCAGTTCCAATTCATCTTCTTCTTGCTGTTAGTGTGTTATAAAGTCTCTTCTCAAATCGGGTCCGTTGCTGTCAGAAAGTCTTTAGCTTGCATTACAGATTTGTTCTCTGTCTGTATGATCCCTTATTTTCACAACTGGGTAGATTGTTTTCCTTTGAGATAACTTCTAAATGGCCAGCTGGTTCAAAAATACTAGGTGGAGGGCAGATAAGTCTTTTTTTTTTCCTTAGAAAAAAGACTTTTTTTTTTTTTCCACATTCGAGATGTTCTACATTTGGGATGCCTATTAGTCAGGAAATACTAAACCAGAGTGGAATTTGTTTTACTGTTTTTTTTTCCTCTTTTTTTTTTTTGGGTGAAAGCACATTAGTCACTGTTCATACAATGAAAACAATTTAGTATATTCACTTCTCATAGATTGCTTTTGGCCCATGCAGGTAAATTCTAGTAAAACTGAATACAGAGTCTTAAAACAAAATGTATTGGGCAGCCTTTCCAGTAGGCTTCTCTGTCAATTCTATCTGCAGCATATCTGAATGTTTGCTCAATATTTTCATGTTGATTCTTGGTTATGTTCTGTAACCGCTTTGGGAATACAGACTCTTCGTGCTCCTTAGGCACCAGCCACACTGGAGAGGTGCTTTGAGCTTGCACACAGTGATTCCAGTGGATACAGTTTGCCTGACTTCTCCTAAAAAAGAATTTCAAGAACATTCTGATTGGTGAGTGAAAGCTTGTTTGCTGTTGTGTGCTGCATTGTAATATATTAATGAGTGTGTTCAACTATATAAACAATCAGTTTGGGCTAAGCAAACTGCAGTACCGTGACCAGTTGCTCTAAGAAGGGTTTGGTAATACGGTTTCTTTATTTCTGAAATAACATTCATCTTTCTGTCCTACTTCATCTAAAAGATTGATGTGTAGCAGAATGCTAGTAGGGAAATCTTCCCATATAGATGAGTGAATTCTTCCATGTAGATGAATGCATTTTCATGAGTCATATGATGTCATATGATGTGTTATTGTGAATTGATGCCAGAAATTTTGCTGTCTTCTAAATTATTCAAAACGTAGTCAAAGTCAGTGAGAACAAGAGAACCGCCGTAAAAATGCGGAAAGTTATTAACACTGTTAGTTTGATTTCCCATTCCACTCCAAAACCCCTTCCTAGTTCAACACAGGCTTTTAAAGTTCTTGTATATACCAGGAGGTTGTGATGAGTTATTACAGAAAATTCATTAATAGTTTAACTGATGTATTTCTGTGCTGGAGAAATGTGTACCTGTATTTGGGCAAGATTTGGGAATGTGTTTAAAAGCACATCACAACATTGGAGGAATTAATTCTGAAAGGAAGGTAGCTGACAAGTGTTAAATCTGTTCTGGTCATGGACAGGCAAACCATTTCTTCATTCAGTTAATTCTTTTGGAATAAGAATTTTTTCGGAATTCATTCATCTGAAATGATCCCTGCCGGCAGTCTTGACAGGGAAAGCTGCATTTTTGGAATATCTTCTGAGGCTTTCAAAGTTAGAAGAACTCTCTCTATTATGTTTTCAGTACCTGCATAGAGCAGGGCTAGGTTTTAGCATGATTCCTCACACAATTCCTTACGTTAATAATATCTGATCTTGAAACATTATTTGCATATACAAGATTTATTTAGAATTGAGTGTACATATCCAAGCCAAAATCAACTGTCAAGTATTTATCAACAGAAAATATATAGAATAGAATCGTAGCTTTATAATTTTGCCACAGATGGTTTTTCATCTATGCATATGCTGTGCTGGTTTAGTACCAGGTTTTACGTTTGCCAAAGTTGGTTCTGGACCAACTGAAATGGAGTATGGGACATGCCTTGTTTCACGTTCAGCATATAACCTTAAAAAACAAATCTTCCATTACAGGAATTGAGCACAAAAAAGCATCTTTAAATATTTCTAGGGCTAATGACAAATTGAAAGCCCCGAAAACTTAAAATGTTTTCAAAAGTTATCAACGTAAAAACTTTATAATGGTTGCTGTTATTTTACTCTTCTTTCAAGATCAAAATTCAAGCTGTTTGTGTTTGTAAGAATGGCACTTGCTTTGCCTGCATTAGTTGGGCAACTTCTGAATGAGGAAAGGATTTCCTAACCATAGCTGGGAGCCTGACAAACTGTGCATTATTGGATTGATAAGCTAAAGCGTGCGAGAGGTTTTCAGTGCTCCTCGTTTATATTTATTGTATTTATAGGAAGTGAATTTGGAAAAAATATATATAAAATAACATAAAATGTAATACATATATATATAATGACATATATGAAGACCTTGTATAAAGATCTTGAGGAAAGAGATTCTTAAAGGGAAAATCCAATCAGGAGATGATGGAGAAAGAAGATATCTTTGAAACGGCACTTAATTAAAAAGGCCAGGGGAGAGAAATGAAAATGACTGTTGGAGAATTTGTTTTTTTAATCGCCAAGTGCGATTAAAAGGTGCAGAAGATTAGGGAGTGGCATTGCCTTGAAATGTAGGTTGTGTTGGTTATAGTTGCTTCTGGATTTGTTTTATTCTCCTGGCTAGGGAGGAAAAAAAAAGGTTAACAGTTTTGTAGGGTAAGAATGTTTGCATTTGTCACAGTCCTTGGGAATTCTCCAGCTGATTAAAATTAAGTATTTGGAGGGGGAAGGGAAAGGGAAATTGAGAGAAACCTCAATGCCCATTAGCACAGACTTCTTGGGCTTAATTATACACTGGAAGGTACTTGAATTAAAAAAAAAAAGTATTTAAAATCTTTCACTTTACAATGAGTCTTACTGAAGCTATGTGTGAATGGGAAAAATTCTGTTTACCTCAGTAAGCTTCAGAATATGGGCCTGTATATGTTGGCTTTTTATTTTTCTAGTAAGGATCAGTAACTTAGAATCTTGAGATTGTGCTCCTGCATAATCTCTTTATCAAAACTGGTCATTATTTTTAATATTTGTAGCTTTTTAAACACAAGATTTTAATACTAAATGTCTTGAAATATGTGCCATAAATGGCACTGAACTGTAACTGCTTTGAACAAAACACTGTCCTGGAGTCATTAATGGTCCTAATGATATGAGTACTCTACCATGATTTTTGAAGAAAAACTTAACACTTTTTTTTTTTTTTTTTTTTACTTCATAGGAAAGTGAAAAACAGGTCATGTTACAGGGACAGAAGATGCCTATAAGATAAATGTTTAATATATGAAATTTGGAAAAACAGCTAAGTAGCATATTTTTTTGCATAGGGAAAAAATGAGCTAGAAACAAAACAGCGTTTAACAAAATTATCCTGAGACAGGCTGTATTGTAACATTCTGAATTGACCTACTCAAATCAATGTTTTTCTTAATCTCAAAACCTCTCTTTTTTAGGGCTGTAGTTGAAAGAACATGGTGCTAGAGCAGTAAGAAAGGACACTACTAAGGCTTTGGAGAAACTCAAACACCAGGTATTCCTCTACTTTTTTAAACAATGAGAATCATTTTGAAGTTACTGAAGACAAAAATATGTGACCCGTAGTCTATTTTGGGCTACTTTTCTGCAAAACTTTCCTTACGTAGTATCAGCTAACAGTACTTCTTTATTTTAGTCTTTTGGTAGAGAATCACAGAATATAATGTGAAGAATGGCTAAAATCATACTCTGCAGAGAAAATGTAAAGGCATCTATAAATGATGGGACAAAACTTTTAAAAAGAAGATGACATTTTTTTCCACATTTTCCTGGGATTCCCATTCTTAAAAAAAAAAAAAAAAAGTGATCAATTTAAAGGCAAAATAAACATGTTTCCTAAGTCTTTATTCCTCCTTTAATCTTTCTTACTTTATATCTTTTTGTAGTCAAGGATAAAGTCTAGAAGGAACCACTAAATGACATGAAAAGGCCTATTTTTTTTTTTCATAATTATTATCTGGAATACAGAAACGTGATGGCCTCTGGAGTCCCAGGCTTGAGCTAACGCAATGTACTGGTTTTTAGGATCTTAAAACAGCATCAGAAGCTAGGTCCTTTTCTTTAGATTTTTTTTTTCATAATAAGTTTATATTACAGCAATAAAATTTTTGTTTGCAATTTGTCGCTTTTATTTTTATGCTCACAGCAGTGACAAATCGGTGGCTTGCTTCATCGCTTGTTTAATGTGCTTCTCTGTGATTCTGATTGTAGTTAGTCATGCTTCTGTGTAATCCAGAACAGAAATCCTTTGCTTAGCTGTTGGAGCCTTACCTTATTTGAGGGGCATTTCACAGTGAAACTATTTCTGATATGGATTAAGAACATAAGAAAGTGGAATTGTCCTTGACTGTGTCATCAATTTGCTGTCTTTGAAGATAGCGCTGCTAATGCTGGTAGCTAATGTTAGTTTGACGTGAAGAATGAGAGACAACAAACAAACAACAGAAGATCAAGTGGTTTGCAATAGCATAGAAATGCCATGCTGTTTGACCTTTAGGGTACGTTTTTATTTTTAGGCTTAGGAAACTGAGTACGCTTCAATTAACATGAATGCTCAGAAAAGGTGAGGGAGTAGTAGTAATGAAGGTTGAAGATATGCAGCACCCCTTTTCATAAATTACTGATGATGTAAATTAAAGTGTTGGACAGTCTTGATGAACTGCCTTGTCTACGACCATAATCAGAGCATTTTACGAAATTCGGAGTTGTTTTGGAACAAATAGGAAGAAATGAAACAATCCAATATATGAAAAACAGTATGTGTGAATTATGATTTTATGACACCTTTCTCCAGGGCTCTGGAGTGCATTATCAATAGTTGCTTATATGCAAAAGTCTGTCTAGATATGCAAAATCAGTTACAGAACTGACTGGTTAAAGGCAATTCTTCTCCAATATTAAACCTCTGTTTTTCTTTACCTTTCTTTGTTCAAATATGTGATACATTATATCATCCTCATTTCATAAGTTTATTCATTTCTGGAAGAAATTAATGTTCTCTTTCCTATTCCTTTTCTATTTTTCTAGTTCACTTACTGGTTTTTCCTAACCATTTTATCTACTTTCCTTATAATTTGAGGACTTGCTAAATTTAAGTGACCCTTGGCTCCTTTGCAGAAAGTTCCATCAAGAAGACTCTGTAAGGGAACCGTAAGTGTGGTCTTCACCTCTGAAGAGCTCCTTCGAACTAGAAGGGCACCTCATTAGCTTACATCTCTGATCCTGCAAAATAGAACACATGAGCAAGAGTCCAAGCTGTTTTTTCTCTCTCCCATTTAATATGTAATGTAAAAAATCTCTAGATTTTATTAAATACAATAAACAGTATTCTTTTGTGTTTTTAAAATAGATTTACAAGCTTAAAAGTACAGGGAAAAGTGCCTTTACATTTTATCCTATCTGGATCACCATTATATCTCCATAATCCTCCACACCATTTCTGCCTGAAAATTCTCAGGTGTTGCAGTATATAATTTATCAGCTAGGTGGCCAGCAGGTGCAATTCAGAGCATCTGAAATTAGGGGTCAAGTTCTCTGCTCTTAATGTATAGAGATACAGGATGGATGATAAAAATAACTGAGGGAGATGCATACATTTGGACAGAATAAATTCCCCTTTGAGTGTTTTAAATATAATTCTATTGTTTGTGACCCAAATAGGCGTTTATACTGAGCTTATTTCATTGTGATGCATTTGTTTTTACATAAACAGTACCATTAAGAAATAGGTAAGATGAATAGTGGAAAAGGAACAAATAGTTGTACTTATGGTATAAATACAGAATTGGCATTGATTTAACAAAATTTCTTGCTAAAGCTGACTTAGTTAAATCAGCATAGCAAGCTTTGATTTAACAAAATTTCTCGCTAAAGCTGACTTAGTTAAATCAGCATAGCAAGCTTGCATGACCAGCGCTTGATCAAATTAAAAGTATCCAGTGTCTGTTTAGTTTAGTTTGGATACCAGACCAATTTTCCCACACTTAACAGAATACACCAGGGGGTTGCTCTGATCTAAGTAAGACAATTTCCAAACCAGTTTTGCTAAATGATTGCAATTTCTGTGTAATTTCTGTGTGGACCAGTTTTCATATTACAGTCGTCAGACCTTAATGGTATATTCTTAGAAAACCATTATTTTACAATTAGAGTTACCAGATTTGCTCCCTAGCATGTGCCATGTCTGCAGCATGCTTGCTTTGCATGTATTATATTTTTCTAAAGTATTTGGGTAAAGTCCAATTGAAAGGAGGCTCACACACCTGCTTCTGTGTCACACTGCCCTTGTTTATTATTTATCTGCTCCAACTCTTTGCCTTGATCTATTTCAGCTGTAAGCTCCTTGTAAGCACAGACTCTCGTTTCTATATATATGTAGGTGACTTGTGCACATGTTGGATTTTGCAGTGGAAGTGTTGCTACCAAACAGAGGGTTTCTGTTTGGTCTTGCAGTGCGGGTAATAATGATGACTTTCAAATACAATTCACTGTCAAGTCTGTGACCTCGTCAAAGACAAGTGCAGTTGTAGGGAGCATGAATATTCCTTTAGAATAGCAAAAAAAGTTAGCGAAATCATCTTAATTCCACTCTAGCAGGTCTTATTAATGTAAATATGGAGTAGTTGTGACAGCTGCTTTATTGCAACTATAACCTCACGTAACTGCCAAGTGATGTTTTTGCTTCCTTTGTGTCCATGCTGGATTCCCTCCCTGTTTGGTATGATGTCCCTCAGATTCACAACAGAATTATTGCATGCTCTTCATACATGCTGTGACTGCATGAACTCTATTGAGGTACAGCTTCAACTTTGTTACTTCTAAAATAGGGATTTCTGTCCTTCTCTCCAAACATCTGTCCTTCTAAACCAGTGAGCAGAGGCTGGGGTGCTTGCACCTCACAGCAGGATTGGTAACAGGTTTCAAAATCGTCAGAGAACTTCTAGGCAATTGCGGGCCTGGGTTTTTGTGGTGGATCGCACGCAGGAGGAGGGAAGAGCGAGGATTGTCTGCCCTCTGCCATGGAAGAGAATGAGAGTGGTGCAGAAGGAGTGGGCAGAGGCAACTGCCTGGATGTGACTGGGGAGATCCATGCAGGTTCAGTCTTGTTTTTATCTTTCAGGCCTTGGAGATAGGATAAGAGACACACCAGAGCATCAGCAACCTCAAAAGCTATTTTCTTCATAAAACAGTAACAGCAATCACAATCAAAAGAGAAGCCAACCTCAGCCCAGGCACGTTTCATATTAAAAGGTATGTAAATAGTCACCGTTCAAAGGAAAAGTGAAGGAGGGGCTCAGCAGGAAACATTACACTAGCTTGCAGTAGGCACCTAGCTGCTCAGCAGTGCTGATGTTCAAGTAGAAAGCAGCATCATGGTAGCTCTGCTCCTTTCCCTTTATGAAGCTTTAACAAATGTATATCTTTAATTTTGCTCTTGTAGTTTTTTGGTAATAGAAGAAAGTATTGGGACTGAATATTGTCTATTGCCTACTTGATTCTTTCCCCTCTTCTATACCTTCCTGAGAAAATGAATGCATGAATCTATGTTGTGAGTGAATAACCGCATATAACCTCTATGAGGTTATATAGTTTCAGCTTTTATATCATTTACTCAGTCTGTCTCTGCTTCCGGAACAGAAACCCCAAACTTTCTTAAGATGTTTTCTTTCTTTGTAGATAATAATCCTTTGGTTTTTCCTGTGGGGAATGTTTTCATACCCTCTATGTAATATTTAAATGCATAAAATACAGTGAAGGTACTTACTAAGTTAATAAAGTTAGCACTCTCAAATTAGAGAACGTCAACATTTGGCATTTATAAATGACTGTGTGTTTAAGATACAAATTCTAGTGTCATACGACACTGTTTATCCAGTCAGTGTAGATTGTTGCTACCTTCACAGTTTGCTCACCACATTTCACTCTACGTATGGTGCAGATAGCTTAGCTGTTGTTTGTCATGTCTGTATTCTCCCTCAAAGTGTTCTAATGAATTCAGTACCTATAGAGTAGGCAATCTGGGATAATCAAAGGCATTGCATCCCAGTGTGTACTGTAAATTGGGACCATTTGGGACTACTGCGGTGGGGTTTTTTGGTGCTAAAAGGGTTTCACTTTCTTTGAATGATGCCTATTCCAGCTCTACGGGAGTAAAAATGTTCTCATAATTTTGAGAGTTATTGAGAAATATGTTATATTTATAGGGTGAGTTTTAAAGAAACATTCAGAGGTTGGATAAATGAATCGTAATATAGTGATGCTGTGAAGACCTGGTTTCATCATTCAGTGTTAAAATTCATTTTCAGCACTGCTGTGGGCTTCTCTGATTTATATCCATTCAAGCTGCTGTTTCATTCAGGATGATTGAATTATGCATTGGTTTGAACGGACAGTTTGCTTCAGTTTAGCGTTCAGCATAGGCAAAGAGGCTAGTGAACAAATAAAGAATTTCTATCAAAGGCCAAGAACTCTCCTTCTTCAAATATCACCAGAAATTGAGCAGTAAGAAAAACTCCTTCTGAAGTCTGGCTGCCCATTGTTGTTTTGTTTTTCCAAAAGATTTTTCTTTGAAGCTAGAAGCTAACTGCATTTGCTTGACTGAAGTAAGTGGCTTTACCCATTTCAGAAGAAACTGTGTTGTGCATCAGAGATTGATTTTTTTTTTTGACTAAAAGTCATTAGAAATGTCGTAAACATGAAAATAATTGCCTTTAGATTTCGAAGCTATAGGTCTTGCTGGTGACCATTTCATCCAATTTCAATGTATTTTATTTCATTTTAGTTTCCTTCAAATGAGAAAGGTTGGGCAAACCATGCTTTTCTTGCTTTATTGGCTGTTGGATGCTGATGGAAGGTGTTGCCTCATGCTGATAGGTTTCTCTAATTACATTTGTTCTTAAATGTAGTAGCATTTATTACATTTTCAAGTATTAGTAGCCATTGTAGGATCCTACTTAGAGCAAGTAATGTTCCATGGTTTTGGTCTCTGAGGACCTACAGACTTCCCAGGGTTTGGCTACTGCAGAGAACAGGTGTGATTCTGGATCCAAAATGATGCTTTGTATAGTCTGTAGCTAGGTAAGGTAAGCAATAATGTTTAGGAGGCATAAACCTTTTCATTCACCCCAGTGAATGCTAAAACCAGGTTGTGACCATGTCAGTGCCAACACGATTAACCCTTCAACTGATGAACGCACATCTTATTTTTCTAGTTACTTGTAAAATCTTAGCAAAAATGAAAAAAAAATCCATTAACTTAAAAATATTCTAGTGGAAGAAATAAGACTGATATTATGATAGATATTATTTTCATGAATTTAGACTGTGAAATATTTGATAGCATTTAGAAGATAACACCGTAGAGCTTATGCTGTGCAACTGAATCCTGCATGATTGTTGATCTGAGCTGACCCGTTGCAGCTTTTAAGGTTTTGTGGATTTTTTGTAAAACAGTATTATATCTAGACAGACACAAACAGTTGCTGTTGAACATTTGTATAAATATTTCCACTTCTGAGAGACTTCCTATGGACAAGTAAGTGGCTGTTGCCAAGGAAAATAATCAGGGATAATTCTTTTTTTTCCAGGTAGTTTGCATGAACAGGCAGAGCAGGCTCATGACATCTTCTGTTTGTCACCAGGGCTTCTACTGAGTTGTATTCGAGTCAGACACTTAAATGTCTCTACCCTGCTTTGAACTGACTGATAATGACATATTTTGGGGAGGAAAACAGGGAGGACACAGGACTTATTCTTATCAAACTGTGTGTGTACACAGGTATTGCTTTTTTCTCAAAATTCCTTTTCCTGTAAGTATGAGTTTCTGTTCTTATTTATCTAAATGATGATGAAGCAAAGATAGAAAGATGTGGACTGATGGAAGAAAGTCCAGATGACCAAAGTAATCAGAGATTTAGAAATCATGGAGAAGAGTGAAGGACTTAATAGTGTTAGGTGGTGGAACAGAATACTGTTGCTGTTCAAATAGGCTGCTACAATGAAAAGAATAAGCTTTATTTGGTGTCCATATCAAAAACAGTAAGATGTAATGGGATTAAATTAGAAGTGGAAGAATGTAATACAGATTTAGCTTAATTACAGTTTAGTTTCATTTTAGAATAGATATAGTTCCAAAGAATAAAGCTAAGAAGGTACTAGAGAAGGTGGCTTGGGGAAGTTGTAGAAATGTCATCCTTTGAGACTTTTAAGATCAATTTTGATAATGCTTTGCTACACTGCATACAGTTAGATATCTACAATTAGACAGCCAATATATGGGTGAGGTGACTTTTTTATGCCCTATCCAATACTCTGTGAAGAGACAGGATTGAAAATACAAGGAATCACAATTTATTAGTCTGTGCATCCACTCCCATGACACTTGGCTTTGGTTTGTCCAGAACAGATTCTAATGAAATCAGACTGACCTGAGGCCTTAAGCACAAAACATCAAACCTCAGATTGTTCTCATCTCCCTGCATTTTTCCAAATTCTTTGGGGTTGCAAAAAATTAACAGTTTTTAGGATTTCAGGTTCAAATTGTACTTTGGTAGCTGGAGAGTTACAGAATAACATGTGATTACCTTGTGATAGTAGGAGAGATGCATTTAAGGAGATAAGGAGGCCCGGAAGTCAACCTAGAAGGATTGCTCTAATGAAAATTATATGCACCTTTGGGAAGTTGGAACATTATTGCTCTACAGCCTCTAGTTGGAGTCATGAAACAAGCTTTATTTTTTTTAACAAGGAGATTGAAAGTTACTCAAGTGGGCACTGGGCACCACATCCTGTTGTTTTGACCATATCAAATCCAGAGGTATCATTTGCCATTTTCCAGTGCTCTGTCACCATCACAGTCAAGAAGTTTTTCCTCCTGTTCGGATGGAACATCCTGTGCTGCAATGTGTGGCCATTGCCTCTTCTCCTGTCACTGGCAAACACTGAAAAGAGTCTGGCTCCATCCTCTTGTCACCCTCCCTTAAGGTATTTATGCACATTTTTAGGTCACTGCTCAATATTCTCTTCCTTAGGCTAAACAGGCCCAGTCCTCTCGGCCTGTAGTGATAGCCAAAATTAAATAGTTACAAACTAGTCAGAAATTTAAACGGGAAATCTTATTTGAAGATTATTTACTGGTTACTAGTTGCAGAAAAATTAAAAAAAAAAAAAAAAGGTGGGGGGGAACATCCGAAGAAGTTGCTGACTGCTTCCTGTACTGTTCTAGAGGAGGGTTACTGCTGCAGTATCAGTTCTCTGCAAACTTGTGAGTAGTTGTTTTGTGCATTGTGTAAAGAAGCAGCCACCAAATAATCCTTAACGGGAGCATTAAAATTTTGTTCTGAAATTAATAGAATGTTTTTGCAGTTCTTCCGAGCACTATGCCCAAAGCTGTTTCCCAGTCACTGTAACAGAAGTTAAAATAGGAGTTAACCCAGTTTGGTTATTTGTTTGATACTGTAGTGAAAATGGAAAAAGATGGAGTTGGCAGCCTTCTGGACAGGAACATCAGCAGACACACATGCTCACAGTGTAGGCTTCTTTTATTACTAATGTTTTGTTCACAGGACTGTCAAGGTTAACTGTCTCCAGCAGATGTTCTAGCCGGGCTGCTAACTTCTTCGTGTTGGGAGGTTTTCATCCCAACACGAGAGATGCAGCAGTCTCTGGCACTTAAAATACTAGTTTTTCTCCTTTTAGAACGTAGCAGTCTTACTGAAAGGTGACGGAAATGCTGAAATAATGAAAACACATATCTTAAATGCCACATATCTTAAAAAGTTCCATGCTTACGTGAATGTTTGAAGCAGCAAATACTTCAGTCAAAAAGTAAAATAAATAAATAAATAAATAAAAAACCAAACCCCGCAAAGCAGCCTGAGAACTATGTTCAGAGGAAGACAGAATTGTATTGTACAGAGTGACTGTATATTCTGATTTCTCAGATCAGTCCAGGGCTTGGGAAGTGCCGGTTCTGACAGTTATGCAGAAATGGGTG
This sequence comes from Tinamus guttatus, assembly GCF_059628265.1. Classification (NCBI taxonomy): domain Eukaryota; kingdom Metazoa; phylum Chordata; class Aves; order Tinamiformes; family Tinamidae; genus Tinamus; species Tinamus guttatus. The sequence goes on along the minus strand of NW_028288705.1, from coordinate 4,371,744 downwards.
TTTTGGCTACAGTGTGATGATCCAGCTGGTGGTCTTCTGCTTGCAGCTTTTCAACAGGGCATTCATGTTCTCTTTTCTTCACTTATTCCTCTACCTTAAAAATTAATATTTGGTTTGTAGATCTGCATACAGAATACATTTGAATGTACATTTGTGAGAGATGTGAGGAGTGCTCCACACAGGGACTGGCTGTCAGTGCTTTTGAACAGCATTAGGTGCCTTGTAGTGTAAAGTGTATCTCACAGTTGTGTTTTATCCTAAGGAAAAATATTTTTTTCAGTAGAGGAAGGGTTGCATGTGGGGGAGAGGGAGGCACGGAGGTCTCCCTCCCTGCTATGGAGGGAAAATGGAGGGTTAGAAAATGCGCTTGTGGACAGGCTGAGGCATCACTAATCTTCTGCCTGTCTCGGGAATAACAAGCAGCTTCAAACAGATGCATTAAAAGCTTGTGGTACTTTTTGCTCCTTTATCCTTTTATGACAGATGAATGATCTCACAGGTCCCTATGGGAAGCTTACCCATTCTATTCAAAGTGATAGACTATCTCTACTTCATAGCATTCCTGGGACGATGAACCAGCTCTCTTTTGGAAGAACGCAATTTTGCATCAGTCAATAACTAGTATGGATGCAACCAATATCCTTAAGACAGTAAAGTTTTAATGGTAGAGTTTTTGCTCTATATGTAGTTTCAGGATGTAACCAGCAAGACTAGTCTTTGGATTGTGATAATAAGGTGTTACACTTTTTTTTGAAGGATAGCAGGCGGTCTAATGGGCGAGTGGGAGAAGTGCTACACAGATCTTCAAATCCTGAGGAAAACCAGGATGCTTTTCATGGCAAATCATTGTTTGGAGAAGCCTGCCAAAGTAAAGGCACATATAGTTTATATAACTTTTTGTGGTAGAAACCAGAAGTTGAAATTGTACTTTTTATGTCCATCTGTCCCTACATATGAACTCCTACTCATGAGAACAGTAGAACAATTAGAAATAGAAAAAAGTTTTATTATTTTCTTGATGTAATATCATGTCTGGACCAGCTAGACTATAGTGAGGAAATCTAAGAGATGTAAAAACACACTTTTTGCATTTTCTGTGTGTGCTTACATCTTTTATATTTAAGTGTCTATGAATAACAGTTTTCTAACCATATTTTTAAGTGACTTCAAAACAAATGGGCTACTAATAACAGGAATAGAATTGGCAAATGACTACCCCAAAAAGGCAATACCATACGTTAAATCTGTCATTTTTCTTTCTTTTGCTATAATATAATAGACCTTGTAATCTGCATATATTTTCTATTCAGTTGAGAGTTATAACTACTATAATTATCAACGCAATGCCAGTCATTTAAACATGTGGTATTTGGTATGAATAATAGTCTTTCTTTTAAAACATTTTTCACTCCTACAGTAATAATTTCATTACTTCGTGTCATGTTATTATTAAATGGAGTATACCTAAATGTACTTCAGAAAGGATATTGCTGACATTGCAAATTAGTTTTAGTCTAATTAAACTTCCACCATAACAGATCAGACACTCAGGGATTTCCAAATGTTCGTCTTTATAAAGAAGCAGCTGAAATGCCACTGAAGCAGGGAGATATAGGAAAGCAAGTTGTCGTGACAAAATATATTTAATCACACCTGAACCCTTCTTCTTTGTAGAAATGTGAGTTTTAAGTGTCTCAGGACACAACTGAAAGTTAAAACTATGGCATTACGTGTGTCACTAGTCAAATGGGATCTCACAGAACTTTAGGAGGCAAAGCAAGAATCTGACATGTTGACGCCAATGGGAGTATTAAAATCTGGAGAAACTCTTGGGATTTTTTAGTAGTAATCACTGTCTCTAAGATCAGAGACTGTAAATTTCCATTAGCAGCAAGCAGTGAGATTCAATACAAAAGGCAGGAGAAATGAAGTATTCCTCCAATGAATACTTCATCTTGGTGCAGATGTGAAAGGTCTGAACCTCCTGATCTTCATTTGAAAATTACTGCCTCAGGCCTTTGAAATGTGCCAAAAGAATGCCCTCCTGGATGGAATTGTAGAGGCCTGGTTATGTCTTGCAAATTTTGTGTGCTTGTATTTTTAATGCAGCATGAGCTTTTGAATTGTGGTATTTTCTTGTTTTAACTTTTAGCTCCGAATCAGAAGTATATACTGAGGATGCATTAAAATATTTAAGGGGGAAACATTTGTGGAGTGTAGACCTAACTGTGCTTCATAACTTTGAAAATAACAGGAGCTTTTTTTTTTTTCTTATCCTACTTGTAATGAATAAAACTGATACTATGTGAGACTTTGTATTTCCAAAATAAGATTTAAATAATACTTTGGTTCTGTATTGCTGAAATTCTCTATGGTTCATAGCTATTTTTTTCAGAGGTGAAAAAACTAAGTGCCGGTATCTTTCATATGCCGATAGCTTTTCAATATCTAACTCCATTAAACTCCTCTGCAAATCTCAGCTGTCAAGTCCATAGTCAAATGTATCACCCATCCTGTAATCCTGGGGGTAGTTCAATGGAACTACTCTGGTTTATAGAAGACTAGAATCTCTCTTTTCTGCTATAGTGGATGCACGAGAAACCTATCAGTATTTCTTGTTTCATGTAATGTTTTATTTTTCTCAAAATCTCTGTCCTTTGTTAAGTAGGAAAAAGTTACAGTTTTGTATGTGAGAATTCTATGGATTTGCTTTTAGTGAATACCTGTATCCTCAGTTTTCTAGAGTGTGGATCAGGCATTGAAAAGTAGCTACTTCCTTTCATTATTCAGTATAAAATTTTATTCTTACTTTATCTTAATTGACTTGGGAGAACATTTTAATTTTGAGAGTGAAAAGGAAACTGTTATTTTACACCAAAATAAGGTGCATGAGAGGCATTTGCTTGAGTGTTTGGCCTGAGGTGTTGATGGGCGTATCATCAAAGCTCTAGAAATTAATTTAATATGGGATTGAAGCCAAAATGCAATCCCATTTATAAGAGTGTGGACAATCTAGGTTTGCTGTCAACTTCCTGTTAAATGTCATTGTCACAAGTGATGGAAATATTTCCTAGACCTGATGAGGATATTGATTTCTTGCCCTTTCTTCTTATTTTGAAAATTCCTTTTGTAACTCGATGATGCATTAAATCTTTTGCCATACATATTATTTATTTATTTTTCTTCCTAAGTTGTCATTAAATGCCTAGGCCATGTTTCTTTTCTTTTCCCTCATGTGACGCAGCTCTATTTATAGTTCTGATCTAGTGAAAGCTTGAATGTACTTTAAGTGAGATTGTAGCCAAAAGGAACTGACTTACTTATTTGGGCTAGAATAAGAGCTGAACTGATTATATATACATAGAAGATAAATAATCTTCCTTAGGACTAATTTTGTTGTGATTTTCTTTCATTTTCATAGGGGCACTGTGAGTCTTGTCAGGCCTAAACTTAGCTTGGACAGGTAGTTCATCATGATCTACCTGTGTCAAGTTATTTGTATAAAGAGGTACAAAGCATTAAGATGCAGTTCCTTTTAGATTTTTGTAAGACCATATGGGAAAACAGTGATCTATTCTTAGTCTTCCATTTGCTGTGGTTAATTAAAGTTGCATTTTGATGAGTCTTCAGTATTCAAAATCAGTTATCAGTCATTTGGTAAAAAAGCATTGATTATACTCAAGAAAAAAGTGTGAATCTGCTTAATTTATGGTTTCTGAAAGTATGACACTTTCTCAGTGCACAGATCCCCTTCTGATGTCCATCAGAACATGTCCCTAACTCAGTGAATAAAATGAATGTGCATTTACTGTAGTGCATATGTAAGGTGCTTTTAGAGTACCACTCATGGGTAGAAAAACTGATATCACAGCATCGTAGTGATGCGGGTCTAAATGCACTGTCATTTGCAGGTTAAGTTACTATTTAAGGCTTTCAAGGCAAACAGCTGTTTTTTAGTTTTCGGTCAGTGGGGTGTTTTTGTTTGAGTGCGAAGGCTCTATTACTTCTCTGAAGGGAAGAAATACAGCTCGGAAAAAAATCCAGATTTTTTTTCACAACATGAGAAAGAGTCTAATTAACCTAACCTGCAACGCCAATGTGTAAGATAGAGTTTTTCTCAGTTAAAACTTGTGTAGCCATCATAGGTTCATAATTGCATAATCTCTGAAAAATGTATGTGAAAATTCTTTTCTGCAGGAAATGTTTCAATAGATTTTCATGAACCACAGTCATAGTACAGTAACAATAGAAACCCATCTCAGATTATTAAGAAATGTTTGTGTTTATGTTTTCCTCATTGTTGAGACATTTTCACAATATGCAGAAAAAATTCATAGCATTCTAAAGTGTATTCCATTCAGAGATTGCAAATTGCTGTTGTCAAAGCTCGTCTTTCTTGATGCCTTTTTCTTGATGTAGTCTGTAATCTTTGGAAAATCATATTGGTTAAACTTATTCTTTTGTATGGCATCTCTCATTAATAACCACCACTTTCCATGGTTACCAGATATTCCTAAACTACCAAAACAGTTCTTGGAAGCAGACTTCTTAATCATCCCGGTGCTATTTGTGGCCTTTAACAATTTAGGATGTGTCAGCACTTCCATTATAACTCCTGATTTTCAGTATTTAACTACACTAAATAAGTATTTTCTAGTTGAAATATGATAGACAAGATCTTGGTATGTTAGCAAAATCATTTGACTTAATTAATACATTTTAATGGAAAGCTTTTGAGAGTGGGAGAAACTGGTTTTGACACAGATGAAAAACTCCTCTGCTTCCCATCTCTTGTGATGTGACTTCAGGCCAGTCACCTACCCGAGCTGTCCCACTGTGATTTCTCGTGTGGAACTGTCTATGTTATAGTGAAGGGATGAAACATTGATAGGAGGGCATGTCTCTGGTGGGTGTTTAGGTTAAAAGCAAAGGCCTTAGTTTCATCCATACAAAATGTCAAATTCAAATCTGGTTTTGCAGAAAAAAAACAGTGCTGTCATCAAGACATTTAAAAACAGAGTTTCCAAGTTGGCCAGTTTTTGTGTTCTGTCAAAATAAAAATATTCAGAAAATGGCTCTTTAGTAACTCAAACACCATTATTAATAAAATTACTGTATTTTTTAGTAAGTAGAAATCATGACATGACTAAGGGAGCAAGAAGGACGTTAAGAGAGAAGAGTTTCTAGCACCATAGTTTGTTCATTGTAGGCCTGCAGATTTGTGTAGGGGCATGTGGCTTTGTATAAATAATTTTTGTTGATATAAAAGGACGTATGTCTTGAGATGATTGCTCCTTGAGAAGAACACCTGCAATCAGTCTGTCAAAGAATTAAGGCAATATGAAATTAGCTTCAGTGGTTGTCTCTTGCAAGGAGCCTATAGACTTTGGCTCTGGAGAATAATTAAGTTCTTTGGGGAAGTAAAAATCCTCTTTCTTCAATAGCCACAGAATATGTGATTAGGTATCAGGGAGCATTGCCTTGGATTCTAACCAGTTTAATTGCAGTCTGGCAATCTGGACTGTTAAAGGGCTTGTTGTTTAGTTATGGCTCTCTGTCAGGACTCATACTGCAGTGAATGGCTACTAAGAGCAGAGGTATCAAGGCTGCTATTAGCCTTTAAAAATGCACTTCTGTGGTCTGTAAGGATTGTATATACTTGTGTCTGTGGTGAGGGAAGAATGAAAATCTTCAGTTTACAAAGTGTAAACAAAACTAAATGCTCATTGAGTATCTGCTGGTACTTGGGAGTCTTTCATTAGCAGCGCATCCATCAGTAGGACTGCTCAGGAGAGCGATGTTCAGGAAGTGTGGAAGCCAGGAGAGATTGCTTTTATGCTTTTCAGTATTGTTTTTATTGGCTCCAATGGCAAATTGATGTTGGTGTAGCCTGGCTTAGCCTTTATTCCCTGTAATTAGGGAAAACTCATGCTATTTAAAAAAAAACCTGCAAAGATGAAATTTTTTTTTAAGGTAGAGCTTGGTAGGTTTGGTGACAAAAAGATGATGCTATTGTTAGATATTACACCAAGTAGTGGAAGCTACTGGATATCCAGCTTTGCTAGTATCCCCAAGGAGAAGTTGTCAGTATTGACAGTGAGCCCGTTCGTATCCTTTTAGTATTAATCCAAACCCTCAAGTCTTCTGTTATTTGCTTGCTGTGTTTACTCGTCCCCTGACCTGCACATCCTTGCATATCTTGTCTTTTGATTTTTGAGAGTTTTCACTTTTATTTGAGGCATATGGGAATAGCTGCAGGAAGTCAGAACTGGTGGGAGCTGCTGATGCTGTGAGAAGTATGACTGTCCTGGATGCCAGGCTGGCCTGTCACGCTCCCATGATTGGACCTATCACCAGATTTGGGCCTGGGGGAGTAATTTCACCCAGCTTTGAAAGTCAGGGTTCACTGGTTGATTATTTTTTCTATTTCCATTATAAGATGCAGTCTGGGCCGAGTCCTTGGAACTTTTGGTCTTTTATAAAGTAGAACTGTAAAGACTCTTTTATAGGCTGTTGTGAAGTGCTTATTACCAGCAAATGTGGGGTCACTTAAAAATATACATATATCTACTGCATATTTACCTGCAGGTATGAGGGATTAGGCTCGATGATGCAGGTAACGTTCTATTGCCATGTTTCTATGAATGGAGGCTGAACAAGTAAACCTGGCATTTTCCATCTTCTGAGCATTTGATTTTATAACCTTATTAACACTTTTAATGTATTTTGTTATGAGTGGAGTATATGTAATACAGAATATTGCTTTATGCAAATTGTTTTTTGAAAAATACTGAATAGAAAATGAAAATATCTCAGAGTTTTTCAGTTATGAAGAAGAAACTTTCACATGTGGGAAATATCTGCAAAGATGATGCAGTAGATAATTTTGCTATTAGAATAGAATATTTATATTTTTCCTCTTGAAGTTTTATATATTTTTAGCAATATTTTTATCAGGCAGTAATTATTATGAAAGATAATTTCTATTTTCATTAGATGTTACATATGAATAAAACAATATAAAAGCAACAGACATCTGTTTCAACAGTTATTCTGCTATTTATATTCCAGTCACTCATGAAATTCATCCCTCACAAAATATTTTTGAGTCCTGAGCTGGATGAATCTCTGAAAAGAAACGTAAAACGTTGTAAAATAAATTGATTTAATACTCGATCCTTTTTAAACATTTGCAAATTTACTTTGTGCCAAGGTAGTGTATAAATATTTCACCTTCTCACTCAATGGGTCTTTTATTCAAACATATTAACAGAAATCCATGTTTAATGAGAGAATTTTTAAACCTCCGTTGTCCGTAGATAGCCTGCAGCTGTTAGAAAGAGTTCACTAATGATTGTGCTTTCATCTGCATCGGTGCAGGGGCTGTTTCTGAATGAAGCATTGATCTAGGCAGTGTTTGTCATAGGAAATAAAGCTGATGCCTCAGCAAGTTTGGAATATTACTTAATTAACTGGCATGCTGTCTTTTTGCCAGGTACAAAACTGGAAAGTGAGAGCTATCAAGCTGTCAGAAGGCAGCATCACAGCAGTTCTTGGTAGGCTGGAAAAGTGCGCTGCGGCCTTCTCTGAATTGAGTTGGGTTGTACCTGAGAATGTCTTGAGAAGGGTATTGGGGCTTTCCTTGCTTGGGGCAGAGATCAGTCTGAAAGACTAGGTTATGGAAAATATGTATCTAGATATAGATGTTAAAGTGAGAAGTACAATTTTCTGCTAAACGGCTTATACGATCAAAATTCTCATCAGCAATAAAATCATGGTTTGATGATTCGGTAAGTTTTGCAACTCAAAGGTTGGGAAACTTTTCTTGTCAGCTTAAATTTCCCTCCATGATGTTTTTGACTTTGTAAGGTTTTTATAAAAGAGGTATTTTCTTTGGTTGAATTTTGCTCTGCTGTCTAAAATGAATACTGTCTTTTTAGCAGTGTTTCCACTTGAACTGAAAGAGAGAATTCACCAATCTTCTTTTCCCACTTTCCATGTGCTATAATGCCTTTTGTGAGAGGCATTGGCAGACAACTTAGGTGCATAAAACTGTGAAATACATGAAAATCCTAAAAGCATCATATAAAAAATTGAATGTCTAAATGTATAAAACCCACACAGCATATCATCCTGCTACATATTTAACAGTGTCTCTTGAGCAGTAGGCAGCTAGTGTTGGAAAGCTCATGAATATTTTATTAATTGAGATGAAGAGTAACCATGTAGCAAACATACAGGACCTGCTGCATTTTTTATTTTGTTTATTCCTTTTTTATTGTTTTTATGTTTTCATATGGATGAATCAGCCTTTCATCACCCACAAATCTAAAATTATTTCCATTGACTTAGTAACCCTTATTGAAGGCAGACCTTATTAGCTAGAGGTTTGCATAGTGTAGAAGTGAGTTAAGAAGCAGTTCATTCCTTTCCGCAACAAATAGTTCAGTCTCTTTAGTCTTAGTGGGCATATGGAGGGGAAAAAAAAAGCCACAAAATGGGAATTCTGAAATGATAATGCTGAATGTCAAAATGAAGTTTGAACCCTTTCTGCTCTTGTGGATTGTAATGCAACCTCCTCAATTGAGGACAGTTGGTAAACTTCACTTTTTGACAGATCAATGAGCTAAAGGAAAGCCAGCCATCCTCTGTGAGAGGTTCATTTGAGTTCTGCAAGTCAAGATGTTGGAGCTCTGCTGGACTAAGATGGAAGAGAAAAAAAGATTTGCAGGAGGATAATATCTCCTCCTAGATCAGAAGATACAGATGGGAGAAAAAGGTAAAGGCTTTGAGTGCACCTTGTTCAAGTGAGGAACAGAAGAACAGAGTTAGTACAGGTTGCAGACAGGTGCTGTGAACTTAACTGAATTATGTAGATCAGCTAGGA